>NC_135703.1:5182831-5482831 GCF_964276395.1 Gasterosteus aculeatus
CTTTGGAAAACAAACGTTTGTTTGGCCAAAGTCAAAGGCTGGGGGCTCATCTGTCTGTCTGCCCAGGCTTTCTACCCTTTTGTTCCTGACCCCCCCACACACCCCCGTACCCCATTTGGACACGACATTAAACAAGACCGGAAAGGATCTGATTCCCAGCCATTTCCCACAAGAGGAATGCATACAGTTACAACAGCCGATTGTTTGGATTATGATAAAAGGGGAGGTGGGGGGGGGGCGGGGGTCAGAAATCTCACGGGGAAAAACATTCTGTAAAAGAAGAAATTGAACAACAACCACGAGCATCAAAAGACGCAGAGCACGGATAAAACCCGATTATCGCTGGAGTTGGGAGTCTTCAGATGGGGGAGCATTTTAAGCCGGTTAATTTCTGAGCTGCCCTTTCTTTCTGCAGTGAGAACTGCTAAGTTTTTTATTTTTTCTGCCAGTGATAGGCTGCCACTACTTCATGGGGAGATTAGAGCTCCTCCACTCAGGGATACAGAAAAGGGCCTTCAGCCCGGCAGAGAGAGGCAGGAGAGGGAGAGCCAGTGTTGAGCATTTTAATCTAGAGTCACAAAGATAAGATGCAATAGCAGATCAATATGTGCTTCCCCGAGAACTTGTCTCCCCGGCTCTGCACTGAGAACCCTTTGCCCCCCCCCCGCCCCCTCCTCGTGTCCCATGGCTTCATTTCTCCACAGACCGGCTATCTGCAGTGACTGTCTCGCGGTGACATCTCACACCGGGGCATGTTTAACCCCCCCAGACGGCACGCATAACATGCAGTGAATATCTAAATAGGATCACCCGTGAAATTTGCCTCGATAAATCACTCCGGCAATCACCCGGTATGAATATTCCATATCGCAACTGGGAAGGGGGGGTGGGGGTGATAAGGGATATTCAGAGGAGTGATTAGATAAAAAAAGAAAGCTAAATTCTTATTTGATTGGGGGAGATGCGCCGCCTATGGTATTTGCACTCTGCCGTGTCTGTGTGACTGAAGTAAGGCGTGCAGGTTGCATTCAGTGTGTCATTTGCACTTAATTTCTCCTCCTCGGCATCCCGTTATTCCACCATCATCAGATGTACTGTCAACGTTGAAGCATTGTAAAAATAAAAAATAAACATGCATAAGTATAGTGTATGAAATGAAAATTCCCCTTTGCTTTTGAGAGTACTCATGCTGAAACGTGGGACACCTTGAACGTCTCCCGCAGCATCCCATTGTGTTTTTAAGTAGACACAAAAGTCAGCCCTCACACAGACGTCGTTAGCGCCGACAAGTGGGTTACGACTTCTCCCTTTCATGCCTCGTCTCAGGCGGCCCACGCCCCTCCCGTGTTTACCGCCGTCCTGCACTGGGTCCTAAGCACAAACGAATCATTTGGTGAGTGGGGGGGGGGGGTTGGGGCCGGGGGGGGGGGGGGGGGGGGGGTGTAAGGTATTTTCATGTTTGTTAATTTTCATCCTGGGCAGCAGTTCAGACACACCAGAGGCTCGTAGCCAAACTGGGAAGCACAGAACCAAATCTGCATTTGTGAGCACAACACATGTTCTGCAGGAGACAACTGCAGGGCTCTGGGTAAAAGGTGGATGTGAGTTGTGTGTGTGTGTGTGTGTGTGTGTGTGTTTGTGTGTCCGTGTGTTGTGCGACAGCAGACCTCGCTGAGGAGGACTAGCAATCACTCCATTCAGCATCTGCTGCCGCACAGCTCATATTGTCATTCCCCAGTTTAAAGGAACCTTGAGCGGCTTCAAAGATCTTTTCAAAGCCTTAATCCTAATAGGTCGCTGGTTTGTTCTGTCACATCAAAAGGGGGGGGGGGGGGGGATGTAGGGGGAATAATGCATCGGGGCTGGCAGAGATTCTTAAGGGCGGAAGATTGGCAGAGGATTTGCAGTGCGGGGAGGAGTGAAATCTGAAATATCGGACACAGAATGCCTGCTGTAATAGATATGAAATAGGTCTTCTCAAAAGCATGAAAGGCTGACATTTTCAGAAAGTTTGTCATAAGAAGGCCCTTTTATTCCCCTTCGTCTATCTGCGTCTGTACTGCCACCTCGTCCTTAGTGGAAATTCGCAAGTGTCACTCCAGCAGGTTATAGAATAGCTTTGGACATTTTAGTTTTTTTTCGCCAACCTCTTCCATTTCATTCATTGAAGGTTCAGAATTTCCAGCGAGAGAGCAATTGAGTCAGAGCCATGCAGGAAAACTGCCTCCTGCACGGCTCTCCACGTCCTATTTCCATCCTGTACCCGGCACTTGTTTCCCGACCCTACTTTGGCAAACGCCATTGTCGGGTGTTTGTGAGATAAGAAATGCGTCATTGATCAACACCCCCCCCCCGGCCCCCCACCTCAGTGTGCAGCGCTTCGGCGGCACGGACGACAAAGTTTAAATCGAGTCTTTGCCAAAGCATTTGGTGGGTGGGAGACGTGTTGGACCATAAGTGTCACTTACGTGTTTACTCCTCACCTCTCTGGCACTTTATCAGCCGTGAAGGTGTCTCTCATGCATTTCCCCCCACCACACGATCGACTCGGCAGACAAAGGGATCCGGCCCCGTGATTCAACACTGCACAAGTGTGCAGCTAATTAGGTGCTCATGGGAAACGGGCATTGATTTCCTGTCAGCGCGTCTGGCCCCCCAAAAACAAACCGGGCTGTTTGTCTTTTTCTAATGATGCACCGCGTGCCGCTGATAACAGCGATAAAACAGGCCAGAGGTGTAGCATTATCAAACTCGGGACACGCTATACCCGTGGGAACCCATATATAATGTAGCCCTTTAATTGTACAGCGTTGTTTTCTTTTCTTTTTTAGAAAATAGGTAGGCAGTGACTATGTGGGAAGTAAACAAAGTTTGTCGGGGGATGGAAATGGACTGAGTTGTCAGACAAAAACATACCTTTTCAGCTCTGTAAAGGCGTGAAATCCCTCTTGTGCTTGTTATTTCACACTCCTGTGGCTCCGACTTGGGCCGGCGCGGGAAAAAAACAAAACGCATGTGAATTCACCAAACCGCACGCACACACACAAAAGAGAGGGGGGGGGGGCGGGGGGGTTTGGACGGACAAGTCGCTAATGACCTCACATTTTTAGGATCCTCACTCGCACAGAATATGAATCCACGGATCGCACAGAGGCACTGCTGCGAGTTCTTCCCCAACGGTGCGTCTCTGGCATAAATCGAGGCACGTCTTGTTTTTTCTGGAATTATGAAATAACCACGGCGGTTGATTCCCCCCCCCCCCCCCCCCCCCCCCCCCCCCCCCCAAAAAAACCCCACGGCTCTGCTGGGCGCAGAGAGAACCCGTTAAGTGTAAATAATGGTTTCAGTATCACGCTGGACGGCGTTCCAGCCACCTGCTGATCCAACCGCACACAGGTGGAGCCAGCCGGGGTGACGCGAGGCCGCGGACGCGGGCATTCAATCTGCCAGCAAACTAATCAGTGAAAGGGATGAAATCAGAGGGGGTCATGGATGTAGGTGGAGGAGGCAGGGAGTTTCTTCTTTCTTTCTTTTTTTTTTTTTCGCGCGCGGCCACAGCAGGGGGCGACACGGTACCTAGAACGGGAGAGAAAATCACAAAGCTCAATGCGGGAGGTCGGAAGGGCGCGACCCTCGAGGAGGTGAGGGAAGCTTTGCCGCTGCCGCCCACGCGTTACCTGAGCGTGTCAGATGCTAACACCTTCAGCTCGGAGATGATATCATGAATGACTGGTTCACTCGGCTCGCGATGGATATCTTGTAGCCACTGTTGTCTAAGTACAGTATCATGACAGCCGTCTGTATCATGACTGCCGAATATTGGTGGTTGATGGAGAAGTCTAACCAGAAAATGAGTAGATAACCGGACTGCCATGTCTGCTACAACAGGAGCGTTCCTGAGTGTTGTCTCTCAAGCACAGTTAAAAAGGAAATCATTTCGGCAGATGAATTTCCGTCTTTGAAATGCAAGACTCCTGGTGGAACAGTTTGTCTCCAAATTCTAGAATGTTCTTTTACCTCGGCGCACCGCTGAATGGAGGCATTATTTCACCTCCCTAGCGGATCGCCGCTGGAAACCAATCGGTATCAGCATTTAAAGGTACAATTTCGGGAGGTAATTTCGAATCTTAACAAAATCCAATTAAATGCATGGACATTTCAATTAAACGTCCCCCTGGCTGGTCGCCTAGGTGTCACACCGTAAGTGAAATTCAAATCAGATTACGATGAGAACCTAAGGAAGTATTTTTGGCACAATAAGGATCACACATTCTAGATAGAGACCCCTGTCATGCACACTGCGAGGGGGGGGGGGGGGGAAGAATAGCCTTTCTTTGCCAACATTAGTCATTTAATTCTCCCTCCTTATTAATTTCACAGCAGATTACCTGAGAAGATACAGAATGCTGTCAGCAAAGAGTTTTAATTAAGTACGGGTTATGCTGCCACGAGTGCCTTATGTGAAACTGCTGCCTTATAATGCTCTTGTTTTAATTACTGCAGAGTGCCCCCTCATTAACCTCCGTGGAGATGCGCTACAAACTACAGTGCGCATTACAAACACCAGATTTGGAAATTGCTTATATCCGCGGGCAGAGCTTCACATTCGTCGTGTGTAGGGAAAAACAAGCTTTCCTCCCTTTTGTTGTTTAGTGCAGCGTACTCATTTTCATTTAGCATTCCTAAATAAAAAGAGGAGGCTCTGCAGATCTGAATATTGCATTTTGAACTTGTTAATTGTGAGATAACCTTGGCGGTTATGGGCACCGCGACGACCCCTGCTGGGAGCTGTGGTTTCAACACGACAGGCTCTTGTTTGTTGCCTTATTTGTAAAAACTTACAAATAAGGCAAACGGCCTCACAGATTTAAATACAATCTTTCTATATTTTAATGCAATGGTGGGTCTATAATATATTTAATTAATTTAAATAATTTAATATAATGATTAATATATATTGTTTTAGGATTACAGATTCTCAAGGCTCATACAAAAAAAAAAATCAAAACTATTCATGTTAGACACTGAGCGCCTGTGAGTCAACCACAGATTGGTTTTGTTTCATCGTTTCGTTGCTCCGTGGTTCATCTACGTCAAGCAGCTGTGGGTGGTCTCGCTGGCTGAAAAAAAAAAAAAATCAGCAGCCCCCTGGACATTTCCCTTTTGATCCTTTTCATCCTGAAGTTTCTCAATGGCCCAATATAGATTTCAAAAAATGCTCAGAGAGTGGGCTCCTATTCACAATATGCGGATGGATAACCAAGCCACTGTCCACCCCAACACCTTAATGTGGTTTAACAGGATGTATTAGCTTTTAATGGCACTTAATTGTACAAAAAGAAAATCCATAACCACATAAGGAGAAAAGTCAAGTATTTCCAAGCTCTTTATAAGAACAATTTAGAGCAGACAAGTGCTTTTCAAACCTTGGATTGGAATCAGTCCGACAGCCTGGCCGTAGGAAGCCGGCTGTACATTTGTAAGGCTACAGTGCCACCATTTGGTCACCGTGAGGCTTTCATTTCCCGGCCAGGCTCTGGCAATTGACACTCCAACGCCGGTATGAAGAAATAATAAATCAACGGGGTTTATAATCTGAAAATCCCATTTTCGAAATAAACAATTTGTATTGTCGCATTTGTCCCCGTAATTGTCTAATTTGCCCCTGAACTGATTTTCCAGCAGGAGTGCAGGGCTTCGCAGCACTATGAAGTTAAATTGTCTCCATCTACTGTGTGTCATTTCAGAAATGAGCTGGACCTAAAAAAATAAAAAAAAACAGGAATAAATATCGTCCAGGTGCAGGATAAGGGAAGGAAGAAAACATTCCGTCTCGTTGTTATTGTTGATAGATTATCCCAGGTCCATGGCATCTTAGATAATGAGCAATAACCCACTCCTCAAGAACAGGGGAGGTTTGCCAAGAAGGAACGGTGATTACAATCAATTAGGACATGGTGACAAAGCACCAACAATAACACTGTGTGTGTGGGTGTGGGTGGTTGTGTGTGGGTGTGTGGCCGCTCGTGTTTTATTCACGCATCCTTCCAAACTACCCCGTTTTGTGTAATCAACATCTGTTGTGACAGGCAACCTCCTCCTTCCTCAGAATGGCCCACTTCAGATAATGAGTGTCATACCAAACTGCAGGGCAAAGGCTGATTTCGCTCCTCTTTTTCCTCCTCCTCTTTGGCCTCCGCTCTCAGTACCCTCTGTTCCCTCTCCTGCCGATCGAGACATTCCTCGTGCAGAACCTTGAACAAGAGAGACAAACACTCTTGCATTATTGTCGGGGCTCATACGGTGGATGAAATAAAAAAAATATAGTCTTGCGTTCTTTCTGGGGAGTTTAAGATTTCACAGTCGACTGCTTAACACCGTCATTCTCGTCGATGCTTTTATTTAGATTTCATTGTGAATTTATTTTAACAAAACTTACTCAGTTGTCTCAGACGTCTGTCACATTTGCTTTAATGATAGTTCCTCCCCTTCTTGCTTTACAAATTATTTGTACTGTATTTGTAGGATATACATGTGCTTTTTATAAACAAACTTAATGTGTTGCTTTGTTTGCCTGTGGCCCCCGGTGGTTTAGGCGCCATCTCCTGGTAAATTCTGGTAAATTTGCTCCTTCGAAATGTCTTGACTTTCACTTGAGATTTTGTGAGTTCAATGAATAGAAAATAAATCCTCTTAGACTTTAAATTGTAATACTTGAAAAAGGTCTGGAAAAATTGACGATTTGATATGTGAGAAGAATGATTTAGTTCTATATATTTATTTTTTTATAAGTAGAATTTAAGTCTGAAAAGATTTCTTAGTCACAAAGTTGAACTCTACAGTAAGCTGTCTTCAATGTGATGTGTCTAAAATGTGTGAATAAAATAATTCTCCCAGCTCTGTCTCAAAATGAATTGCCTCCAAAATAAGAGAGAAAGATGCAGACAAGCGAGAGTGCGAGATTGCACGGAATGCAGTTTGTATTGGGGTTGATTAACGGATGCAGCCAATTTCTTCAAACTTCAGATTTATCTCCGAACGTACGACACTTGGGGTTTATTTTTCAATTCAAGATGGAATTTGCTGTCTGCACAACCAAGTTGAACTAATTATTTTTGGAAAATCCATGTATCATAACCCTAAGTTTCCTTAGGGTTTGTATGCTACAAAAAAGGGTCCTTTATATTTATATTAATTCATCAAAACCTTCAGTTTAAAAGTGTCAACTGGCAGCGGCTTGAGTGAGCAGTGAAGCAGTTTTACCTTTTTTCTCTGCGTGTCACTGTAGAAGAGTGTGAATATCAAAAAATACAAGTGTCTTTGATGCGTTTCTTGGTTCCCTCTTAGCTGTATTGCAAAAAATGGTGGATCCATTATGAATATCAGTACCGGGACGCGCAGTATGTTTCACACAGGCTTTGACTACAACGTGACCGGGGCTCTGAGCTGGAGTTTACATACGGTACGATTCGTCAGCCATGTATGTGCATTCATACAGTGTGAGAACCTTCATGGACAAACTGACCATTTTACACTCTTACTACGGAACATTGTTTAAGATAGAACACCCAAACCTAACCTTTTTATTCTCTCTTTTTTTACCAGCAAACACATTTGCCTTACTTCTACTTCTCATTGCAGGAAACACACATGTGCATCGATAACATTAACGGTTATTCTGTTCCATTTAGAGCCGACATGCACACTACCGAAGGCCTGGAACTAAAGCACTCAAATGGAGTGTAGTCAATGTTAATGTTATTGATTACCTCTGTGCTTATTACAAAGGGCAAGTCACAATGTCTGCAGTAAAAATTGTCTCGTCTACACGTGACATTGTATTTGTACGGTAATTGTAACATATTAATGTCACACATTGAAGCCACTGCATTGTGGGTATTCAGTTCTTCTCAGTATCAGACAAGCTGCACGTAGTGGAATATTGCCTGTAAAACGTGATGTTATGTAATTACTGCTAATTACGCGAATGCACGAGTATTTACCATGTTTTCTACTATAATATCCAACGATCTTTTGGGGTTTGATCATTGTAAACATTAGAATAACAAAGGGGATACAAAAAATATCAAAAAACGTTATAGGCCTATATGAAATAATTCGCGGATGATCCATAATGCAAATCATTATTGGTTTGCGGAGTAATCCAAAACATACATGAAATAGGTTGGTTGATTAAATTGAATCAAATCCTAAAAGCTCAGCTGCCATATCTTCATTCCTTGTTGTGCCCGGTTAACCGTGATCAACTACTCTAAACTGCAGAGGGCGCTTGGGAGCTTTTAAACAACCAACCTCCTTATCACAAGTAGCACCAGACGTCTGTGGTGGAATAAAGTGCAAACGATTGTTTCAGACTGATGATGGGTGCCAGTCTTGAACCTAAAACCCCGCGAGGCAATGCGCGTGCAGGCGTGCGGCTCCCCAGAGGCCACGTGGCCAGTGGAGAGACTCGAACGCGACGAAAGCCCCCCATGCTAATAACAGCTGGGAGGTAAAACACAAATAGGTTAAACATATTGAAAATGTCCATACGCATTAAAAACAAACCCCATCGGTAGAGGAAGGTGAAGCGGTTAGTGAGGCGTGTTCGTCACCTAATCTGACCGCTCCTCCCTTGTCAGGCGGCACTTCCGTGTTTACACACCCACCAACAAAAAAAAAACAAGACTCTAGCGGCCGTTGGCCGAATGTTTACCGAGCAGTGAGCGGTGGGGAGGAAAGTGACAGTCGCACACTGGAGGCTTCGTGTATGGTGAAACACAGGTGATTTCGGCTTCCACGGTTGCGTATTACAGCGGTATGTTCACTCGAAGGGGGCATGGAGACGTCAAGAAATCTACACAGAAAGTTCTGGACCCAAAGAAGGATGTACTGACCCGGCTCAAGCACCTCCGGTCGCTGTTAGGTGAGTGAAATTGTCACCGGGCTTTTGATGCTGCACCGCCGACGCTTAGCTAGTCGAGCTAGCTGGCTAGGCTAATAGCTGGCACCCACCGACGGTCAAACGCGGCGTCGGGTTAGCTGGCTCGGCTGTCACCGCGGTGACGAATGCAAGCCGGCTGACGGGTAATACAAACGCACACTTAAGAAAAGCCATTCGACACGGGGAGGGCCTGCCACTCACCACAAGTTTTCATTGATTCGCTTGTGTCCCGATATCAGGTGAGAGGCACCGAGGCAAGGCATGGATGCTAGCGAACGTGAGCTAGCTCCCCTTGTGGCTAACTAGCTAGCCAGTGCTAACTGATGATGCTGCCTTGTCAGGGCATCGGTGGTTGCAGAAGCAGATGCCCACCACAGCCTTTGTTGTCATGCAGCCCTGTGTCATCCCGGCTCATGATTGTAACTCTGGCTCGACACCTGACCAACATAGGTCACCTTTTTGTATATCTTTTATATGTATAATATAGCTTTCCTCGAGATCTGTATCTGGTTGAGCTGCTATCAAGTTACTCTATCCTGTGAATATAAAGACATTTGAAGAAGGGAAGTTACACGTTTGGTGATGTCATTTTTGTTTCTTTCATTGAACAGGGAAGTTCCTTATCTATGACAATCATAAAGCTGTCGTGTGGCTGTTATAACCCTGTCTGGGTTTATTGTGTTCGAAAGAGACATTACATTACCTGTGCTGCACACGAGTTTTGTATTTCACTTAATGGAACCTCTTTCAAATCCACTTTCATGGTTTCATTTATTGATCAATCTAAAAGAGTCTTTTAGTGGATTTCTTTGCCCGGATGAATGTCAAATCCACTTAAACAAATTTAAGGCAAAGGCCACAGTGACAGGCAAGTTCAATAGTTTATGTACATTCTGCTACGCTGATCTGAATCATGTCTCAAGATCAACTTTATATTAAACTTCAGTTGCATCTTAGGTATGCAGGTATACCTTATTCTTTACTCTCCTCCAGAGTGGACTCATTGTGTAACAACCAAGAGGACCTTAATAGTCCCCGGGCCTGTAGGATATATGTACCCATTAACTTCTGTTATTCATAGTCTCGCAAACAAAAAGGGGTCAATAGGTACTTTGGGTGAGTGTGCACGGGAGGAAAGTTGGAGGAGGGAATCGTGATGAGTGGAGGAAAACTGCAACGGATTCATTAGTGCGACACGCTGTACGATGTGCTTTCTCTCCAGAATTTCCCCTGTACACAAAGAGATTGCGTCTAAAGATTGTGATGCAGTTTAACACGTAGTCTCATCGACTCAAAGTTAAACTCCATGTTGAACGTTATGGGTTTTTTACTGGCTGAGGCTGATATCTGGTGTGTAAGATAAAATGTTGTTTTTTTGGCATCTGATGATGACAACTTCATTTTAATATTTGAAAAAAGGGTTCTCCATTACCTTTCACATGCTGTGATATTCTCTAAACATATTTAAAATAAATAAAGGAATTGGAACTGTTAACGGGAGGTATTGGCTGACCTCAGACTTTTTTCTTTTTTTGGAGACGCGGGATCTTTTAGAAGTTTTAGGGTTTGAACTATTTGTTGACTGATGCGTGCTCGGGTCAATCGCCCATGGATCAATCATAGTGGCCTGTTGGCTGTTTTTATTGATTGCTGGCACAGTGGCACAGCTGTGAGAGGCCAGTATCTGCTCAACAAGTTCCAGTAGCCTAGATCCTCCTGCTGTCAGAACACCTTCAATGTCAAGAGTAGCACCACCAAAGTGGAGGTCAGTCCCGAGCTCTGCACGCTCTCTTGTTTTCTCTCCCCCATGTGCAGCTAAAGATAAGGCTCGTCTGTTTGTGCAGCAGCTAATAGAAGGGCCCACGCTAACCTCGCTGATTTCACCGTGCTTTCAGCTAAGGAAGGACTTCCTCCTGGTGCTGCTGCTTTCTGTATGGACAGGAAGCAGTGATGAGAGACGGGGTGCCGCGGAGGTCGGGACGGGGACTCTGGGGAAGATAGCTGGCCTCGTTTAGTTGCTGACAGTCGCATTGTTTTTTGTGGGGTTTTTTTTTTTTTCAATTCTACCAGCCAATAGATTTCCAAAAAAGTATGATTGTCAGACTTGAGTTCCCCATATCCCCACTACTCTGTGCTCAGGACTATTTCCAGTCCTCTTCTCACTGTCTGAGCAGATCGCTGGGATCGAGTGCGAAAGCTGCTGCGTGTTAATTTGCCGGTCATGCCTGGCTACATTTGGCTGAGGTTGTTAATGGCAGGAGACGGTATGTTCAAAACGCTGAAACGTTCAGAACGCTGGCAATAATGCCGAAAGTCTCTCACTAATTCTACTGCACACACTTAATGCGTGTTTGTCTGGTGGAATACTCACTCATTCCTGGAGGAGAGGTCAAAGGCCAGTGTGGCTGCAGTAACGCAAGGAGATCTTTTAATAGATAATCGTCAGTAATTGAAATATAATGACAAATTGGGGGAATGCAAATAATGGAGCAGTCTGTATAAAGCACTTGTATGACTCGCCCTATTTGAGAACGGGGTCATATGGTTATTGGGCAAATAACTACATTATCTAATCGACTGAGGAGCGCTACGTCTCAAGGCGCTTTCGTTTGTTACCAATTGCTCTCTTCCACTGCTGTAAACAAGCTGGGCTTGGACCTGTTGGTGAACGGCATGGGAACAACAGTGAATGTGTGCAGTTGTTGTTAGTGTCAACAGTCAGGTCTGTTTGTCTGTGAGTGTAGATGTGTTGAGTTTGTGGCTAATGCTTTTTTTTTTTGAAAGGCAGATCTGCACTTGTCTTTAGAATTAATGATATAAAGTGTCATTACACCTTACTTTTCTCCTTGTGGGTGCTCCAAGTGTTGCCGAGTGAAGGGTCACCAGAAAGCGCTGCGGGTACGAGAGGAAATCGCAAGGTGAAGCACCGGAGGAAACAATGTGAAACACTGGAAGGGCCCTCAACAAGGCCCTCATCCCAGCTGAAGTAAAGGCTGAGATCTCTCGACTTCTGATTCTCCCCTTTTGTGAAACACTCGGGTTAGACGTGTGAATAACGTCAGCCTTTTATCGTCTTCTAATCTGTTATTCCGCGCCATGTGGGCATGATGTGGACACTTGAGGGCTTTTCACAAAGTGTTTAAACTTGCAGAGCAATCGATCACAAACGGGTTTTGGTAACTTTTTAAGCTCTGAAGGCTTTTTTCTCTTGTTTCCTTCAGGCTATCGTGCACTGAAGTTGAAGCTGTGGACGACACTGACAGGCACAGATAAACTCTTTTGTTCCAAATTAAAAAATAAATCTGTATAAAATTGTTTCTATCACACTGCTGTCCATCAGATAAGATCAACCTACGGTTTACCTGAAGCAGTATGACACCTCCTTTCACAAGTAGCGGGCAAAAAACAAAAGCATGTAGGCCTTTTGGAAAGGCAGGAGTGCATTCTGTTGAGGTGAGGCAGTACTGGAAAGGTCATTAACAGGTCTTTGGGGGATGTTGCCTGTTGGGTGACGGCGGCTGTCACTGTGGTCTTGGCATTTAGCGTCTCAGTGTGAGGTCTGCAGAGTTGCCCGAGAATCAGCTGGAAACCATTGCATTACATTACATGTCATTTAGCTGACGCTTTTATCCAAAGTGACTTACAATAAGTGCATTCAACCATAAGGATACAAACTCAAATGAACAAGAAAGTGCAATTTCATCAAATAAGCCGATCTACAACTTGCTATAGATAGACAATTTTAAGTGCTACAATTTGTTTAATGTGTTTAGTCAAGATATAGTCTGCAGAGGTCTGTCTCTAGTTAAAATAATGTAGTCATCTGAATTTGCATTTTTATAGGTTGAATGAAACCTACATTTCAATTGTAAATTGGCTTATTTGAGGAAATTGCACTTTCTTGTTTCTTGCTTGAGTTTGTATCCCTACGGTTGAATGCACTTATTGTAAGTCGCTTTGGACAAAAGCGTCAGCTAAATGATATGTAATGTAAATAAATTATTTTAACTCAATTCAAATGACTTTATTGGGCTAAATGTTGCATTGAAATATCTCTGACCAAATTCACCATTTATAAACTGGTAATATCTGACTGCCAATATCAGGCAGATTTGATTTGAAAATCAATGACAAAACTGCCTTGTAATAAAAAACCCGGACACACATCACATTGAAACCTGCTGCTGAAAAGAGCCCCAGTTCCGTCCTGTGTCCCTCCCACAGGAGACGTAAAGTTGGGTTTACTCATTTCAGGCAGGGCAGAAACAAGCAGATCAGGAATATCAAGTGACAAAAGGCACGAGACAATCCGGCAGAGCTCAAGTGTTGGTGAGCGGACCTAAATAGGGAGGGGAAGGCCGGGTGAGGGGGCGAGTGGGGGGGATCTGAAGGGACGTGAGAGTTAGTAAACGGGATGAAAAGAACCTCGGACGCGGCGACAAATTTGTACAGTAAAATGTAAACAAAGATTACATTTCTTAAAATGTTGGCGGCATTCACCAAAAAGTAGTAAGAGGTCATTCTCCCTGAAGTGACCTTCAACGTATCGTTCTCTCAGAAGGGTTTTGAAAATGTCCACAACGTTTCCGTCCCAGGATCAGCTGATTTAGCTATTTGTCTCATTTCCGACCCCTTTTCACATCATTCCTTCTCTCAAAGGATATCTGTTTATCAGCTCTTAATGGTATATAAGCTTCGCATTGTTATAAAACCAGCCTTTTTATAGTAACAACTCATCAGTCTCCACCAAAGACCAGATCCTGTAATGGTCTGGAGTACGGGTATTTTTTCCCAGGCTACATGTCGTAACCCATGACTTTTAAAAGTATTTTGTTTACCTCCAGGAAGTTTTTTTACATGTCGGCTCTGAGTGCTTTCTGTTTTCAGCCCGTGGTCACTGTTATGTGTCTCAGGGCTTTTCAGATGTGATGTAAATCACATGCTGGTTGTGAATGAAAGGCTTCTTTTTTCCAGCCGAGGCGCTCGGTGTAGATATAGGAAAAACCCCGGCGCTCTGCGAGATGCGTGCGCTATTCCAAACCGGTTTGTCCCGTTCCCCCGTGTGCCCCCAATGCTTTCAGGAGAGCCCAACCTAACCCGGGAGCTTCAGTCCGGCCTCGCCATCGGCTGTGAAGATTGGAAGTCAAAGTGGATTTGTGTTTTATGTTTCTGAACGTCCACGCTCGTCGCTAATCTGCTTTGGACTTTCGGCTTGTATGGCAAAAGAAAATAAACACTTGGCTCCGGCTTACTGTACATGCAGACTGCTACACCGAGTTGTTAGAGAGCATATTTCAGGTCAGCAAAAGCTATTAGAAAATATCTAGATTTATTTTCTGGCAGCCCCTCTGTACTTTTCTTAAAGGGTTTCCTTCCCATGATTAAATGGCCCAGACAAATAACAGGAGGTGTTGCTTTAACAGTAACATTTTCATTTGAAGTTTACTGTTGTTATTAATAAAGCTGGTGTTTTCCCTTCTTTCTTCAGGCCTCAGTCAATTCCTTCTTTCCACTGTAGCATTTTTCACTTAATAAATAAATATAAGAACTTCTTGCGCATCTGTCGGATGGTGACAACACTTTTATATTATTTGTCCAAAGGAAAGGTGAACAAGGGAACAATGAAGTAGTTATCATGAAAGAAAATGGTTTAAAGTCCACCTTGAGTTTTAGTTATTTATTTCTTTGTTTAAAGAAAGCCAAAGTCCAGAAGCGCCCGCTTTACGGGGAGACCAATGAGATCAGGAGATCAGTGCCACCTGATGATGACGAGGGGTGAAAGTTGCCTGCTTAGCAGCTCTCCGGTGCTAAACTGCCGAAATAAGCCACTCTCTGATGTGTGAGCTCAGACGGGGATCAGGTCAGCCTTTGCCAGCTGTACCGTGACTCTTCCCCAGCGAGCGCCACGTCGTCCCGCCGTCCCCAATCTGTTCCACAGCGAGAGTCGAGTGGCTTTCATCTTGCGCCCGGCACGTTGGCGCCATAATGAAATCATATCACGCACTGCGCCAGAATGGCCCCTTTTCATAATTATCGGGACCCTTAGATTGGTTTTGATACGGCTGCAGTTCGCTCAGCGCTCTGAATCGTAATCAAGGTCGCGGCGCTCCGCTGTGACATTTGTCCGTATCTTCGCGCTACTTTTGTTGACACTTTGAATACGGCTTAGTTATTACCCACTTCCATACCTTAAGCCATTTGAAATGTTTCCCGAGCTGTGCCTGTGTTAATCATTCAACATGTCGACGTGTTGCTCATAGAGGACGACACCCTCCCCGGCCGAGCTAGTTATAAATATTTGTTCTTCCAAACATTTAAAAAAGAGCCAAGCCCACTACACCGCACACATGGCGCTGCTGCCAACTGAAAGTTTAATAGGTTAAACCGATTCATGGAAGATTGGTCCCTTGTCAACGCTGGTAGGGAAAGCTAAGTGAATTGGCTCCCATCGACTCCCCCCCCACTCCCCCAATAAAGGACATTGATTATCCCCAGCGAGAGCTGAATTGGGACAGACGTCTCCAGGCTGAAATCGCCAGGAACACATTTAGCCAGCAACAGCTGTGTATTATCAAAGGCCGGCTACACGCTGAGTGTGTTTACATGATGGTATAATTGGAATCTTTGCTTAGTCGGACTATGCTGTCTTTCGGGGCAAGTGCTATTATCCCAATATACATGGCAGTAAATAAATCGAATCATTGGCCAAAGGCATGTTATATCCGATACGTTAGGTGGCGCTGTTTTCATTACAACTAGTTGTGAAACAGCCATTTCCACTTGACCTCTTCACCACTACCAACAACAACCAACATTACGAGAAAGATGGCGAACGGAGAGCAAGGTGAAGCTACATCCCTCTACTATCTTTGCATGGTGTTAATAGGAGTACAGCGAATGCGAATGGTGCTATTGTCTGATTTGATAACTGAGAGAAGATGCTGTCGGGATCTCAAGCATGCGCAAAGACACAAAGTTCAGTTCCTTATCCGATTCACCGCTACATGCCGCAATAGTCGAACTATCAACTGGATCGGATCGAGTTATCCAGGGGTGTTAGTCGGATCGTAGTTGGACCGCACATAGTCGGACAAAGGTGTTTACATGACACGGATAACTCGATTTCAGTCCGACTAAGCCAGTTAATCGAATCCATGTAACCACGCTCATTGTTACTTTCTGAATTGTAACTGGCCCTCCTCAGCTGGTTTCAGCAGATTGATGATTAAACTCTCTCAAACTTTCTCTGGTAAAATATCAGCTTTGCCGTCGGTCACAAAGCAGCTGATCTGACTCTTCATAATAACATGATAACGGAAGGCGTATGCAATAAATATGGCGTAAATGTATATGTCCCCAATATACATTTATTTACTATATTTTAGACCTGTGTGTGTGTGTGTGCCAAAGCCGCTCCTCTGTTGTGCTTAATAACTTGAGATGATCGCTCAAAGGAATAAAAATAAAAAAAGATTCCCCAAAAAGACATCTTTCTATCCTTGAAGTGATCATTTTCATGCAGCCTCTTTTAAGTTGGTCCTCCTTTGTTTGTAGAAACCATTTAAGAAGGGAAGCAGCATCCATTAGCTCCCACATTAGCCCCCCCACCCCAACAAACCCCTGATCTCCTCCACTATGTGTTGGCTCCCTCCAGGATTCCCTCTGCCGGAGCTCTTAAAGAGCCCTCTGTTTCTGATCTCAGTGCGCTGCCAAAGAAACCTGTCAGTCTTTTCTCTCCTTATTTCCTTTCTGGCAAGAATCAAGTGCACCTGCAGCATGAGTCCCATCAAAGACCCAATTAGACTGCGTATTGAGCATGACGTGGCATGTTAATGATTTTTGCGTCCGCTCGTTTTTCAATGGCATACATTGTAAGTTGCCCGGAGGCTTAAATAGGGCTTGACACCAGGCCCTCGAACATTAAATGTGAGCGATTCTTATTGCCTGCTCATTACTTCTGAACAGGGAGCAGAGGCCAGTTTGGTTTTGGTTGTGTAAATATGCAGAAGTGCTTTAACCGACCAGATGACCTTCACTCGTTTTGGCTAACAAGCCCTGTGTGCTCACCGGGGGGCCCCCCGCTGGTCAAACGCCGTTCCTCGTCAGTTCATTAGAAAAGCAAGTGACTTAAAGTGACTATTGGGTGTCCCACGGTTACCTTGTGCGAAGGCTCATAAGTTCTTCTCCAAAAGTGCGTTTGTACTATCTGCTAAGATGCTGTGTTTCTCTGCCCGGCATAATATTCCCGTCCGGCTCGCAGCTGCACGCTGTTGTTTTCCAGATGGCCCTCTCGTTTGGGGTCGGAACATCTGCCTTGCCCTGACATTTAACAGGAAACGCATCACCATGGAGGACGCTCTCCTCCAACCCGAAGCTGCCATGGCTGCTCTGTTGGCCACGTGTGTATTGATTGCACTAGAGAAGATTGCAGGTCTCTGCCTCATTAAGCTCTCGCTGTCGGCAGCATCTAGTCCATCGCTCGGCCCGTTATTATTCTTTTTTTTGTTGGTTCACAATAAGGCTGGCTTAATATCCCCTTGCTGTGTACTCAGTTTACCGCCATTTAGGCAGCTGAAGGGCAATTGCTGAGTATTTAGCCTCAGTCAATGAGAAGTAGAATTACTCCGATTGCATTTAGGACAATAATAGTTGTCACGGTTTTTGTTCCCGGACTTGGCTGGGTTTTCTCGTACACCCTTCCGTCCGTTCTCTGTGTTATTATGTGTGAATCCCATCGCTGAGTGCCGGCGTTACCGCTGCGTCCTCCACGCGAGGGGTTCTGGAAACGAAAGGGAGCCGAGCCTGGTTCGCCCACCACGGCGCCCCCATGTGATCATGACAGCCGCGCAGGACGGAGGGTGGAAAAGCTGCGCTTGCTTCGTTGGGCTCAGGAGGTGACCAAAACATTGTGGGTAATATTTTGACAAAACAAGGATTCTGAAATGTTTCGACATATAGTCACTTTTTCTTAAATAATTTAAAGACATTGTCATGTTTGGTAGATATAATCTGAACAGATGGCTTTGCTCATGCATGAGGCTTAATGCTCGCCTTTGACCCTTGACATACTTTATGATTATGTCCCGCTGCCTTTATTCCGGGAGGCTGATTAGGTTCTCACCGGCCTTTTCCAAGACGCTTAGCGTCCATCCCATATTGCCGTTTGCTGTCTTCTTTTCACCCCTAGACTCCATCCCCTCCGTCCGTGTGCTGCAGCAGCTGGTTAGTGCTAAGCAGTGAGTCCTGTGACATGTAGCACAACATATGAAATCCCCCCCCACCCCCCTCCGCCTGCCATCAACTCATACGCACGCGTGCGACAGTAATCATTCGTCAGACTTCCTCTCTGTTCTTACTCCGATCTGACCGTTTGGAACACAGTGTGTTCTTTGTTGACCCTTTTTTCAAAGCCAGGATTGGAAATTGTTTTAGGCATTACATCGTTATCCTTGGAAGCGATCTCAAAGCGACGGGCTCGAGTGCCGGTCTAAGTAGAGAACACAGAGCGAAGCAACTCTTTGTGTGTTCTGTGAGGAAGGCCGCTGTAATTTGACTTTTTGTGGACAGCAGTCCACTCAGTGACGCACGTGATAAATAAGCTCAAGCTGTCTCTACAACAACAACAACACACCTTCACTGACCACGCGCTCGCCTAATTCTCTTTCCCTTTCCTCCCCTCTCCTGCACTCTAACCAATGTGTACTAACCAAAATTCAGGGCCCCCCCTCCCCAAAAGAATGAAGAGTGTTAGAGTTATGAAGCATGTGGTGGGTAAAGACTGAAGCGCTGTCACAACCCCCCCCCCGCCCCCCCCCCAACCCTCGGGGGTGGGCCTGGGTCACATTTCTCGTCTATAACTAGAATAGACTCAAATGGTGAATTAGTGAGTAGAAAAATGAAATACTGTGTTTTCTTAAAACAACATGGATTTTGAACGCAACCCTTAGGTGACCATCTGAAATGTTGTTTGCTACATTTACCCATATCCATCCATTGTCAAACCGCTTATCCTGCACACAGGGTCGCGGGGGGGCTGGACATTTACCCATAAAATGTTATTATTTCTCGTTAGGGTGTTTGAGTTGGTAACTCAAATCCATTCTCTACACTTGGTTTTTAGGAGCGCTGGTGTGTACTTCAGTCCAATTTATCATTCCAGCTTGGTTAGACGATGCTATGCGAATAAACCCCTTTATAATCAGTATTTCTGCAACAAAGCACCATCTAAATGGTGTATAGCTCGTATTTTTTGATGAAGAATTGGTATTTGGTTATTTTGAATCTTAAAACCAGTTTACGATTACATTGATTTACATTTTATGCACATCTGGATTCTGCTCCGAGTTGTGTATGAGACCTTTTTTGTAGAAAGTGAGATTTTGATGTAATTTTATGTATATATATAGCAGATCTGAATGGTAAATTAATCATGTGAAAGCATCCCAATGCTCAATCGATGGGGAAATATGAATGTTGCATAATAGAACGTTTCTGACTGTGGGATAGTTCAGGTATACTGATACAGATCATATGAGGAAAATATATAGGTTTTCAATGATTTAAAAAAATGTAAATCTGTTATAGGAGACATCAAGTATGAACCTGGAAATGAGGGTTGCATGTCTCCTTTAAGAGCTCGTCGCCCCCCCCCCCGGCTTCCTGAGATGATGCCTTGCTGGTTTTTCTCACGTCAAAGAGGAAAACTAATGGCGCTCGTGCATTTGACTTCCCATCATTCCTCTTCATCATCTTCGCTTTAATCAAAGGTCAAAGATAAGTCATCTTTATCACACGCCGGACTGCTATTACGAGTCCTCCCGTTTGCCTCGTGGTGGAGGGAGAATGGTGACAGAAGGTGAACCGTGAGTGTTGTCAGTGGGCCGATATTAGTTAGAAGGATTTTCCAACCAGGCTGTATAAGTATGACAAATGACCGGGCCTTCATCAAATGGGGAATTTGGGCGTTTGTCAGTGCCGGTCTGTTTGCCGGATGGTGGCCATCAACGAGCCTCAGGCCAACCTCGGCCCAGACACCGCTCTCCAAAGCCATCGAACCGCACAACCGCATGAAATAATCACCAAACCTTATGGAAGCCAGATTTCTTAACTTCCATCCCAAATGGGGACAGAAAACCCCTTGAAGAAGATGTGCATTGAGAGTTGGACATGAGTTGAGCGCCACCAGTTCCCGTTCGAATAATGGTCGTTTTGCTACACAAAGTCTTTAATGATGCTTCTCTTTCCACCTGAAAGGCTTGTTGGTTGGTTGGGATAAAGATTTATCAGTGAAGCTGGTATTATGGTCAAATGAATGGCGTCAATTATTGTTTTATTTTGGATTGTTGCATTTTATCATTAACTTAAATTGAATTAGAAGCTACAGCCAGAGTGATATGATTAGGGATGATATGATTCCAGACAATCTATTTTCGTGTCAGCATGAAGTAATCAGAAATAATAATGACTTAAATAACCAATTTCCATTTTAGAAGTAATGACACCTTTTTCCTCTTTCCTTTACAGATATCATTGACAAGAGCGAATTGAAGGCGTTCTTCGAAAGCAACTGTTCTCAGATTTATTTTATCTTCTACGAAAATTTCATCACACTGGAAAGCAACTTAAAACTAAAAGGTGAGTTCTAAGGTCGTTTTTTTCTTCTTTTTACTGCACACTCACTAGCTGCCCACCACCATCAATGGTGGTTCAATAATTAACCCTCTCCCTGCGCTCCACGGTGAAGATTTATTTCTTATTGCCACATTTAAAGCACAATGTGCACATAGATTAGCAATTACTGGTTATGTCCTGAGTAACTGGGCTGGGAGGAGGGGGGGGGGGTTGCTAAATGTTATTGTTGCATTATTCATGAGACCAGTGGGGTGTACTTTTCTGGTGTGTGTTTAAAAAGAAAAAACCTAAGTCCTTTGTGTTTCAGGGAACAAATCTCAAAGGGAGGAGCTGGACTCTATCCTCTTTATTTTTGAAGTAAGTCGTCCTTTCTCCTCCTCTGCTACTACTCTTTGCCTGTGATTTCCTCTGACAGCCTCCACGGTCTCCACCTGTCGACTGCTGATCTCTGGGGCGGAACCTTTCCATGCTGCCGTACTGCACGTAACTCCGGCTACCCGGGGAAATTGCCTTAAATAGCCTGGAAATCATTCGCAGATTGTGCAGATGACAGAAAGAAAAAAAAACGAGAAAAAAAATCCAGGCTCAATCATTTTCCGGCCTTTGACGCTGTCCGCTTGTTCCGTGTCTCTAACAGCCAGGTGTGCATGCAAATCAGAGGAGGTATGTCATGTGTTTCGGGTCTCTTAGCCCCTCCCCCTGTTATTCTCAACGCTCTTATGTGACACACACACACACGCAGGTTAAAGTCCCCCACCTTGTTTTCCCACCTGACTCCAAAGGCAGCTCCGGTTTCCAACAGCAGCCTGCTCTCCAGTTACATTTGCTCAGGGCAGGGCTGTAAGGATGGACGCAGATCAACACAATAACAATGCGCTCGTCTTTGTACTGTATGTCTTGTCCTCGTCTTTTTCTAAAGCACAGAAAGAGCCGATATTTCATTTGATTTACAAAGTAGCATCAGCCAGACACTGTTGTTATCTTTCTTTGCTTCGCAAGCTTATCTTTTTTCTTTTTTAGGCTTTTATCTTTTCTGGTTCTTCCGCCTGAGCGTGTTGTGGTACTTTTGTGTTTGTTTTTGTGCGTCTGCTGATGCTACACTCACTTGTTCAGGTGTGGAATTCACAGGGTTTTTATTATTACATTTGTATTTTTATGATCGATTTAAAACAAAAATCTTCATGGAGATCAGTTCTCCCCAAAATATAATTGACCTCCCTGCAGTTTTCCCCTGTGCTCCCCCTTTCCTTCACATCCAGTCATCTAGCCCGTCAACAAAGCCTGGATTCATCCCTCTTACATATTTATGGAGTCATCTTTCAGAAATGAATAAATATTGAAAGCAGCTTGACCCTCATTTGTCCCCTTTTAGCCCCCGGCAGCCATCGTGTGCGTTTACCCGTGAGCTGAGAAGATAAGCTTGCTCTAAGTGTACAGGACGGATACACAGTTGCTTTGATCCGGAGCTCTGCTGCACTCTGCAGTCTCTCTCCGTACGCCATGGTAGATCGGTCATGTCGGGTCACTTGTACTCGTGAATGTGATATCAGAGGACGTGCGTTTGTGCTCACAAGTGTGCACTGCTAATGTGTATCATGTACTCTCAGAGCTGAGTGCAGTACAGGGACATGACAAAGGCAGTGAAAGATGAACTACTATTACATCTTCAGGCAGGTGCAATCCGCGCTCTGATGTATTCTCGCAATCGTGTTCAATTGTGTTCTTTTTTGTAAATGTGTAGCAGGGGTTTT
Organism: Gasterosteus aculeatus; assembly: GCF_964276395.1. NCBI lineage: Eukaryota > Metazoa > Chordata > Actinopteri > Perciformes > Gasterosteidae > Gasterosteus > Gasterosteus aculeatus. The sequence goes on from NC_135703.1 coordinate 5,205,158, forward strand.
AGTCCCATCGGTCGACCGACCCAAAACGTAAACCCCAGCAGCCTTTGTCCAGAAAGCCTCAAAGCGGCGGCTATGAATGGACATCGGCTGAGACAAAGGGCGTTCTGCGGCTCCGTGACACCCTCCAGCGCCGCGTGACAGGTCCATGGGAACGACGCGGCTCACACATGCCCGTCCCTCTTGTATCTGTGTAAGAATGTCTCTGTAGAGCCACAGTTGTGGTATCCATGCGCATCAATAGCCCCCTGCCCTCTCCATCAGCAGAGACCCCCTCTCGCATTGAAATGCGGCAGACCGATGCGTGTCTCCGGCATGTGTGGGGATTACTCTGCTGTCATGATGAGGCATGTGACCCCCTTTTTTTCCCTGGGGTTGCTGTTGGGGGGGTGGGGGAGTAAGATTCCCCCATACTCCGCCTGTTTGAGTAATAGATATCTTTAGGGGGTAATCTTTTTGTCCACTCCCTCTCACCCCCCTCCCCTCCCTGCTTAAACTCTGCTAAACACCCCACCCCCACCATCAGCAGAAGCCATTCCCTCCCTTTGTGCCGAAGGCGTCCGCCATGGCAGCTCGTGATGCTGAGACCAGAGATGAGAGACCCGATCTCTGTGAGAACGCGTCGACACATCTTTTTATCAATAGGAGGTTATTTTGAATCGATGGGGAAAATCTGCACCCCCCTCCATCAATAATCTAAACTAAATCATCACCGGTGCTGCCAACCGTGTTCAGCGTGCACCTTTTGTGTGATTAAGGTGCGATGAGTAATTGTATGTTCAAGTGTTGGGTCTGTCAGTCAGTCACCGAGGGAGGGGTTGCAGTGAGAGTAGCAGCAGCCAGACTCTCGTGAAGCTAGAGAGTCCAAATAAACGAGCTTTGAAACCAGACACACTGTGGGCTGAGTGGTATAGGCAACAGTATTCGATATGAAGGTAGAAGGCTACTGAAAGGCCGCTGTGGTCGGAGACTACCAAACCAGACGAGAGCATTTCCTGTGTTTTTTTTGGCTTTTAGGGACTCGTGTTTGTTCACGCTCCTGTGCGGCCGTAGACGACCTCTCGCTGTCTGAGGGCAGCTCGGTGCTGGTGCCACTGAGGTTGTGGGACAGGTTAAGGGACAGCCGTGGGACCAGAAAGACTCCGAGGGAAGTCTGTTGATGTCCACTCGCTCTCTTAAGGAAATGACCTCAGCGTGACCCGATGTCCGTCATCCGGACCTGAGTCAGCATTCTGAATTCCACTCGTGATGCTCTGTGAAAGCCCCTCATCCAGAATGGAGACTTGACTTACTGAGTTGCCTCATGTGGGGAGACCTAATCATTATATCTAGCTAACCAGTTTGGATGGACGAATATTTGTTCAAGCTCTTTGACTCTTTTGACTAATTTCACTTTATTCTACACAGATTTTCCGTCCAGGGGCAGACAGATTTATATTCCACGCCGAAATGTGAGCTCTGTGACTGTAAACGTTTAGCAGTTAGTGGGTTGATAATTAAAAACAGGCCGTCACTCTGGGCCGTGAGCACCCGTCCACGGCCTGTTTCTGCCCGATGCGACGGCGTCACGCTCCTCTCGAGGCGCAGAGACTCTCCTCCACATGTCGACTCCCATGTTGCAGAGGAGCCAACGCAGGGCCATTTAGCTAAGTGATTTATTCTCCCTTCTTTACGCAGTCCTAGTTATGACTGACAGTTCACCAGCAGGGGGTTAGTGGTTAATGCATGAATGCAAATTCACTAAGTGTGGCTCGGGTGTGCACTTGGAGCCGGCTGAGTAAATGAATCTTAATGAGGAGATGCTTTAACTTGTGCCCGCGTTCACCCTTCGAACCGGAGCAGATAAAGTTCCGCCGCACAATATCTAGACGAGTGTGTGTGTGTGTATGTGTCTGTCTGTGCGCGTCACAGGCAACCGCACATGTCAAGTCCCTTTATATTAAAAAGCACATTTGAAAACACCAGTTGAACCGAAAGTGCTTTCAGTAGAGATGGGATCCACCTCAACACAGATATATATATATATATATATATATATATATATCAATTATAAAAGGGCAAAAAAGGCCCTTTTTATATATATATAAAAATTCCACATAGTAATAAATGAAAGGAAATCATGAGAATTTAAACCATGTAAGACGAAAATATAAATGTTTTAACTTCTTATTTATAAAATAAAATCTATGAATTTGTCGTGATGTTCTTAAGCCATCTTCTGTTGTCCAGCACTGTTGTAAGCATAATCATATTACAAACCATTTCAAAATGGTCCTGCTGCTGCAGCGAGGCTTTCACTCAGAGCAAAGAGCCCGATGGGGGGGTTTGTTTTGCTCTCCGCTGCTGCCCCCCTCTGGCTGCAGAGGAGACCTCAGTGCACTTTGGCAGGAGGTCCTCGAGCAAAACTCGAGAAGGTAAAAGTCCCACTTTGTTATATCTCGGGGCCAGATAGGCTGTGCTCCGTCTAATGCTTGTTCAACCAGCAGTCTGGTTAGCATGTAAATAAGCACGCTGGTTTGGTAAAGCACTTTAAACAGATCAGATGTGTATCTGACGCCTTTTGTGATGTTAGTGCCGCGGTCGAATGACGTCGTCGTCGTCTTTGTTTAAGACCCACGCTGTATGCAAAGGACTATATTCCCCCCCAGAGAGTGTCTGTCCCCCCCCTGGAAGTGTATTCCGTGTCATGTTCGCCTAAGTGCGGATCCTCACCTAAGTGCGGATCATGTAAATGCGTCCGGGCTGTAGTTGCGGCGCAGTAATGCTCCGATCGTTATGCCGGAGTACGGCTGCAGATTAGAGTAACTCCGCCAACCTTCACTTCGGCAGACTCTCCGTCCGCCCGTCATCAGCCGGCAAATTCCTCGTTGTTGCCGCCACCATTCCGGCTCCGCGGGGAGTCTTTCTGAGCCGGCTTCTCCATCTCATTCCCACTCTCCCGTCCTGGTCCTCTTTGAGGAGAGAGAGTGTTATTGTGTCTGCTTGCACACACACACACACACACTCTCACAGGGAGAGGCTTAAGCAGGCCACCCTGCTGTGTTGCCGCCGAGCATAATGTGTCTGCTGCCCCAAGGAGACTGCGTGAAGGAGGCCAGTTCGAAGCCTCCACCGAGACGTACTAATCCCTCGCCGGATCAATAGCGAGGTGCAGCCGGTACACGCATACCATCACGTCTGTGGATCAGAGAGAAATAGAACGGCGCAGATAGCCATCCGGAGCCCCCTTAAAGCCCTGTGTGTGTGTGTGTGTGTGTGTGTGTGTGTGTGTGTCTTTCAACATCTGCGCGGTCTCCGGTAATGACGGGGATTTAGTCCCAGAGGACAAGAAGGGAAAGTTAAACATGGAGGATGACGAGGGGAAGAAGGACGTTGTTGACAAGCTGAGACTTCTGGAACAACACAGCTCCTCTCAGCATATTGTAGCACGGAGCGAAACAATTCTACGGTGGTAATATTGCCATTGAACAAAGCAAATAAACTGAATAAATGATAGAAACAAGCAAATGAATGCTGACATTTTACTGTGTAAAGACGGCACATGTAATATTGGTATTGTTGTAAAGATTACCAGTTAAGTTTATCAAGTGTCCTTGATGAAATGCTCCCTGCTCACTGCAGTGGCCCTTTGCTTCTGTGGACGGCTTCGTCTGTCTCGTGTCTGTCTCTCTCGGGGGCAGATGAGTCTTTCATTATGCCGGCCCCCAGTTGGTGGTGTGGTTGAGTGGGTCAGAGCAGTAAAGGACAGACTTGACCTCTCCATTGCAGTCACGAAGCCTTATTGGGCCAGTGATTAGGATTTGATAGAAAGTGAGCCATAGGAGGGAAGGGGGGGGCTACAGTCGCTCCCAGTCTATCGACCATTAACCTGCCTTTTATTCCCCCCCCTCACACCACCCTCCCTCCAGAGGGACCCAGTTAACCTGTCGCTGCATTCAAGAATAATGATCGGCCGCTGAAAGGTTAGGGCGCTCTAATTGAGTTGTAAAGCGGTTCTTGGCGAGGTGATGACATTTCTCAGTGGCGTCCTGTGTCGCAGGGATCTGCAGACACGCCAGGCCGAGTGGGGAGGGGGGGTTAGGGGGGGACACTGCGCTCCTGAAGAGCACGCTTCTCTGGCAGAGCGGCGCCGCTTACCAGAACTTCAGGAAAAGGCTGCACACTGAAGCCTAATGGAGACGTTATGTTACCATTACATCTTTAACCTGAACCTTTTCTCCTGTTTCATCAGAAAATTCTTCAACATCTACCTGAGAAAATCTACAACCGATGGCAGTTTCACAGTATAGGTATGCATTTACTTTTACCAAAATGAATTCTTTGAATGTTAAGCTTTTACACTTGACAGGTAGTTTACACACTTTGTATGCTGCATGTTTCTGCTTATTTCTCTGTAACCTCCAAGATACACTTCAGGAAGACAAAGGTTAGCCATGCCTAAGCCTTTCGTAATGAAGAGAAAATAATTAGTCTTAGAAGGGGATGTAAATAGAAAATGCAAATGAGGCCTTCATTTGAAATGCAAATAAGTGATTGAATTATGCTGCCATGATTTTAGTCCCACACACACACACACACACACACACACACACACACACACACACACACACACACACACACACACACACACACACAACAGCCCCTCGCGAGAAACGATAACCCCAATTATAGCTTTTGTGAGTTAACAGTCCAGGTCCAGATTGTGGTTGGAGATTGGCCTTCCCCTCTGGCTTAGCAATTGCAAATATCAAAGCCCATCTGGAGACCAATCCACCACTTTTTCAGTCACAGGACGACACGTGGTCGCGGCCCTAAGGCCTCCCCGTGGCCCCCTCTTGGCTGGTTTCTGAACGGTCTTCGGCGCTCCCTGGTTCACGGGTCACTGGTCAAGATGCGCTGCTTTCGCTCTGTTTTGAAGTCCGTGCGGTGGCGCCTGGGTTGCTTCTCGCCGTGCCTGACTTTTATCAAATAGAACCATTTATTTCTTTTTTTTAAAGCATTCTACAGGCCAGTTACGCTGCTGAAAGCATATTATTGCCCTGGGATGAATTCCTTTTGCTGGGTCAGGAAGCTGAAGAATGACATTAATGACTTGTAGTGTTTTTGTCCTTTTCTAGCTGAGGATCGCAAGGTCACAGGTATTTGATTGACACAACAATTAGACGCTGAGGAAAATCCTCACACCTTTCATCGTCCTTTTGTTGGCTAACTTCTAATTCGTACTCTCCTGAGCCCTAGAGCTTTTGAAAGGATCTCTTTATGTGTCCGACGTCGGAGCGTTATTGATTGAACCTGATGAGAGGGTAACAATGAAAGCACCAGACAAGCTGAACTTACTCTCGCACCTAATTGTGTCTGGGTCAAATCATTCAGTTGAGCGAGGCTTCTCCCACCGCTCCTAACGTAATCGCAATTTTATCCACGATCTTACAGATAAAATACCTCTACAAACTACACCTATGAACAGGTGCTGTCTGCAGGCTGTCAAGAGCGTGTCCTGACTCGCGCGCACACACACGCCCACACACACGGACCTCTTCCGCTCAACGTATTTAGCAATCAGAGCAATGTCTCCTTTGATTACAGTGGAACCAGATTGCCTCCATGAATCCATGTCACTGCCAACTGATGTTAATTTCCATCAGGATAAAAGTGAAGCCTTGCCGCTCTCCCCGCTAGTTTGTGAGAACCAGCCATTAAAGTCAATTTGCCTCAGTGGCGATGACACGCGGCCTCGTCCTGCTTGTCGCGCAGCAGACCGGTTGAATAATTCAATTTTTTTCTTCCAGGTTCCATATTGAAAAAACTTTTGCACACTGGAAATTCATTCAAGGTAAGTGCTTTTTTAAAATTGTGATCGTTGCCACAAATCACCGTCTCACAGCCCCCTGGCAGATTGCAACAAATCTCTCTTGTGCATCCCCCTCCTGTCCAGATCCGATGTGAAGGCATCCGTCTCTTCCTGCTGTGGCTGCAGGCCCTGAGGGACAACTGTGCCGAGGAGCAGTTCCTTATCTTTGCCTGTCTGGTGCCGGGATTCCCTGCTGTGCCCTCCTCCAGGGGGCCCTGCACCCTCGACACCATCATCTACAACCCCTTCTCCAACCCCGCAGATGGTGAGTGTGAATGTCTGTACGCGTGTGATCGAGTGCATTACGACACTAAACTGAAACTTTTTATTGTATCAGTTACACAACCAAACTTGTAAAAGTAGATTTTTGGTTTTCCTGACACTGATCTCGGCTCTTTCCTCTGTCGATCTGAGCAGCTAAGGTGGTTCCTGAGGAGATCACCCCGCTGGTTGCAGCAGTGGTCGGAGAAAAGATTACAGATGATCCGACCTGTTACATCCTCGAAACGCTGCTCAAGTACATGGTCATCCAGGTAATAACTGATTATGCTAGGGAGTGCCCACACAACCTTTTTCCCAGATTGTCGGCTCCAATGTGGTGTGGATTTCGATCTAAATCCCTTGTTCGTATCGGGTGACAGGCAGCGGCACAGGGGGGGGGGCTTTGTATGGGAGGTTTGCATGTGAGATGGAGGAGCAAATATTTGTTGGCAGTGATTCCCAGAAGTCATTACCAGGGTTGTCTGGTATATGGGTACAATACCATCCATCCTCCCGTTCAGGCTCGCCAACCCAGCTGACGTTGGGCAGAGAGAAGAGATAAACAATCCTGACGTAGAGAAATCATCACGACATATCCAGCATATATATATCATAGACATATTCCAGCGTATTCCATAAGCAGTGTGAGCGCGTGTGTTTATGTAATGGCTCGGGTAGATCGTGATCCCCGTGTTGTACCACAGTGACAGGAAAAAACTAAATACAATATCAGTAGTGAAGCCAGTTGACTTTGAGTGTGCTCTTTTTATGTGAACCTCACCTGAAGCATTGTTCCCCTTGTGTGTACCCTTAAGAGATGGACTGATGTATCGTTTGTTAGAGGAACCTTCACAGTATTGTGTTGCGAACAATATACTGTCTCTTTCAAGCGATGCTGGAACTCTCCCCTCTACCTGAGGCCTGACCTTGTCTGCCTTTGTGCTCTCTCCGCCAGGCATCCAGCTTAGAATGGCGCAACAAAGAGAACCAGGACACCGGCTTTAGGTTTCTCTTCAGCCTGTTCAAGAAGTACTACCTTCCACACCTCTTCCCCGCCTTCACCAAGCTTACGAATCTCTACATGCCCTTATTAGGTAAGCTGGTGATATACAAGAATGGACTGTTACAAAACCGTGCTGAGCGGAGGCTTTTCAGTGGGTAATTTAAATTGTGAGTCTTTGACAAAAAAATTGACAATAACAGTTTAATTAATCAAACTCATCTTTTTTGGCAGAGAAGGATGTTGCAATACCATCTGTCTAGACTCCAAAACGTGGTTCTAAAACTGATGGGCAATATAGATTAATAGCACGCCGCTTGTTAATTTGCAGAGGTGTATCGACGTTATAATATTAATATAATAAATGCTATTCTGTTTGTGTTTTGCCGGAGACGTAATCGTTGATTGAAAAATGTGTGATGCAGCTGGAGACTGGAAAACCCGTCACAGCCAGACATCTGGTGTTGACGTTTAATCTCTCTTTGTCTTTGTTTCTCGCTCTTTTTAAACTATTATTAATATGTGAACCTTCCCTCTCTGACCATCGTTCCGTCTTCATTCCCACCACATTAGACCTCCCCCACCACAGACCAAAACCCTTGTATGTGGCAGTGACGCGAAACAATGAGAGCACCTTCTGCACCAGGGACCAGTACCTGACGCCCCGCGTGGCCTTCATCACCTGGCTGGTCACCTTCTTCCTGGAGAAGAAGTATGTCAGCAGCGCTGCTTCGGCGCAGAGCGCCAAGAACGGCACCGAAGTCATTCCCAAACTCATCCAGGTGAGAGGGAGAGTACCATTCCCTTGATTTTTCATGCGGTCACTGTCGGGAGGGTAGGTTGTTATGAAGGTAGGGTTGCAGCAAAATCTGAGCTGCATCTGTTTGAAGATTCCCTAGAGTCACCTTAATCACAGGGTGAGACAGCGGGGAATTAAATGCACAATCAACATGATTGTGATTGCATGGAGGTGAGAATCACTTAATATTAATGACCAGTACAGTGGCTCATTCCCCACATAAATGACCATGAATCACAATCTAGGAATTTCTAGTCAATGAGGCTCTAGGGCCCAATTATTTAGCTGTGGAGAGGCAGCCCTGCAGCATATTTTACTGTGTCTCCGTGGTGCCCAGACTGTCACTGCAGGCAGTAGCAGCCAGGAGAAGGATAAGACATCGGATGGGGATACGATTGGGCCGGCAGGGGAGCCGGAGAAGAGCCACTCAAACAGCAGCACTCTGTCAGACCGTCGGCACAGCGATTCCAGTTTGTGTAGCATTGAGGAGGAGCACCGCCACGTCTACGACATGGTGCACAACATCCTGCTGTCCACCAGAGACAATGTGAATTTTGTCAACGAGGTCTTCCACCAGGTACAGTGGGGTCGCCATGCAGGGGATCTTTATTTGGTGCGCAACTACAACTAATTCCATTGCAGATATGGTCTAGTTTTCATCTGGGGGAGACCAGATGGGGACTCTGAGATATCGTGTACTATGTCGCCCTCTTCTGGCGGTTTCTTAACATGACCAGGCACCCCTCTTCAAACCATTCACTTGCCCATGTCCTCCCTCCTTAGGCCTTCCTGCTGCCGTCGTGCGAGGCTTCAGCAACCAGGAAGGTGATCCAAGTGTACAGGAAGTGGATCCTGTTGGAGAAGCCCAGCTTTATGATGGAGCCTGAGAAATCCACCCAGGAAGATGAGGTCGACCGTGCCGAACCGACACTCAGCCCAGAGGTTAACAGCATGCAGGTAAAATGGCCAATTCAGATATATTTTATTAAACCGTATACATAGATACAACTTTTCAAATGAGTTATTAAATAGTAAAAGGTAGCTAAGAATATACATACATATACAATATACATCAATTTTCCAATTGACTAACACGACACACTCACCTTTACACAATAATCTTTTATTAATTCTAGAAATTAAACTCATATTTTACATTAATAAAAGTACAATTATTCCCTCAAAGAATCCTGATGTAAAACTAAAAACTGCAATAGCACAGACGATCAATACAAAAATATTTTTCCTAAAGCATCAGTGAACATTATTTTGACCATGTGAGGCAATTATTGTGGGCAAGTACAAGGGAGCAGGTCTTTGGTGAGCCTGTACATAGAAAGAGACCTGTGCATCATGCGTGAAGCACATTAGAACTGTTGGACCTTCATATTATACCATGAATAAATAACAACTTGTACCTCAATGCATGAAAGCCCAAATCTGTTTTGGTGGCAAAATTCAAATCAATTATTTACAAACAGGCGTAATCATAAAACAAATATCAACCGGTGCAAATAATGGGATGAAAGCCGCTCATTTCCATCCAGAGAAAAGCCGAGAAGTAGATTCTGTTAAGACAACTAATTGGCCACCTGGGACAGAGTGTGTAGTTGCATCAGATACACAACCAAACTTTAAATTGAATAGGTATGGGTGTGATTGTCTTGAGATTTTGGAACAAGCAGATGTGTCTTTTTGCTGCAAGGAAGACCAGTTAAAGCTCTCTTGTGTAACTGCAAACACACAGCTCGAAGGACAGCTGTGACAAATGCATATATATCATATAACAATTAACAGGCTAGAGATAAGAAATACTACAAAAAATACTTTTTTATTTCATAAGCCGCATCGACCCCTCCAAGAAGGACTCAAATGATCATATATAAACACGTTACGACCATAGGATGTTTAACCCGATCAGAACTAATATCACAGCTTCCATCTGCCGACCAATCGACTGGCTGCTCTTTCTTTCTACCAGATGGCGGAAACTCCCGGCCACAAGCGTTCGTCCAGCTGGGGGAGGACTTACTCCTTCAGCAGCGCCATCAGTCGGGGGTTTCTCACCGAGGGGCAGAACAGGGATGTCAAGGCTGGTATCCAGCCCACACTACAGGTGTGTCTTCATAGGCTCACTGTTTTTTAAAATATTCTGAGGTCACAGCATTCCAACCGTCACCCGCTTCGTCCTTGTGTCTCGCCGTCTGCTCGACCTTGTTGCGTCTTCCTCGCCGTAGGTGTTCCTGACCAACTCGTCCAACGTTTTCCTGCTGGAGCCCTGCCAAGATGTAGCTAAACTCCTGGATAACCAGGTGGAGGTGTGCAAGGGCATTCTCAGCATCTACAGGCACATGATCATGGAGCACACCATGAACACACAGACCTGGTCAGTCACACATTCACACGATGATTCCTATCCGGCCTCGACACCGTTCAAACCGACTTCTCTGTGCTCTGCAGGGAGCAGATGCTGCAGGTGCTGCTGAGGATCACAGAGGCGGTGATGAAGAGACCACAGGAAAACCAAAGAAAAGACCGCTTCGCTGAAAGCTTAGCGTCTATACTTTTCAGGGTACGTCTACTTTTGCTTCGTTTCACACCAACTGGTACGCCGGTATTTCATCATACCTGCAGTCTGTCACTGTAGTAAACAGGAATTGCAGAACATTAAATTCTGTGCATTGATCTTCATGAGCAGCCACCGTGATTTGTTGCTGGGCAACTTGTATTTTCTGTTTGTCTTGGATGGATTGTTTGCTGACAAAAATCCAAAGAGACACTGTACCTAATTAGATGTATCGGTACGAGAGTTCTGCTGTCACATCTGATACCTGCAACCCTGTCTGTCGATGCTAATTCATCTTCCCTCGCCCCGTCTCCCATTCAGACCATCATCGTGGCGTGGGTGCGAGCCAACCTGTGCGTGTTTATCTCCCGGGAGTTATGGGACGAGCTGCTGGCAGTGCTGTCCTCTCTCACCTGCTGGGAGGAGCTGGTGACGGAGTGGGCCAGCATCATGGACTCGCTGACGGCTGTGCTGGCACGCTCCGTTTACGGTCTGGACATGGCCAACCTGCCTCTGGACAAACTCAGCGAACAGAAGGAGAAGAAGCAGAGAGGACGTGGTGAGGGAGGAGGGTGGGAACTGTGAGGACTAGAATTTGGGTGACTTATGGGTGACTTTATTTTCTTTCACATGAAGAAAATGGCTAGCTTTTAAATATTTAACACATAAATAACGTTTATTGACACTTGTTGGCTTTGTCTTTTCTGGTGCAGAACAACAGGTGGTCACCAAAGCCATACGTGCTCAAATACTTCATATTAGAGCTTCAAGTGTGTACTTGAGCTCATTCTAGTTCCAATAATACCCACACTACATGCAGCACATGGGAAAATAGACATAGATGTTAACAGCCACTATCTGTTCTGTGGACTTATGGTCTAATAAACCATCAGGACTATCACAACTGTCCTTGTTGAGACAATCTGTACCAGCCGGTAAAGGGATGGTGGTTCTTACCTTCATTATTAGTAAAAATGTATATTTAAAAAATGTAAACGTCCGTATTAGAACTATTGAGCACTGTCGTTCTCTGCATGGCAGGTGTGATCCAGGACTCCCAGAAGGCAGCGGCGGTGGCGCGTTCCTTCTCACTGAGTTGGAGGAACCAGGGGGAGTCGGGCGGGCAAGGAGTTCAGGAGCCCATGAGGATTCGCTCCGCCACTACGTCAGGAGCTCCTGGTGTAGAGAAAGCCCGCAACAACGTCCGCCAGAAGGCCTCCGGTAAGCGCTTGAGATGTTAGTCACGGCACTGTTGTTGTTTTTTTACATGAACACTACTATGCTATCGCAGCCAGCAAATCTGTTAGAAGAGCGACCGTGTGCATGCGTGGTTCTATGGACCGGCTTTACGTGGGCCAACGGCACGGTGCTGATAAACCCGCGGAGCACAGCGTCACACGACGGGCTCCACCGGACGTGTTGACTGTGCGTGAAAGCCCCTCCGACAGGTCTGTGTGTACGCTAGCCCAGGTGTCGCTGAAAGGCCCGACGCCCAAGACAAAGAGGCCAGCAGGTGGCTCCCATTGTTACACCCCCACCCTCCCCCTCCTCCCACATGTCACTGGCCAATGTCAACATGTTTCCGTGTCAGCTCGATTGTCGACATACAGCACAATCTCCACACTGCCCCCCCCCCCCCCCCCTCTCCCCTCATCCCCGGCCCCGACAGCATGTCAGAGGCCAGCTTTGGACACTCGTTGTCATTACCTCATTTCAGACCCCACCAGCAGCCCTTATCAGATGGGAATGTGGCAGGCTAATTAGAAGTCGAGCTGGAAGGCGGCAGAACAGTAAACCCGCCAGCGCCGCCTGTCTCGCTCGTCTTCATTTTGTCTCGACAGAATCTTAATGCGGAGGATAAAAGACAAGAGACGACGCCTTTTTACTTCTCGTGGCCTTCTGCCTCCCCAATTACCACGGCGTCCTAAAGCGACGGGCTCGTTCAACTAGGAGCGGATGTATTTGTGCCTGAAAGTGGTCTCAGGATGTGTGTGTGCGTGCACTTGTGTTTGTTTGTGTGTACCAGGCGCATTTACTATGCGTCTCATGTGCAGGTTTATGCACCTATTCAGCCACTCTGTTTATTCCTATCTACTTGCAGGCAGAGACGGACATTAAACGCTACTGCTTCAAATTCCCTTCCCTTTCTTTGGCCTAATTGGATTTCTCCCACATTGATCTTCAAAGGCCCGACAACCCTCCTCCCCACTCCTCAAGAGAGGGCCCACGCATCGATCGCACAGCAGTTTGTGATAGTCTCATTAAGAGTGTAATTAATGCTCATTAATATGCACAAATAGGAAGCAATGGCGGGCTGCAGCACAGACGATGTCTCACTCCTGCTGAAAGGCATAATTAAAGTGCGCTGAAAAGAGAATGGAACCGTCCTCTTCCGTTCTTTCAGATTGGGCCTGAAGTGCTATCCAGACACTTTCAATGCCTCGGCATTGAAAACTGTCAAAACTTGACTGTACTTCTGCATGCAAATATAAACTAATGTTGTTCAAAGTTTTGGTTTCCATAATGAAGAAGCCGGCTGGACATTTTATCAAAAGGACGGTTCACCATAAAATCCATTATTCATGGTTCCTCCCCTCAGCCGTTGTGCCTTTATTAATCCAGATTGGCTGCGAGTCGCATAGTGCTCGCGGTCTTTCTTCCCTCCAATATGATAGAACCAGGGGGCACCTGCCTCGTGGTGCTCAAAGCGCTCACAAGGTTTGTCAAAAGTAATTCGCGAAGAAGTCATGACTTGATGCAGGAGTAACAAACTACACCCACCAACATTATCACAGGCGGAAGTGTGCGTCTTTACTCACAAGTGGTTGGTTTAACATCATAGTTAAAACACAAGATCCCAGCAAAATAAATGAATACAGTGATCCCTCGCCACTTCGCGGTTCACTTATCGCGGATTCGCTATTTCGCGGATTTTCATATTGCATTTTTTTTTTTTTTGGTGCATTGTGCTCTGCATTCTGATTCGCTAAAAACTCACTCCCGAGCCGTTCATTACAGTTCTCCAACGTAATCGATGGTGGCATGTCGGTGTACAAGGATCTTTTTGCAAAGAAGAAAAAAGAGCGACAACAGCTGCCTATCACTATGTTCTTCTCCCGAACAAACACACCTGCACCGCGGGCTTCAGAAGAAGAGAACACTGCAGAGCGCAGTCAGGATGCAGCGGCCCAGTCTGAAGAGCAGTGAAACGGCCTACACGCGAGCCACTGTATTTGTATACATGTAATAGTTGCTGATTGTAAAAAAAAAAAAAGTTTTCTATTTCGCGGATTTCACTTATCGCGGGTCATTTTCGGAACGTAACCCCCGCGATAAACGAGGGATTACTGTACACTATTTGATAATTTGCAGCGGCAGTCCTACTCTAGGAAACCAAAGTAATACGCAGCACGTGTATCTTATCACAGGATTTTTGTTTAGTGGCTAAGAAAGAATGTGATACTTTTAATTCATGTCAGAATTTGCAGAGCGTTGCTCCATGTCAAGAAGTAGTGCAAATTGAAATATAATCATGAAGCTATAAATAAGTATTGAAGCAAAGGATCGATCCACCAAAAGCCAAAGATACCAGCACGCTGCGATTATGTGAGGACAACTTTTCAAAAACAGACAGATTTGGGGTATATTGGAAAGAATCCTATTCTCACCTTATTCTCAGAACTACGGGTGTCACTCTTTTCTGGAAATTTTCCTCAATTCCATTTCACTGAAATCCTCAACTGACCAAACATTGGTTCTGCTGTTCTATTTACTCTGCGTTCCTGCTCAGGGATGTTTGTAATAATACTACTTGTTATGCTGTAATTGAATTCTGTCTCTTTCCCTTTACCTGTTTCCGCTGTCTTTCTCCTTCTCCTTCCTCCCTCTTCTTTTGTCCCGGATGAAAGCAAAGCGCAGCCAGTCCATCAGCAACTGTGTTCATCTGTACGAGGCTTTGCCCAACGCTAAAAGCGTCCCTATGCTGCTCCACACTGTGAGCTCTTTCTTGCCCGGTATCTCTTCTGGTAACTCTGCTTGCTCTCACAGACTCTCAGGTAAAGTGTGTTCTGGGAGCTGCATGCATGTGTGTGTGTGTGTGTGTGTGTGTGTGTGTGTGTTTGTGACCTCTATCAGTCATTGCTGTCAGTGCCCGAGAGGTTTGTGTCTTTACAGGATCTCAAGACCGCCTTGTGCTTACTTATCAGAATATCGTCTCCGCATGTGTGCATGTTCTCGCCGCTCTCCGATGTTCTGATGACCGTGTCAACTCCCTCGAGACGACTAATGAGACCTCTGGGCGTGTTAACATTTGAAGACCTGTGCTGTTGTTAATGTCAGCTTCCGGTCGCAGAGGCCTAATCCTTTTTTGCGTCATCTTTTGTCCTGCCGGCCCAGATGTGGAGGAGTGCCAGCTGTCAGAATGTGGGGGGGAGGAGGAGCTGGTAGGCGGGGAAAGCCCCCTGCCACGTAGCAGCAGCACCTCCGACATCACCCAACAGCTGTCGGACGCTTTACCAGGTACAAGACATTTTGATCCCTGTCATGGTTCGCCTCTCATCTTGACCGGAATCACACCCGCGGCCTTCTATTAATAAAGTAATATTTGTCGGTTAGCTCTGTGAAAGGAAAAGTCATCTGTCAGTTGAGTTGCAATTGAATTAATTTTACAGGATGGGGGAAATGGTACACTTACATAACATGACTTACATAAATACGAATCACATAGATACGTATTAAGCATTTTGGTCAGATATCAGGGACGTGTAGGCTATAGTTAATGGTGATTTAGTTAGTATTCGCTTGAGGTTTAAAATCATTTGATTTATATATATTTTTTAGTATTCTGTGGTATGAGCTTTTTTTTTGCAAAATAAGACCATTTGAAGTCTGCATTTTCCTTTTAGGGGGACTAATAATATATATACCATCAATAGATAGATCCTTGCGTTATGACGAGCCACCTTGGCCGTTTTTGAATCATTAAACAAAAGTAGTTATATATTGCTGTTTCATGTGTAGTATATGAATTCAAAATTCCATACCTTAACTGAGAAAGGTTCTCAATGTCGGGAGAAAAGGGTCAGGACACACCGCTTGGGTAATTTTTGATGTATTTTTATCTATTTATGTTGTATTACTTTATTTGACTTACATTGGTTAAATTAAAAAATATATATGCGAATGAGCCTTGAAAAATACCATATTCTTGCTTATTAAATTCAACTATGGATCAATAGGGTATCAATAAAGCAATGAAATTTTTTTTTAGTCCACCTCGTTTTCTTCTCTGTGTAACATCCCCTGTTTCACTTCAGCCCAGAAGAGAGAGCCCTCCCCCACTTCCTGCGGCTCTGATAGCAGGACCTCTGAGGGGAGGAGAGAGAGCAGCGAGCCACCAGTGGTGAGAAGAATCGTCTTCCATTATGTTTAAGCAATGAAACGAGATAGTTGCCCTTCAAGCATCTCTTCTTTAATATTTGTTTCTGTGATCCTAGATTCACATCCGGCGCAGCAGCAGTCCCACTGAAACGGAGTGCAGCGCCGAGGGACACACAAACGACCCAAGACCCAGGCTCAGAGAGAAAAGTCAGAGATTACTCCACAATTCTTTTACTTCTTTTTTTTTCATTTCAAAAGAGAGCAAACATCACAGTATCAAACACGGATTATCAATTCCTCACACAGAAGGTAATTCTCTGTATTTACCTTCTTGTGCATGCCCTTCATTCACCCGCCCTGCCCAGGTGAGAGCATAAGCAGCGAGACATCCAACGGCTACCTCAATGAAGCCGAGGTCACCTGGCCGGCCTTCGATGAGGAGGCTGACACTCAGTCGACGCAGTCGGCCCACATGGACGTGACTACTGACCCCCAGAGCCACGGCAGCCTGCTGCTCAGCCACAACGAGGCTCTAGCAGGTATTGGAACTGATAACAACTCACCCGGAGCACCTGAAACAGATCTGTTCACTGGAAATGTCAGTGTATTTTACATCCTGTAATGCAAAAAATACAGGCACCATTCAGGTTACATGGGATGACCTCGGGATTGAAATAGTGTGTCCCGCCTGGCCAGGTGCCTCCTATTCCCTCTCCGGATGGATTAGCTAAAGCCAGCTTCTGTGTCCCAGCAGCTCTCTGGCTAAGCCTTTCATCTTTATAAAAGCTGATGATAGTATGTGTCACCGGTGCATCAGTAAGACATTCATGACCCTCCTGCTTCAGCTTTTATTTGACCCCCCTCCCTGATAGTGGTTGCCCCCCTCCCTCCCCCCACCCTTGCACGTGAACTTCCGTCTGTGTTGTCCCACCTTGTGATCATCCTGAAGTTTCCCTTGTCCTTGTGCTCCCATCCTCAACCTCTGGTCCCCCCCCTTCCCTCCCTCCCCCCTGTTTTTAGGTCCCGAGTGTGCCTTCCCTCCCCACTCTGCACTCCCGTCTTACCACTACCACTACGCCCAGAACCCGCCCACCTCACCAGCCCTGCTGGTGCACACAGAGTGCCCGCAGGGGGGCCACCCGGACGACAACATGCATCCGTCTGTCTTACACATGCCACAGCACTTGGGTACCGCTCCATAGCTGCCGCTCACCATTCATGCTTGGTTTTATTTTGGTTCCAGGACCAGAAATGCCGATTAAATACATTTATTTGGTATTTCTGGTCCTCCTTTGATTTAGCTCAAAGAGCGGAACAATCTTTCATTTGATGATGATGTCTTTTAGACGCACTATTCATTTGTGTTTCCTTGTCTTTTCCTGGCCTATACTCCCATTCTCTCCCCACTGTTCTCCTGATGCCCACCAGGTGACACCGTCCTCCCAGAATTCAGCTTGTGCATTTGGATGGTGCACATGACTTGTTTCTCAAAAGTTCTTCAGTATCAGTTGGACAAAGATCTGTGTGCTTTGATTGCATTTTAGGAAATTCACAGGCAGATTTTGTAAATAACTGCTCAAACTATGATGAAATCACTTTATTTGTGTTTCAACCCTCAAACCCCCCCACAAAAAGTTGTCAACTGAATCCCATCCCCCAATTCCCTTTTATAAAATAAAATAATTTAGTGTTAACAAACACTCTGATTAACCCAAGTCTCTCTCCTACTGGCCATGCAGACAGCAGTGAGTGTCTGGCTGATGACGTCAGCATAATTGCGGGCGGGACCTTGACTGGTTGGCATGCTGACTCGGCCTTCGTCCTGTGGAGGAGGATTTTGGGTATCATGGGAGACGTCAACAGTATTCGCTGTCCAAAAATCCACGCCAAGGTCTTCTCCTGTCTTTATGAACTCTGGCACAAGCTGGCCAAGGTAAGATCGAGAGGCCCAAAACATGATCTCTAACGAGAAAAATATGTACCCACTAAAGAGGTGTAGTGTGCATTAAGTGTGACTAGAAAGTGACTTTTCGCAGATCGGGGTGTTTTTGACGATTTAATCAGGGTCTGTTTAGTAAATACTATTTTAGGTAAATAGATGTGGCTTTTTATACATCATTCATATACATCTTATTTTCTACTTTCTCACAGTAATTATTTATGTTTTTCATTAATTGACCAAAAACTTGTGCTTGCAGATCCGGGACAATCTCGGGATCAGTGTGGACAACCTGTCTTCTCCTCCCCAGCCAGCCTTCATCCCTCCTCTTCGAATGCTGGCCTCCTGGCTCTTTAGGGTATGAGCAAAACATCACCAACACCCCGAAAACAACAGTCTCAGTAATTTAAATACGTCATGGCTTCAAATGAACAGTCAGGAAATTGAGGGTTGGATTGAAAACTTTGTTTATAGTTTGGTAGGCATACAGAATACATGAACCATTGTGTCAACACATACAGGTTTTAATATGGCCAGATGCAGACTGTCAGGTCCTATGAATAACAATCGGAAGCATTTTCATTGAACACTGCAGTTCTTTCACTTGTTGCGAGTCAAACTATATGTTAACTTCATCTGTTTCAAACAATGTAGGTAGCTTGTAGGTGTTTCCTCGGGAGAATCCAATTTGATTACAATTGTAGTAGTAGTTATATGTAATAAAAAAGGACTGAATGTTTAACATCAGCAGCAACAGACGCCATAACACAATAAAAAATGTTCACCAAAATCCCAGAGAACAAGAATGTTGCAGAGTGAAGTCAAAGTGATTCCAAGGGCAGTGACCCCCAGCATCCCACCCTTCCCCTGTACAGGCCACCATGCTGCCTGCAGAGTACAAGGCCGGCAGGCTGCAGGCCTACAAGCTGATCTGTGAGATGATGACCAGGCACCAGGACGTGTTCCCCAACAGTGACTTCCTGGTGCACCTCTACCACGTCATGCACAAGGGCATCACCAGCGGCGACCAGGTACGAGGCAGCAGGTGGCACCGGATGCCCGTTGGCCACTCATACTTTTATTCACCTATAGATGGCGCACCAGTCAAGCTCATGGGATTTACATGCTTTGGCCCTGTTTCAGTACCGGGAAATATGGCCTGTAGACGCCGATTTGTCATGTACTTTTTCTTGCGTGATGTGACTCAGGGATTCTGGTTATTTCTTGGTGTTCACATGTTTTCAGCGGCGTTACTTTTATTTGGCATTGCCTGTGACTTTGCAATGACGGGGCTCGTTGAGGTGCACGGAATTGCAATACTGTTGAGGCTTCGTTTCAGCCGATGATTTTGAGAGCGCCGTGACAACCAGTGGTGATGCAAACTCCCTCCCAGTTTTGGCATCTTCCACTTCCTTAAGCCACACCCTTCCTTGTATTTAAATCTGTCGCTGTTCCATTCCTCTCAGCCAAAGCTGAGTGGAGATGAATGGATTCCCCCAAAAACAAAGGACCCGGCATAAAAGTGTGTGCGGGGTTGTGATTTTCTTTTTTCTTTTTTTTCCGATGTGTGTGTATGTGTGTGTGTGTGTGTATATGCCCTCCTGGCTGGGTTTCTATTGGGCCTTGGCACAACGACAAGCTTATTAGAATGTTTTCCATGTCGTTAAATAATGTTTAGAGCCCCTGCCGCGTATACGTGATTAATTAAGGATTGACGTCTGTCGCGCTCGGTTAGACTGACATGTCGGCCAGGGGCCCAGAGTAGGCCGGCCGGCCGGCCTGCGTGTGTGAGCGGGAGGGGAGCCTGGGGAACGTAGTGTAGAGTAGAGCAATGAGGGGGGGCACGTTGAGAGAAGAAGAGGCAACATTCTCCAGCTTTTGTTGTGGCTCTGTATAATGCGTCGGGGGGGCCAGAGCCAGGCTGGCCACTGAAGCATGCTCAAATTGGCCGGAGAAAAGAGTCCTCACGCCACACAATAGAGGACAGCCGCACGCCTGCTTAACATAAGAAAGTGGCTCTTACTCTCCCCCTTCTCCTCCCCCTTCCTCCCTGCCTTCAACCCCCACCAGCATGAAGGGAAAAAAAAACATACTTTTCCAAATCTGTCCAATTGTTTTTTTTTTAGCTAAGATGAACAAAGTAGCCTTCACTTCAGGTTTGTATGCAAATGATCTAATACAATAATGTTATGAAAATGTATTAAATTAGGAGTTTTTATTTGGTAATGCAATATATGTACTGTACATTTGTATCTCAAAATATTCTAGCATACAGCTCGGGCATTTTCACCAGTCAACCTTCATTTAAGTCATAAAACGTAAGAGGATTTTTTTGTAAACAACAGGAGGTTTCCAAGTGTAAATCATCAGCATTAAATTCAACAAAGCCTAGAGAAATATTACAGTTCCCTCACAGGGATTCTCCGTCAGTACCAAGGCCAGTGCTATTGTCGCGGTTGTCATCCTCTGGTCACCGGTCACACAAAGGCATGACCATGGCACAATAGCAGTAATCCAGCTAATAGCTCTACTGTCTGGACGGCCCTAGTCAAGCCTATTTAGTTCCATGGCGCACACAAATAAAGCTTTGTGCCCAATTCTTTTAGCATAGGTGAAAGAAAACTTATCAACACTTGTTAATCCTTCAGACTAAAATACAATGTGTTAAGTACAAGTGGACAGAGCCTTTTTATCACCAAGACTAGTCTGTAGGTTTTATATGAATGACGATAAAGCCTGATGTTAGTGTGACGGTTGACCTCTAAGTCACAAACCTGGCTGTTTATTAAACCCTTCACCTCGTGGTCATACAGGTGGGTTTCAATCCTTCCTCACAGCTCATAAGGGGAAACCCCAAGATATTCATAGGGACGATGAGGTTGTTGGACTGCAGTGTGAAATCAGAGCGTTTTCAAACTGGACATGTCCATATTTAGTAAATAGGACAAAGAACTTTCTGATGAGAGATGTTGAACTGGGCTGAGCCTTCTCACCTACGACGCCAGCAGGTGGACAGAACAAGATCTCCTTGAGTTGTGGGGGTCAAATAAAAAGGCGTGGTGTGGCTTTATTCACAGTTACACTAATGCACCTTTTGTTGATGTGGGGGCCATTTCCTACCGCCAACACAGAGCCACATGTGGCGGTCAATTGTCATCTCGGTACGCAGCACTCTCAAATCAGGTTCCCTCTACTTACTCCTACAATAGGAGAACACTTTGCATGCTACATTTTGTCTAAAATGCTCATTTCAGGCAATCAAGCAACAGTTTGTTGCATGCTAATTACTTCAGTCTGCACTGCACATTACGCTTCAGAGGTCAATTACTAACAAAGTGAGGGTAAAATGGGCCCTCAATCCGAAAGCTCTTCCCACCAATTTCCCCCATGCGCTGCATCATGTTGGATTGCCTCTGCCTGTTTATCCTATTCCTCTTTTGTTAACCTAGATTCGCTGTTTACCAAAGCCTCAGGTGATTAATGTCCCAAATAGTGTGCGTATGCATGCGTGTGTGTGTTTGTGTGTGTGCGCGCCCTTTGGTTCCGCTAACAGGCTGCTGTCTGAATTGAACGGTCCGATTTACACAAGTTTATGGCCAAGACGGCAGGTGCTTCCAGCCCAGACCTTGCTTTTGTACACAAATATGCACGTGCATGTCTCTGATAAGAAGGAGAACCATCTTTATTGCATTACTGAAACAATGCATTCTCATACCGAAAGGTTTTTTGTTTAAAAAATTCTAATTAGAGTGTTCCTTGTGTCGACCAAGAGTAAAAGGAACCATCTACCTTCTGCTGAAAACCCCATTAAGAGGCTTTCTGTGCTCTCGTGTAGTGTGGTATTACGGCGCACATACTTGAGCACTTTTTTGCCGAGCCTCCTGCGGCAGAGCGTGTGTCAATGTTGAAAGATCGCCCATCTGCCACTGAGCCGCCTGTACCTCACAGAAACAATGCGTGGCTGTAATTACCGGTTTGCTTCTGTGTACATACACAGGACTCACCAAAGTTGGGGTCTTTTGTTCCTCATCTCCTCTGTGAACAATCCATCTGCTGCCTTTGGACTGTA
The DNA here is from genome assembly GCF_964276395.1 of Gasterosteus aculeatus. NCBI lineage: Eukaryota > Metazoa > Chordata > Actinopteri > Perciformes > Gasterosteidae > Gasterosteus > Gasterosteus aculeatus. The sequence goes on from NC_135703.1 coordinate 5,227,019, forward strand.
CAGTGTCTTACTCTCCTCAACACAATGAAGATGCTAACCTGACCTGTTGGGGGAGGAGGGGGGTGGGGGGGGGGTGCTTTCGACTTGCCGTGTTTCTCACATGGCGGCACATTTATCAAATATTGCTGCTTCCCTCCCTCCACACGCTAAGGGCATGTCCATTAACGTACGTAAGCTTTTTTCATGCAAATCAGGGCGGCACATCCGCTCGTGTGTTTCACCTGATTAATACATCGAGATCTGTTACGACTACTGCGCCTGTAACCAACTCCATCTTCTCAGCCGATTCCACAGTAATAAGCCCTGAATCGCTGGACCCACCGCTACCTGTTGCTCCTCATCCCAGATGTGTGGCGTTATTTCTGCGTGAGCGCTTTGTGACACCAAAATACATGAAACTCACTTCAGTCAGTGGAATGTCAGTTAAAAATCAGTCTGAACAGGACTTTCCAGAACTGAAATTTGACAATGTTCCATTTTTCCCCTTCAATCCGGACAAAAGTTGTGAAAACAGTGATAAGACAGTGCAGTCCTAACAAATATAAAAATCCCATCTAAATGTAGAGAAGCTACTTATAAAGTCTCTTCGTTTATTCTATGGGGCTGTTAATGCGGTTCAAGCTAATGGTGGTAAATAACATGAATTTCAGAAGAAAGGTTTGACTCCTATTCACCTGTGTGTGTTTGTGTGTGTTCATGGTTGTCACCAGGATGTTTTAAGCACCATCATCCGTTCCTGCTCCCCCCGTTTCTTCTTCCTTGGCCTGCCGGGCTTCACCATGCTGGTTGGAGACTTCATCAGTGCTGCTGCCTGCGTCCTCCGCTCCGACTCCTCGGAGGTACGCGCACGCTTTTTTACATTCACATTCATCGTGCAAAATCGGAAAATAATTTGCTTTAATCTAGAAAAAGCGGTTCAATATCAGGTACATTAAGGAATGTACTTTTTATAAATGATAAGTAATAATGAATAATGCAAAAATCTGAATTCTGGTTGATCTTCTGTAATTATCTCATTCATTCACTTATAACTAATTATGCAATTATTATCTGAACCGGGCACCACAAACAAGTTATGCTCAATATTTCCATGGAGTCATTGATTATGAGTATTCCTCCATCAATCGAAAGTCAAGCAAAATTTACTAATTCACTTAAATTAATTAATTAATTAAAGCCCAAAACAAATCGGACCAAATTTTTTCAATAAATAAAATGAATAACCGCTTACAATTTAAGTGTTTTATTCATTGTGGAAACCAACAGATACACAGTGCTCGATACACAGTGTGGCCACACATACTCAGGAATTCCCCCGATTCTTTTTCCCCATTTCGCGACGGGAATGAATGATAACGTTTATTTGTTTTTATCTGTTGCAGGCTCCGAGGATGGAGGCTCAGACCATCCTGGGGTCCCTCGTGTGTTTCCCAAACCTTTACCGACAGATCCCTGTGCTGCAGCGTGTGCCTGGCTCTGATGACATCACCATAAGCGATGAGAATATCAAGGTAGATGGCCAGCGCGTGTCTTTTGGATATAGGTGAAACTATATATATAGGTGTAAGTCACCTGAAGTATGAAGAGAGAGCGTTAGACTTCTATAGCTTAACAGGTTCTCTTCTTAGATTTAATAGTGTCAGATCTTTGCTCATATCTGTCACCTGAGAACATATTGTAAATTTGTTTGTTTCATTTGCGGTTTTAGGATTATCTGGTCGACAACTTGCTAGCGACGGCAAGAAAGGAGCACTGTGAAGGAGCCAGGTATGACCGGATGCTTATTTTTTACTTTGGTCATATTTAGCTATTGGTCTGTGTTAGTTTGACATGAATGTGTGTTTACATACATAGAAATAAATCATATGTTCACTGGTTAGTTTTCCCTCTGCCATTCAGATGCATTGCTGTGTGCAGTCTGGGTTTGTGGGTGTGTGAGGAGCTGATGCAGAACAACATCCACGAGCAGGTCAAAGACGCCATCAATGTTCTGGGAGTAACACTAAAGGTCAGTGACCCACTCAGGCTCTATTTGCCTTGTTTATATTGCTACTGCTTTCATTGTTTCTATTTTTACCAAGTAAAGTGCCTTTGAGTACCTTTTTTTAAAAGGGCTATACAAAATAAATGTATTGTTATGATTATTACTCGCTCGTAAGTACAATATTATTTACAGAACACAACTGCACTGCTAAAATAAACAGTTGGATCATCGGCGGCGTTGACAATATTAACCGTGGCTGAGATTCTGAATAGAAATTATCACTGTTAGAAACTGTCTTTGAATCTATTGTTGGAAGGATCCTGGATTTCATCAGTCTCTGTTTTTCTTTTACTGCACCGGCCCTATAGTGTTTGGCTCTAACACAAATGATAGTTGATTACATAAAAGGACTGCAGGACAATTTCATCACAGTGAGTGGACAAAAAGTGTGAGAATAAAACATGTCCAATGATGTGAGTCATGGGCATCTTTTGGAAGAGCCCTTTTTTCTCCCCGAGTGAAGAGATGCAGAGAGCTGTTTTTTTCGGGGTGTATTTTTTTTTTTTTTCCAGGGAAAAGGGTTTGGGGCTGTGGCGTAATTTGCAGCCTGCTCGCTCTCGGTAGATGTGGGCCAATTTAAGCAGCTACATCTCCCCGCTTCCTGGTGGAGCAACCCCCCTTCTCTAATGGAGCAGTAATCACTCCCCTGTACAACTTGACACACAGACTCAGCCAGCCCCAAAATAGAGGGTATAGGCTGGGTGGGGGATCTGGTGTGGGGGGGGGGGCTGGAGAAGAGTGGCACTGAGAGTCTCTTTTCTAAAAGCAGGTGCTGAACTCTCAGGGCCCCTTTTTGTGTTTGGCCATTTCTGCACTCCCCACAGTGTCGGCCTTGTTACATGTTGAGAGGCATTCAGCTGGAAGAAATGGGAAATTCTATTTCTCCACAAAGAACTTCAAATCACTAAAGAAATCCACATTTGAGGAAAATTGTCCAACGCTCAATTTCTTTCCTCCTGCAAGGAGTCTGGAGAAAATGAAATCATGCAGATTATATGCACAGCACGGGGATAACTCAATACGAAAGGAAAGTACTCACCATTTTGTCCCAGTGTAACCTTAACGTCTCCCCCTTTCTTCCACTGGGAATATTGGTCACCGTTATTTATGGAGTTATAGTGCGGGGTCGGTGTCACAGGCAGAGCTTAGCGTGCGTCCATTCAGAAGCAATTAACTCGCCGTCACCGTTGGGCTGTTTAAAGTCACGGTTTCAGTTGTAATCTCTAGAAACCGATTTCTGGACCAGAAACATTCGTCAACGGTGTACTGACAAGTCACTTCTTTTGGTAAAAATGTTTAGACTCAATGTCTAAAAGGCAGTCTGAGCCCCTCGATAAATATATACATCTTTCAAGCAGTGAAAGAAAGCAACAATGTCAAGGCCTTGCCTTTAAATGACAGGTATGACATGTATGGTTCATTAACAAAAGAAATTCTCTGCTTATGGTGAAAGGAGCCGAATGCTTTCCCTCGTTGGCCAGTTGTCATCTTTTGCTTTTGTTTTGTCCAGTTTGGGAATAAAGCAGTGGCTCAAGTGGCCTGTGACGTGTTCCAGCTGCTCATCTCTCACTGGGAACATCTCCAGAGGCTGGAGCCCACTCTGCCTAAGAAAATCATTGAGGTAACACAAACGTGCAAACACACTGGTAAATTGCCAGTAGCCATTAGGGGCCTGTGAAAACATATTATAAGTAAGGAATTGAGTGCGAAATCACTATCAAGTCACTTAAGCCTTTGGATGCAAGTCTTCCATGAGTCATTACGCATGCATATGCACACTCGACGTCCCGTGGCATCACATCCATTTTAGCACACAGCCCTGACTCAGCTGTTGAATAGGAGTGTGTCATCCAATTATCTTTCTCCTTGATTTGCCCCAACACAGATCTTTGTGGCCACAATAGCCTTTTTGTTGCCGAGCGCCGAGCACTCAACGGTGGAAGCAGACAAAAAGGTACATGTTGGGAAGGAGGGGACCTGGCTGCGATCTGAAGGCAGCCATGCTTGTGCATTAGCGCAGGAATGTTTCATCTGAAGGGATTTGTTCTCCTCTGTCTTATCCATTTTTATCTCTTTGCGATTATCCGTCCACATGTACAGTAATAAATGTATATCTGATGAGCAAACTTCTTCCTCGCGCGTGCAGTTGATGGTGTCGCTGCTGCTCTGCCTGTTGGACTGGTGCATGGCCGTTCCCCTGAGTCTGCTGCTGGAACCCATCGCCATGCCTTCGCCGGAGGACCGCGCCTCCCACAATGCCCCGCTGCTGGACTACATCTACAGGGTGGGTAGAGCCTCGACGGCAGCTGGGAGGTGGGGAAAAGCCCAAAGTTCACAACAAACAAACCTGGCCATGTTTTACGACCGCCTGCTCTCCAAATATCTCCCAAAACGTGCATAGTCTTTGCTTGCAGACACAATAACTTAAGCTTTGACACCTCCTCCCTCTTCCCACCCACTGGGCTTGCCACTTTAATTAGACTCACCTCCACCATGACCTCACGACTACGCCTCATTTAACGTAATAGTGGCACAGCAGCAAAGAAGCCGTTGCCGTTTCATGCGGTAGGCCTTTATCATATCCGGGAAACACCGTACAACTGGCTTCCAAGTAGTATTTAGTGAATTAGCTTACAAAAGGCCAAATATGCGGTATTCCATCTCGGTCTCTGTTTTTCCCTCTAGCGCTTTATTTTATGGTCTGACCCAGAGGATGAGGGCCAAGCTTCAGGCGCAAATGAATGCAGTATTATTCATTCCCTCCTGTCTGGGCAGATGCGGTCAACGGCAGATCTTTGTAAGGATGTCACCCCTGATAAGAAATGGTCCAATTATTCAAACAGGACCCTTTGTCCAGTTGATAAGCCCAGGCCATAAACGCTTGTCCTGGAGATTTGAATGGAATATGTCTTAATATGAGAGCGACTGCAGCTGCTATGAAAGCAAAGACAATTAGGCGTGATTGGTTGTCTATCAGCACACAAAAGGCATGGCCCCTCTTGGTTACATTGGAAATAATATATTAAGCCAGGCATCACAAGGTGTGACAATATTAATGCAATATCAAGACTGAAATCTGTACATTTCCCAAAGATGCCTTGGCTGCTAATTATTCTCTTTATCACGCAGAGAATGGCTTCGCTCATAGAAAATAAATGTCCTTGTTATTCCATCCTTTCTCAGCGCCGCCTTTTAATTACAGTTTTATAATCAACATATACAGAGTCATCAAACACCAGCACAATACATGCACCCGTCTAACGGAAAGGCTTTCCTCCTAGTTTATCTGTTGATGAGAAAGCTAGAAAAAAAGTTTTGTTTCTGGTGACTAGCAGCATGCAGATCGATGTAAACGGCAACATTGCATTAGAGACCTCATTGGTTCACTGGAGTTCTGCTCAAGCTTCTCCATCTGCTCTTTCAGCTTGGCTCGGCAACCAGCTGCACCACCGTGTGTGCGTGTGCGTGCGTGTGCGTGCGTGTGTGTGTGTGTGTGTGTGTGTGTGTGTGTGTGTGTGTGTGTGTGTGTGTGTGTGCGTGTGCGTGTGTGGAAGCATTGGTGCATGCGCACACCATTGTTTCTGTTTGCATTTGTATTATTTAATTTATGTGTGTACATGGGCCTATTCACGTGGCAATGCAATATGTTGTCCTTTAACTACAGTATGCACTGTGCGCTACCTTCCAGGAACTGTTGCTATGCGAAGCGCAGTCACTTAGTTGTCAAGCACAGCTGTGGGTCTGCCCCCCCCCCCCCCCACACCCGCCCCCCTCCCTTCCCATTCTGTCTCTCCACCTCTCCACGGAGGAAGCTCTTTGGGGCTTTGGTGTAGCAGCTGTTTGGTTCAGGTCTTTTCAGCTTCAAGCCTTCAATCCCTCCCCCCATGCACCCAGAGGCCTGCTCAGTAGAATCATCCACATACTGTCTACATTGCCCCACACAATACTGTTTCAGATGTCAGGGCCAGCCTGCCTCTCAGAGCGTCTCTCTGCCAAGTTTGAGTGCATGTGTGCACTGAATGGGATTAGCCTTTGCATGGCTTTACCCAAGTTGCTCCACTCTCAATGAGAGGCCCCCTCATTTACATACATTAGGCATATGTTCAAGCCACTCACTTGCAGCACCTTGCCTCCACACACAGATTATACAGTATACAGGTGTGTTTCTCTGTGTGACAGGACGTGCATGTTTGTGGTGGGAGCTGAGCACGGGGATAAAGTCCTAATTAAATCAAACAGTGTAAACCTGTCCAGCGCTGTAATCAACTGCCCCAGTGCGTCTTAGCCAGCCCTGCCAACGGATGCTCTGCCATCTGTTATGTAGATCGATACACTCGCACATCACAGGAGAAATGGATTAGTGGCAGTAAAGACCTTCTTTTCACTCAATCTCTCCCTCCCTTCCTCCGTCGCCTTATGATGTAAATGGACCATATATTCCCGTTTCATACGCTCCTGGTTCATGTCGATGTGTGACGGGCCTGCGGGAGTTTCACTGTGCAGTCTGACCAGACACCACTACATCTAACAGGACACGGCCCTTTTTACACATCCAAGTTTAGGTTCATTTATCAAAGTGCATTTCACTGTTTTTTTTTAATTTTTTTATTCTTTAGAAAAGCTACCCAGGCACACTTCATAGGAATCACCTTGACGTCCTTCCCTCCCTTTGTGATTCCTCAGGTGCTGCACTGTTGTGTGTCCGGCTCCAACCTGCACACCCAACAGAGCCACTACCTCCTCAGCCTGTCGGACTTGTCCACTGACTATAACGTCATGCTGGGTCAAGTTAAGAGTGGCGAGCCGCCGCCCTCCCAGAACAGCACCTCCGACTTTGGCAACCTGCTCACCGTAGCTGAGGGTAACGACGTGGAGCCTTCTGGGTTACATTTACTTCTTGTTTTGCTACCTGCAAGATTACATCTGCCCGACATACAAAAATGAACAACAAAATGTATTGATGCGTGAGAGAAGAGAACCAGTCAGTAGTGGATGTTATCTGTCACATCGCCCCAGATGACAATCTCTGGTTCTCCCTTTTTGCTTCAGCTCCCGCTGTGTTTCTGACAGACCAGACAGCAGCAGCTTCCCACAACCACCCCCCGCCTCACCCAAAATAAATCTCAAAAAGGATTACAGGAAATAGCAAATTCTGAGTAGCCAGTCCATTTGGAGCCTTTCCATTAAATGTCAATATCTTATTAAAAGTATAAAAGAGAAATCAGCCATCACAGGGTTGATGTTCACATTAGTACTCAGCCCTAGAGAGGAGACCCATTATGGGGTTTATATAAATATGTGATTTTTTTTCCCCTTCTTTTTGGTGACCTTGTGATTCCATTAGGCAATCTGTTCCTCTCCCTCCCTCTTGTCCCCAACTTCTGAAAAGTCATTCTCGATCCAGATCCAACGTGCAGTATTCTGAAACACGGTCAGAAAAGCTTTAGACCGTAAAATTTCACCACACCTCTGCTCTCTGATGCACAGCTGCAGAGATTCTTAGTAGAAATAACAAAACACTATCAAAAGGGCAAACCAAAGAGTGCCGGCCTAGTTACATTCATGTCCCCACCTCATATTGATCAAGTCACATCAAAGGGCCAGTGCATCTCTAATGCAGCTTGGCCTGCTTTCTAAAGAGCTTTCTCCACTTTGATGGGGGATGATGGTATTGATAGCACTGTCACAATGCAGGAGTGCATCTCCTTGTTTTCCCGCATGTCTCCATAACAGACCACGGCATGCCGCTCGCTTGGGGGTAAAGAAAAATGCATATTAAACACAATTCACCAAGTAGAGTCGTACTAAGCAGCACGTAAAGATGGTGGTTGTCATTAGCACTCAGCCAGTCTCGACGCTTGTCCATTGTAAGATGACTCAATGGGCTTTTGAAAGTTGTCCTTCATGATTAGACGCTACCTACTCCGAGGTGTGCTGGCCAAGCTATTGTGAGAAATGAATAAAGTACCCTTATTAGTAATCATGAATGAGATTTGGCTTTGTATGAAAAAGAGCAGATGAACAGATGATAGCACGTCAATACACAAATGTGGGGCTTTGAGATACGGACGGAAAATATGATCTTTTACCAAGGAACCCCCCCCCCCCTCTCCCCCCAACGCGGCTTTTATTCTTAACCATCAATCACTTTAACCATTGACAGGATTTTACTCTTCCTCACGTGTACTTTCCGTAGTTTTATCTCCCCGGCTTCATTCTCTCACCAGAAAAGCAACGTCGGAACACGGAGCTGATTCCGCTGACCGCACGGATGGTCATGACCCACCTGGTGAACCATCTGGGCCACCATCCGCTGAGCGGCGGCCCCGCCCTCCTCCACAGCCTCGTGAGCGAGAACCACGACAACCCGTACGTGGAGTCGTCCGAGCTGTCCTCCGAGGTCTTCAAAAGCCCCAACCTGCAGCTGTTTGTCTTCAACGACAGCACGCTGGTGTCCTACCTGCAGATCCCGGCCGAGACGCCCGCCGTCGGACAGCCCCCCCAACCCTCCTCTCAAGTGCGCGTCATCGTCAGGGACATCTCGGGCAAATACTCATGGGACGGCGCGATCCTCTATTGCACCACGGAGGAAGACTCTGTGGATGCGGGCGTGTTTAGTGCGGTTGATCGCCCTCTTCCTACTACCAATGCTGCCTCTCGCTGTAGAACCCAGCCCAACTCTCCAACAAAGGGGCCGTGCAAAACCAGCTCCTCTGTCTCCGACTCGGCCTTTGACTGCAGTGAGGAGGAGGAGGAGGTAGATGTTCTTGATATGCTTCTGGAGAACTTGGGCCACAGCAGCCCAGAATGCCTGCCCCAGCCGCAGCTCAGGCTCAACCAGCCCGCCGCCTCGCCCCACGGCATGAACCTCGAGCAGGAGAGCGCCATCCTGGAGGCCATCCTGTGTCAGACCCAGCAGGAGGAAGAGCAAGTGAGGAGGTGGGAGGCCGATGTCAGCTTTCAGGCCGCCTGCCAGCGGGAACCTTCCCACCAGGAACCGAAGGCTCCTTTCTACTTCTGCCGGCTGCTGCTTAATGACCTCGGCATGAACTCTTGGGATCGCAGGTACGCTACCAAGTGGAGTCAACTCCAATAGCTGCTCCGGTTTGCACTGTGCTAAAAGAAGAAAGAAAGAGCATTGTTTTCGTAATCAATATCTTTCAGTGCGCAAGCCACATAGTCAATGTAAGCGCATTTTAAACTACTTTTAAACATCAGTAAGTTGCATTGTCCTCAAGGTAACTCAGCTGTTACTCAAAAAGCTAAAAGCACTGTGGCGTCTGGAGTGTCTTAATCTCCGCTCCACAGGGTAAAAGTGCCCAGCTGTTTTCACTAAGGTCTACCTTGCCGAAGCCGCGTCTTTGCCGTGCTCACCCGTAAATGAAAAGCTTACACCTCTTAATGGCGATGGTGCAACGTGCACAAAGCCAGTAGGAGATTGCTGTTTGCACCTGTGGCTTTTTCTGCTCGTTAATCATCTCTGACAAACAAAACTTTGGTTGAAATGTCTTTTTAGGATAGTTTGTGTATAAATCATGGCGCTATTATATCACTAATGTGTGTTCATAGAGAGTTGGAACATTTCTCTTGTTTTTGTCAAACAGGAAAAGTTTCCATTTGTTGAAGAAAAACTCCAAAGTCCTAAGGGAACTGAAGAACTTGGATTCCAGGCAGTGGTAATACCTTTATGACTTTGTCTCTGTGTGTATCTAATAGTTATTACCTTCCTAATACCTACATTAAATTAACACCGGTAATAAATCCCACAGTTTGTCCAAGCTGATTATATTGCTCCCTTCCTCCCAAATGATCTTTCTAATTTGTACCATCTCCCGTTGGACACAGACCTGGAAGTCTCCCACGATCACTCTGGTTGTCCTTCTTGACTGTGTGTCTCTATTAGTCCAATCAATAAGTGGACTGCGCATTGCTGATGACAGGGGCTTATTAAAGATTTCCCTGGGGACTCGACTTTGTTCTCCCAGATGGCCAGACTTGGTTGGGCAAAAAACAACCTGTGCGCAAGCATGCAACGTGCCCTCAATCTACCCCAGCGTTGTGTACTGCCATGGCAACAGCGAAAGCAGATGGGAGCCTTTGTTGCCATCCTTTTTTTAAATCATTTTAGAGCTACAGGGACAGGGATAAAATGTGATAAAAAAGTTGTTTCTTTCCCCCTGATTTTTAACAATTCAAATTTCACACAATTTTGATTGTCCAGATATTTGTAGTCTCTTGAATCAATTGACACGTATTTCAAAGCTAGTGGCAAGAGAAAGGTGGAAGCTTTTCAGGTCCTGTTGTGTTTTTCAAATTGCCTGTGTTGTTGTTGGTGTTATTTGATTTTTAATTTAATAGAGGCTACTGTGTGATTTCTCGTGTAGCCGAGAGACACACAAGATTGCTGTGTTCTACATCGGAGAGGGCCAAGAGGACAAGTGCTCCATCTTGTCTAACAGCGCGGGCAGCCAGGCCTACGAGGACTTTGTGTCTGGGCTGGGATGGGAGGTGCCGACAACCACACCCTCAACACGCATCCTTCCTGCCTAAATACGGACACACTCTCCCGCTCGGAGCGCATTCAATTGTAAATGTATCCCTCAGGTGGACCTGGCCACACACTGTGGCTTCATGGGGGGCCTCCAGAGGAACGGCAGCACGGGTCTGACCGCTCCGTACTATGCTACCTCCACGGTGGAAACCATCTTCCACGTCTCCACCCGCATGCCGTCCGATTCTAATGACTGCCTCACCAAAAAGGTAACACTTTGGATCATCGCGATGACAATCGCCGCCTCTCCGTGACGTTTGGATTCACATCATGTGCGTTGCGACAGTCGCACACCTCAAATGTCGCAAATAACAACAATGCTGCTCGGCCTGTTTGATCCGGTGAAATGGCTACACAGTCTTGCCTGCCCATAGCAGTGTGTTGTTGTAGCCTTCGGCTCTGTGTTAAGCTGTGATCAGGAGGTGTGACTCCAGAGTGCGGGCATTGATTAGTGACCCTGGCCATTCAGACCTGAGGAGTAGAGAGTCGTAGGTGCGTGAGTGAAGAGAGGGCATGTGCCGCTGCGGTAATGACTATGATTCTGCTAGCCCGTGCCCCCCTCCCCGTGTGCTGTGACCAGGGCTTGGATTCAGCCATTAGCTCTCCCTGCTAGGGCAGGCGCCGGCCGGATGCCGGCAGGATCCTTTTATCCAATTCCTGCTGCCGCCACAGGAGCGATCGATTGGGTTCTGCAGCGGGATTCTGAGCTGCAGTGTACCAGTAGCAGTTAGCACGAAGAAATGAGCCGCAAGGCCTCTGCCCGTGCTGCCAATCTTCTCATACAGTGCCCCGCTGAGAAGGGAAATTCATCAGACTCCCCTCATTTCCAACCCCCTCCAGTGTAGCAAAAAACCTTCCGCCCGTCTCACAAATAGCCCTATACTCATTCCAAACCCATCCTTAGTGAGCGCATGAAATGAGTTACTCCGGGTGACGGTTTTGGTCGGGCCGCAGCGAGGCGCTGGAGGGACGGCCCGGCCCGCAGTTGAGTGTGTTGCCACTCCTCTCCCATCTATTTCTCGGGGAACTTCTGTAATTGCTGGAGCTCACCTTGCAAAGATCTCTCACAGGCTGCACCGAAATTGGAAAGGCTGGCCGGATGCATGTAAAGAGCTGGCAGGGCAGAGAGAAGAGAAAGTGGGATAAAGAAATTGATTTGGAAACCGACTCTGTGTAGGATGTTTCCCAGTCAATTTAAAAATAACACTTTTAGTCCAGCAGTCACCCACTTAAATGCCTGTAAGCGTAGAGGCCCACTGTGGTGGGAGTGACGAATGGGTGAGCTCTCGCTGGGCAGATTGCTTGTTTGAAGACGATGAAGGGTAAAAAAAAAAAGCAACGCCAAAAAAAAGGAAGATGGGAAAACCATGAATTCCTCGATCCAATTGTGGGTTTCAGAGCAGCACAGGCTGCTTCTGCAGCAGCAGCTGGCTTCAGTAATGTAGTTATAGAAACGACCTGCAGGGTTGGGGTCAGGCCATTTAGATTGTGTGTGCGTGTGTGTGCGCGTGTGTGTGAGTCTGTGAAAGAGAGGGAACTAGACTGGGGTGCTTTAGCTATCACATTCACCCCCAGGCACCACAGCTTAACTGGGCTGCTGCAGGTTGTTTTTATAAGAAGCCTCTTGTGTTCTGCGGCCCAGCGGTCGGCTGTCTCCATATGTGTGAAGCCCATTGGCTGGCTGGGAGGTCAAACAGGGCTAATTGGACAAGAGCCTTTGACTTGAATCCCATTTTAATGAAAGAAGTCTCAAACATTTGGATGTGATTAACAAGGGAATAAATAGACGGGTGCTGAAGATGATTGACTAGAGCATAAGCATCCTCATTAAACTTGTTATTAAGCACATCCAAATGCAAATATCTTAACCCAAATTAACATCCCAGGGTTAATTGTCTACCGCAAATGCATATTCAGCATTTTCTCTGAAATTGTCCCAGTGACTGACCTGGTTGGTACCTGCTGATCCTCGGACAGAACCGGCGAGCTCCCGTAATCAGCATGCCGTGGATTTGTTTAAGATTACTGTATTACCATAATTAAGGGCTTATAATAGAATGTGCTAATTGCATTTTTGGTGGCGAGGGCATGTCTCTTAATGGCTCATTAGGCCCACAGTACATTGGCAGATGTTTTCCTCTGAGTAGAGGCTCACTTATCAGTGTCCATGATACACCAGGAACACATCACCGGGCTACAAGCTGCTATCCGAATCTTGTCCCGAAAGGGAGTCGAGTCGAGCTCAACCGTGCAGGGAAATGAGGCGAAAGTGATCTACAGAATACAGCAAGAATATAACGTGACTGGGTCCCTCTATTTTAAAGGCAGAGCTGTTTACCTTTTTGAAGCCAGCTTCCGTCAATTTCCCGTCTTTCATGTGTACGTTCTGGCCCTCCCCAGTTTCCTTTTGGGTTTCTGATTAGCGAGGAAATGGGAAGCAATTTAACCCATGATGGGGAAAGTCAATTGGATTGGAATTATTTGGTTTTGAAATGCTCAATTTTGCTCAAATCTATGTTTGCAATTTGAATTTGTAATGAAAGAACTATAAAAAGACTCCAGAGCCGAGGCTCCCCATTTAAGTCATTGTTGTCAAACAGAGTTGAATGAGCTTGACTTGTTGTGAGCAGTCACCTTGCTCCAGCACCTTCTGCAATGGGGTTTTATCTCTAGGATACATTCAGTAAATAATGTCCTCCCATCCCCGTCCACATACCTCTTGTACCTTTAGCGAGGTGTGTGAGCTGCAGCTCCTGGCCGTTACCTGATCTCATCAAATCAGTGCCGATGACGACAAGGACACACATCGCCAGAAACCTAATTAGACTGATTGTTTGTTTACAGCTGCGTCACCTGGGAAATGACGAGGTGCACATAGTGTGGTCGGAGCACACCAGGGACTACCGACGTGGCATCATCCCAACTGATTTTGGAGACGTGCTGATTATCATCTACCTAATGAAGAACCACATGTATTTCATCCAGATCATTAAGAAACCACAGGTAAACCTTTTTAAGACTATAATCCACTACACGCAAACAACATGGATCAACTTGAAGTGGGAAGTTTCTTTTATTGCCTGTGGTCGAGCAAGCTGTCTAGCTTCTTTTTCCTTTACATTACCTTAAGTTTGATAAAATAATCATGTTACAATTAGCGAAACAAAAGAAGATTAACCAATAAAATCAATAGAAATCAAACTGCAATTCTAAATAAACCAAATAACTATTTGCTTCACACTTCAAGTCTCCGTAACTTAAATAACTATTTAGATTAGATCAATAATCTTTAGTCAGAGTGGGAGTCGTTCAGGCTTTTTGTCAAACAGAAATGCGTTTAATCTCTGCCCCGTCTCCGCTTTTCTGCATTTTTAAACCATTATGCAGCCGGTGGAGTCGGGCTGGGACCTGCAGGCGAAGATCCCCTTTGATGTTGAACGTGACAAAGTGTCTTAGTTTCCAGCGACACTAGAGCCACTCTGGCTGTTCTTAGCAGTGTACTAATTTCCCGTCTGTGTTCACGAGTTAAAGCCAAGCCCTTCTCCTTCCTTCCTATTCAGACTTTGCCATGAGTTTTATAGGTCTTTTCTCCTTTCGGGGTTTCTGTCGAAAGGCTTTCAGCTTCCTTTACTCCAGCTGTGCATTATTACCCACACTGTGGGTATGTGCTCTCAGAGATGGTTACCATCCTTTCCTGGCTAGCTTTCATCTCGGCTGCTCTGAAGTACCATTTCCTTCTCGGGAATAGTGAAATATCTTTGTCTGAGTACGTCGGCCTTCAGATGTTAAGATATATTCAGTGTTTTCTACACTTGAACGTTATTCCGGTGTAAAGCTAACCATTTCATTCGGTTTTATTCCTCGGGGAGCGCATTGATCATCTTTAATGGGACTTTTTAAGCAAGTCGTTTTTCAAAAATGACTGAAGTGATTAATGTAATGCAACCATAGAATCTCTGCTGATTTATTAGAACAGCACAGAGTACAACAGCAGCCTCAGAAGATCTAACATCAAATACTCAGACTCACTCTGCTGCAATTTCCCCTTTAATCTTAACAATTATATTTTTTTCAGGTAACTATGACAACTCACCCAAGACCCCGACAGAGACAAGTGTGCATCTCGTTTTAAATGATGGCTCACATAGGAGTGCAGAAAACATGTCCTAACCCCAGAGGGTCTCCAAAGCCAAAACCCCCAAAATGCAAACGGCCTCTTCCTCCAAGAACTAGGAAATCTATCTGCTTAGCTTTGGGATGTTCGTTTACACAGTGTCACCCCAGCTCATACAGATTAACTTAATTGGTCCGTATCATTTCTGGTTAAAATCCATTTGTTGTATAATTTAACTGGTGATTATTTGAGCCGAACTACCAAGTTGAAGACAGCAGGACCTTTTGGAGACTTTGACATTCGCGTCAACTTCCAGGTCAATGGCCATTGAGCTTCAGTGATTAAGGACCCCCATCCAATATGTATGAACAGACGCGTGTGTCCACACACAATCACACGCTGCCGCTAAAATGCGTATTGCCCCTTTGTGTTTGTTCGGTAGGTCAATATGAGGCCTTTGTTTACTATTGATTGTCATTTTAATTTAA
This sequence comes from Gasterosteus aculeatus, assembly GCF_964276395.1. Lineage (NCBI taxonomy): Eukaryota > Metazoa > Chordata > Actinopteri > Perciformes > Gasterosteidae > Gasterosteus > Gasterosteus aculeatus. The sequence goes on from NC_135703.1 coordinate 5,242,216, forward strand.
TTTGCCTAACATTGAATCACATTAGATATGTGTGGTTGTCATGCAAAGTTCTCTAAAAATCCAATTTCATCTTGAACCCTCGCCCTAAACAGATGGAGAAACGGCTAAAAGAAAGAAAGAAAGAACAAAGTTTTTAATCAATCCTTTCTAATTCTTCAGATGCTCGACAGGACACTGACCAGATTAACTTTGGATCATTGTGGAAGTTTTGATGCCTCGAGTTGTTATTATTATTTTTTTTCCTTTCTTCCCCCCAGGTTCCTTTTTTCGGGCCGCTGTTCAGCGGCGCCATCGTCACTGCGACGCTGCTGCCGAGCTTGGTGCGGGCCACCTGTATCAATGCCAGCAGAGCTGTCAAGTCCCGGCTGACTCTCTACCAGAGCTTGTATCCTTTCCCCCCCCCTCGCGCCTTCTGCTTCATTTACTGTACCGGGCGTGGCCCATCGGAGGAATGCGACCGTTCTTTCAAAATGGACCGTTGATTGCACTTACAGCTGCGATACCATTACGGTTCAGAGCCTACATTTAGCTCTGTTTTTATGATGATTGCGTTAGATGCATCACACCGCCGAGCTGAAATGTTCAGCACCACCAGTGGCCCATTTGGGTAAATTCATTGAGACGTGTGGCGTGCCTGTCACACAGCTGAGTGCTGACAGTGATCTTTATGCGCTGGCTGATTTACATACAGCTATTAGGCCGGGGCTGTTTCACAGCCTGCAGCGGCGTGGGAGGTGGTGCGTGTGTGTGTGCGTGTGTGTGTGTGAGGCTGTTTGGGGCAGGAGCGCAGATAATGTGGCATCATCTATCACTACCGTTTTATGGAGCACGCGGCGAGCCAAAATAAAAGCTCCCTCAACAAACACATCCAAGTGCATACAGGCACGAACGCACAAACACACGGCCTCCTCCCTACGCGCATCCATCCAACAGTGTGCCGTTAAGAGGCTGACTCCAGCTGTAGTTGTCAGTTGGTTTAAAGGGAGTGTAATCACCAATAGAGATGAATTAGCATGTGAATGGCAGCAGCGCAGTCGGGGGGGAAAGGGGCGGAGGGGGGCACAGAGTCGGTATGGCCCCTGGAGGGGGAAACCTGATCTCCCTCAACGCCCCGCTCCTCCTCGGACAGCATGTACAGCACCGCCTCACCAGAACCACGCTGCCGCTCTGTCGGTTGCTATAGAAACCTCCCCCGAGGAGGTTTCATTTGGGTGGACGGTTAGCGCCTATTGTTTTTTGTTTTTTTTATATATAGAAAAGTTGTTTTTTTAATGATTGTGAGGTCCCTGTACCTTTTGTCGTTCACCTTCAAAAAAAACCTTTTTCGTCTTTAATTATCCTACAACACATCTTGCGTAGGTTGTTTACAGTTTGGTGTGTGTAAGTATGTGTCTGCCCGTATGCGTTTCACAGCGCATCACATCCCCCCCCCCCCCCCGCCCCCCAACCCTTACATCAGCCCTTGTCTGTGCGTCCCCAGGGGAATCCTGAGTGACAGATGTCTGTTACCCGACGCCAAGTGAATTAGCCCAGTGTGAGGCTGCCAGAGTGGAGGGGGGGGCAGCCACAGACCTGGCCTAGCTCTGTGAGCCTGTGGGGGCGGGAGGGGGTTCGAGACAGTACCGCAACTGTGTTGGGCCACCGCAAAGGCCTTACCTGGCATTCCTCAGCACAGTGGCCCGGCCCATGAGAGGAGATGAGCGCTGCCTCTAGAGCTCCGGCTCTGAGGAGATGAGGGAGCACACATCCGCATGTCTTGAGTCTTGTCTGCATACATCGAGAGGCACTGTGTTGAGTAATGGACGCCCCAGAAAGCGGCACGTGTGCAAATGACTCGGTCAGCATGTGGAGTTTCTCTTTTATGTTTCCAATCGGATTTGCTGTTGAATTGTACCAGCCCTTTTGCACTCTCCCCTCTCCATCCGTCCGTCATTCTTCCATCTTCATGGGTCACGCGGATCTTTATCTCTCCCAGGTTTGAACAATGACCCAACCCTTTTTTTTCCTGGCCTCTGCTTTTTTGTGCGAGATGGAAAATCCTCATACTTCACTCCTTCACAATGCTTTAACAATCCACACCGTCCTCTCTGCCCGTGAGGCCCCTCTCTTAGGTAATTAGTTGAATATTTCTTCAAAGAGAAGCTGTATGACCCCTGTGTGTCCAGATAAAAGGCCACTATGGCGCTGTGCCCCCCTCTCTCGCTCTGTCACAAGGCTTGAGAGTACTCCAGCGCTCTGCCACGACGCTCACAGGATCTCTCGGGCTAATAGGATTTGATATTGAAAAATGACCTCCGGCATCAGTGTTTTTCAGATAGATTCCCCACCTCACCCCCCTTGCTGTTTTTCTTTCTGCTCACCACATCCTCTGGATCCTACTCTCCCTTTTCCTCCATCTCTGAGCTGTGAGGGTCTGTGAAATCCGCGTGCTTGTTTTCTCGCACAGGGTCCGGCTCTCATTGTCAGTTAGAATTCGTGTCAATTTCTTCAGTCAAGACACAACCGCAGCCTCGCATCATATCACGAGCTCCTCACAGACAACTCGTAATGTATCATATATTATTTAGGTGGCTGATGGAAAATGCAGCTGCTCAGGCTTTGTGTGTCCTAAGTGTATTGTGTGCAACTAGGCTGAGGCATTTTGAAAAATCGAGACCACAACGTGTTTGTTCTAAAAAGAAGGTGGGGAGAAAAAGGGGGTGAAATCACCACTACCTCTTTATGTGGATGGCCATTCAGTGTTGATGGTTTATGTTGTATATTAAAGCAATAGATTCCTGTATCGACCCAGACAGCACAGTTTGCAGATGCAAAATGAGTTTGTTTTTATTTCATCAGACAGGACGGTGACGTAGTCGGATGCGGGGAATACTTGGAGGCAGAGGCGCCACCACTGATCGGACCTACACCGATTGGACGCAGATTTTTCCCCACCGTTTTATATTAGCAACGGAGTAGAAGCGATAACGGACATTTTGTTCCTGTGTTTGTGCTACTTCCTGCACGCACACAGTGTGTGATAAATAGTCTCACGAGACACAACGAGTGGGTTTGTGTCACCTGAACCGTCCCTGCAGGGCTCTGCTGTCTGCTGCCATTTACTGCATCACGAGGATCCTTCATACTGTCACTGTAGAATAATGTTTTCACCCAGACGCCGGGATTCATTTCTCTCTTCAACAAGCACTTGAGTCTGATGTGGCGTCCATGTCTCTTTTTTTTTGACGGCGGTGTTGTTGAGGGGTTCAAATTGTCTGCGCGTGTGTGTTGGGGAAATGGCAAGTTTCTAATAGGTGAGACAGTGTAGAACTGACCTTGATTCAGAGACATGGCCTCCCTACTGGACAGAATCAATAGGTTTTTTTTGCACACTGCCCTTAGTCCCAATCCTCTGTTCTGTCACACATAAACACACACACACACACCGATCCATCTCCAGGCAACGATCAATAACCATAATCTGTTTCTGCCCATCGCCAGTCAAGCAAGCCAGGCTTTTAGGGTGTGTGTGTGTCTGTGTGTCTGTGTGTGCGCGCAGTGGCAGAAAGGATCAAGCTTCCCTCTATTCTTTCAGTGCTGAAGTGAAGTCTGTCATGTCCCCTCACAGGCTCGTGTGAGCATATCTACAGTCCCCCAATACTCCCCTCAACGAGATGTACATCCTTTCAACAGATGTATACTGAAAACATAATGGACACGATATTCTTTTGTGTGCCGTCGCCCCCCCCCCCCCCCCCCCCCCACACACACACACACACACACACCTGACGCCATCCTAATAATTAGAGTCACTGCGTTGGTCAGGACACATTCTCACACCCCTTCTGAGCGCGTTATTGTCCCACTCTCACTGTGTCTTTGTCCGCCGGCGGTGCGTTCTTTTGTACACTGTAAGATTCCTCACCTAGCGGAGATGAAAGTGCACCCGTACGCATGATGGGATGCCGTGAATAGGATCTGCCATGTTGGTGTTGTCTCGCATGAATTATTCAGCATCGCTGATAGGTCTAATTTGCCAGCTGTTGTGCCATAACTGCCGGCAGTGTCATAGATAATACTCAGCAGTCTATATCTCTGTGGAACACGGTGCTTGACTGGGCACAGTGAGACGCCAGGCTTGTCATTATATGCCGGTTTCATGCGATGGTCTGAGCTGATGTGAGTGTAACAAGCCAACTTCCTGTTTATGGAAACGGGAGTAACCAAGTGAAGAAGGTCCTACAAAGGTTGCTGAGAGGTATTTCTAATATCCAGTTCAATTATTAAAGGGAGGCTTGATAAATACAGGACACAAGACTTCTAGAAGGAGGCATTTGGTACATAAGGGAGGGGGCGGGTGGGGTTTGGGGCCGTTTCGAAGTTGAAGTGTCCCTGCTCGGAGTTGGCCTGGGCGGTTTGGGCGGAGGCTGGCATTGGCTTTGATAGAGCAGTTGAGAGCCTACGCAGTATTTTAGGGGGCTACGCCGAGAGGAGGGGTCTCTCCCCCACTGAATGTTTTAACCTAATCCTATTATCAGTGTAGCGCACTGCCTCCCATCTCTTCCCACTCCTTATCCCTACCCCCTCCCGCCCTGCTCTCCAGCTGACCAGCTGTTCCTGCCGGGACTCATGACAATGTCCGATGTGTTCAGATCACTGAATACCCCCCCCCCACCCCGCCCCCACACAATACGCACACAAATACACATAGCACACCCAAAGCCCAATGGTTGTAGCCCACGAGGGCCTAGAGGGAGGAGGGTGTTAGTTGGGGTGGAAGGGGCTAGCGATGGGGGTGAGGAGGGGGCAAGCACAGGCCTGTCAAACCAGGAGCCCTGACTCAGGAGGCAGCCCGGCTCGGATGGCATATGGTGTCTAGCTTCATACAACATGCAAAAGTATTCTCTCCCTTCGCCCCCCCCCCCCTCCCTGTCTCCCTCCCCTGCTGCTAATGCAGAATGACTCATAGCATTACCCCCCCACACCCCCCGACATTAGTTCCTCCTCCTCTTGCCACCCAGCCTGTAACAAAAGGCGTCCGCTGCATGGCACCCACACCATGAAAGCCCTGGGGGCCCGGGCCAGCCTGCACTCTGGGGTCTGAGCACGGGGGCCGCCCCTTTTAAACACAGGTAGAGCAGGCATGGAACCAGACGGCCAACAGCAGGGACCCAGAGCCCCGCCCGGGGTAGCGTGTACACACACACACACACACACACACACACTGTTGTGCCTGTCAGTGTGTTTGTGTTTCTATGTGCACCAAAGCTGCCTCTGGTGTAACTGAAACATGGGCGTGACTTTGCATTTCTGAGCACAGTGTGTTTTGTATCTAACCGCAATGTTCTTTAAATAAAAAAAAAGAAGTATTACCATAATAAAATTGCTACGTAGGTGTTAAACTGAACTCCAAGGTTAATTTAACTAATATTCTTTTGGTTGTTTACTATTAATTAACCCCCTTTGGCCGCCAGGATAAGACAGCTTTTACACACACATTGCTATGGATAAACGTTTGCAACTAAAATGAGTAGAAACAGCAAATGATGGTGTAATCCCCCCCAGAAACGTCATGCTCTGTGTATTTTTAAACTTGAACAGCGACCCTCACACCCCTCCCCTTCTCTCTCCGTCTGTTATGCATTCATGTCTGGCATCTGCGTGTTTGTGAGCGGCAAAGTGAAAGCCGACCAGACTGCCAGTTCGTCCAACCTGTCCCGTCCCCTGAGCTGTGGATATCGGGTAGAATAACATAAACAAGTCCAGAAGACAATGTCATGACTTTATGTGTTTTTGACTACTGTTTGGTCTTTATCTATTTCAGACCATATTACTATCTCACATTTCTTAATATATTCTATTTAGCTTGACTACTAATTACTTGCTCACGCAGATTCTTAAAGCGTTTTCACTAATAGCAAATTTCAATTTAAATGCAGTCCGTATTAATCTATTTTATTCAATGTTTACATGTAAACAAATTAATTAAACTATTTAAATTAAACCAATAAATGAAAAACATGTCATCAATTACAGAAATTACCCCCACCACTAGTTTCACGTCCAAGTAGCACAACTTTCATTTAACCATCATTTAATTCATTTTTTTAATACACTTTAAAGAGTTTGCCCGACGTGAGTAATCATCACAAATATGCCACCGATATGTAAAGGAATGACTGCCTGTGTCGGTTTGACTGCTCATCAAGACCTTACTCTGCGCTGAATATGCACAGAATTAAATGAAATTCGCTAATAGGTCAGTGGTCCCCGTGTCCATTAGCCAGAACCACCTGACCCCAATGTCACCGCTGCATTTCTGTGAAGAAGACGTGTTCATTGTGATGGATGTCGGTCTGCTTGAGGTGACGAGCATCCAGCTAGCCATTCCATCTGTTCCCCCCTCGCCCTGTTTAATTAATGAACTTTATTCCTCGTCAAGCGTTGCCAGCGAGCGCAACACTAAAGCAAAAAGCCGTTGGACCTCTCAGGTTATCCAAATGGATGCATGTTCTTGTGTCCCCGCCACCCCCCCATTCCCTCCCACTCCCTCCCCCCTTCAAGGGGTGCGTTCTCATTGATTAGTTGTGTTTTGTTTTCCCCCTCTTTTGTCTCAGGGTTCTTGAAGGGAGGGTTAATGAGCTTTCCTGGCAAGGCGGAGCGCTTGGAATCCGGGGATAAATGGGAATAATTTTGTTGTTGTTTTGTCTTTTTTTTTCGTTGTTTTTTTTGTGATGGGCTTGGCAGAGATGTGAAGCTGTGTGTGTGTGTGTTTGGATTTGTATGAATGGCTTTGAGGCGGGTATATTGCATTTCATCCCTGCTGGTCTATTATTCCTCTTCAGAAGCAGGGAATCTGGAACACTCGTCAACAGTCGCGTCCGTCACTATTCATCTTTCAGCCGACAAAACTCTCGTCCTGTCCTCCTTTTCCACCAGGTCCTTTCTCCCGTTCTTTATGTCCCCTCTTCCTTCCGTGTCTCTTGTTACAAGGCAGTGGACAGCCCTTTGTCCAGCTAAAGCTGCCCTCTTTTGTTTGTGCGGCCTTTTTTATCCTTGTGCTAATCGCCATGGTCGTGTGCCTGAGTCGGACCCCATATTTCACGCTCGGCTCTCCTTTGTTTGACACGCCGCCCCCGATAAGAATCCCAATTCTAGGCCCTCTCTGATATTGAAATCCAACGGCGGCCTGGAAAGAGCCTTCAATCATCCATTATCTGTGCCCCAGTGATTACCATTCAATCTCCCAGGATCCAGGCTCCTCATCAGCGGCCCCAGAGCTGCGGCGTCCCCTGAAAGAACCCGCATCCCCGGACGGCGGTGTCGCATGCGAGCATATCCATAGACGTTTCTGATGCCGTCTTGAGACAGCCCTGCGTTGAATGCTTCTGGGAAATGTCAGCCAAATGTCACTCAGCGTTCTACGCTGGAATCTCTTGGTCTCTGACGTGGCCCTGGTTTTTTGGGGGGGGACTTACTGTGTGGACACCTTGTGACATTATTGGGTTTCTTTGTCCCTAAATGGCCATTACATTATCAATTCTCTTTTCTTTCTTTTTTTTTTTTTTTCCTTTTTATTGGAGACTCGGATTGCCCTTTTTCATTTTGCATGGGCTGCGTTTCTTTTAATGTCACAGACTTAATTGGCTTTTTAAAGAAATAATTAGTTGATTATTTATAGGTTGCACATTAATGCCTCCTTAAATGGTTCAAAGGCAGTGTCTGCTTCTCTGCTGGCCTGTGGCCATTGTTCTCTTTTCGAGGATGTCCTTCTGCCTCGCGGCATTTGCATTTTTTGCACTAAATTGTATTTTCTGCGTTGACAGACAAGGCATGGCAAACAAAGCAATAACAACAAAACAAAACATTTAAGTATGCATTGCTGTGCATTGTCCACCTCTTTTTTACAGAAGGCAGCCTTTGATGTGTTAATACTGATAGTCGGTTTCATTTTCAAGTGGCGGATGTGGCTGAAAGACAAACGCTGGGAAATATTGGCCAAATCTTCCTGCGCCTCCACTGCAACAAGCTGTAATAATATTAAGTCATTGTTGAACAAAGATAAAGTATTTTTCGTATTCAGACAGACGCATGACTCATTCCATTTGTGTGACCCTTTTATCCTAAAAACTAAATGGATTTTCATACAGTATAACCTTAAAATAATGCTTCATGCTACACATAATTCTAATGCTAATGAAATTTGAGGAAACGTTTTGTGCTGCAGACATCCACTTATCCAACACTCTGTTCAGACGCACAACAGCTATCGGTACCTTTGTTCCATGTAGTGTACACATCTTCATTAGTTATGTATAGCCTCTAATTACTATTGATGAGAATCTAGCTGATTTGGGTACAAATCTATAGCTTTGTTATTCTAATGAGTGTTATTTACCCTCAGATCTCTGAGCCAGGGGGCTTCGGAATGGGGCTTTGTGCAGGCAGATATACTCGTGGCAGCTCGAGCTACACCCACTTGTTTTTGTATCTGCCGACTTTGACGAAATCCAGTCCCCCCCTCCCCCCCTTCATCACCGCCACCCGTCTGCATGGACGTATAGCACTTCCCGCTCCTCCATCTGTTTTTGTCCGCCCATGAAAAGGCCCTTTATAATCTGCAGGATGCACAGTTGATGTGCCGCGAGCTCCGCTTGAGCCAATCAAGGCAGTGCGCTGAACTTGGGCCCCCGAATCCAAGAGGCTCCGACCCCCTCCCTCAAGTTCATTTTGATTATCTGGGCTCGCTGAGATCTTCAGTTGAAGAAGTTTTTATAACAACATTGTCTTCACCCGCGGACCCCCCCCCCCCCCCTCCCCTGCTATAAAAGCTTCCAGTCTGAATTGGGCTCTATGCGTGCCCACTGGATGGCAGGCTCCTGATTAACCCTGGAGTGACTAGCTAATGTCATTGAAGGAGGGCCACCTGGCTGTGAGACTGTACAGTCAGCTGCCACTGAAGGGCCAGAATAGTAGACGACCAGGTGTTGGGCTCCGGCCCCCCTAATTGTTGCCATGTAATAGCCTGCTTGACTGCACAATATAGCCCAGGGGCGAGGATTAGGAAAAGGCTGTTGCCAACACAGAAGTCCATTTTCTTTTTTTGCCCAAGGTTTTGTGTGTGGGTTTCTTTCTGTGTGCGCGCTTGTGTGTGTGTGTGTGTGTGTGTACTTGTATACCTCCCCTTTGCCGTCGTCTTCGTCTATTACAATTCCAGCAGGTAGAAGAATGGGGCCCCTTTTTTCCTGGCTGTCACCCAGCCCGTCACCCTGCTAGCACTTTCCTTTCACTACTTGCTTTAGATTGGGAAGGATCCTCGACCCAAATAGAAGTAGAAATTATAATAAGAGTTCACTATTGTACGTAATAACATCACTAAACAGAAATCGTGTCAAGCAACATAGTCACCCGTTGTTGTTATCCTCATCATTTTGTCAAAGATATACGAGCGACCTTGCCTGGACTGGTGTCCTCATATGATATCTTAAGGTTATCACAATAGAATATATTGAAAAATGTCCAAAATGCAAACGTGAGCCCAAATGAAGTCCCTCTCGCTGGCAGTAACTAGCCACCTCTGCTCTGTGCATTCAGCACAGCTGGGATCATATGTAACCCAGCGCTAATCATTATCATTCCCGCTAAATGCCTGGCATTTTGCATAAGGCCGAGCAGCCTAATTGGCCCGATGGACCTTTCACAGAGGGGGCAATGGAGGAACAACAGACTTCGCGCGCAGACCGAGGCGCTTGGCGTTCAGGCATCACAGTTATCCTGCCGCACATGCCACAAGCATCATTAAAATTGCTAAACCTCTCTTTCGTTTTTGTTTCAATGTTTGTGGGGTTAAGATGACCCATGAGTTGGCCCCTCCTCATTGAGTGTCAGAGTGCTTTTCTCCACTAAATGGACGGTACTCTGTGTGCTCTGACTGCTGCCGTGCTTTGAGGTGAGCCCGGGTGAGTTTGACTCGGTGGCCCGATGCTAATCTCTCTTTAAATTTACATCTAGAGAGTTTGAGAAAGAAGAGGTGAAATGCCTCATAAGTAATCAGATGCTTCTCAAGCAGTCTGTCGAGTGCGCTCTCCCCGATTTCATCTTTGACTTTTTATTAAAAGTTCAAATTGAGATCAGATAGATGCTATTTTGCCCCGTCTTGACTCCGAGCAATTCAAATATCAGGAACTGGAGAAGAAGACAAAAAAATAGGAGGGCATATTCACCTCAGATAACTCATAAGATGCACACCTTTGTCCTGACCTAATAATGTTTCCAGATGGCTGAGGCATTCATGTCACTCTGGCCATCGTCACTGACAAAGGAGACCTTCAGAGAGAACTCCCACCCAGCCAGTCACAGAACTGTATCTGTTCATCTTCATCCCTATGAGCCTTCGCTCATCTTATTATGACTTTCTGTTAATGCACGGTGGGGGCCTGTGTGACTGTCTGGCCGTAATGGGCCTGCGTTTGATTAATCATGTCGATCCATTGTGTTTCACATCTAAGGCTGCGGTGTTACGACTCATCAATGGAGACCAGGGTCCTTTGAAGAGGAGATTGGTTACAGACTCGGCTCATCTGAATGCACCACCCCAGTGGGCTTTGATGGCAGTCATGTTGTGTTGAACAAACCGCGCCACAACAAATTGTGATGTCACCAGGTATCTCGTGGCTATCGTGTTCCTCGAGGTTGCGAGGATGACTTGTTGCTGTATCATTTATGTTCCGTGAGCCCTCAACAAGCTGTCCTGACATAGTTTAGGGGTCAACGTTGACTTTGGTGTAGATGCTGTTCTTGTGATTTGCTGCAGAGCAGAAATCGATTTCTTTTTTTAGTGTCCCCCAGAGGAATGGTGGGCTTCCTCAGCTCATAAATAACCTGCTCATGCCAGCTACCAGACATCAGATGTTGTCTGCAGCAGTGGTAAACCTGTGTGAAATCACTGATGGGCAGTGATGATGTCACAGGTTAGGAGTGATGTCACGGCCATAACTTCCCGTCCCGCTGTCTGAACGCCAGATGGACGGTGGAGAGGTGTGGAGGTTGGAGCTTAGAAAGCTCTTGCTGTTTGGAAGCTCACCCCTCAGGAGGTGTCATTAACCTGGGCTTACGGTTTTGACCCCTCCCCTTTGGGGCTCTGAGCTCCAGTCTCCAGTTTCTTGGCTGCTAATTAGGCCACTTGTTAAAACTCTTCTGAAGCCGTCTAGTCCTCTGGAGAGCATCTGATCCCCTGTATGTCTATGCAGAAAATGGACCCTCAAGCACTGATCATAATGCATCTGTGACACATTCAGACATTCTGTGTCCTGCTGCTGTGTCTACAGCAAAAAAGCTGTTTAATGAGACACCGAGGTTTGAGTAGCTGTCATATAAAATGCGACTGGGACACACGCGCACACTATAAAATCACCCTGCTGGCTGGTTTCCGTCGTACACGCTCTCACTTTATCCATCTCAATCTGTTGTTCCTTCCCACTATGCCATTATTCCAGCAGCCAGCTTTATTGCCACATTCACTCTCCCTGTCCCTATCTTTCTTTCCCTCCGCGGCCCTCCCTCTAAATGTCTCTGTCTTCCTCCCCGTTTCCCCATAATCACCTCACACCTCTGAGGGCCTCTGCTGGGGCGAGCTTCACACCTCAGCCCTCGCTGTGACAACAGGTACCGCTGGCACTCACCGCCTGGCCTCTCTCCAATCAACACCTGCTGGGCTTTATCCCTCTTTCTTCCCTTCCTCTTTTCCATCTTTCTCCACTCGCCGCTGTCCGTCTGCGCCGTCTTTCTCCGCGGGTTCCATCCCGTGTCGCGGTGTCTCCGCCTATTCCTTTCCTTGAGTATTCCCCCTTTACATTTCCCAGCCTCTGTGACATTTTGTTTGGCTCTTATCTCCTTTTCAATAACGTGGCCACAGATCATTCATATGCAGGCCAATCCATTTCTCCATACTACTTCCATCATGGAGGTGAGACTGTGATCCAATGTTGATATCAACATTTGATTACGTCAAATAGTGGCAGCGTAATGACTGGCAACATAAGCCTGTATGCAATTCATTTCAAGGTGTGTAGTTACGTACGTTTTCCTTTTTAGGTCACGAGACTTGACACCTGAATGCATTTGTACGGATGGACAGTATCTGGGATATACTGCCACGGGAGTGGGAGCATGGGGTATGACGACGTAAACAACTGTGCCTTTAAACCTAAAACAAATGACCACATCTATTTTTTTTTTTACCCTTCTGCACTGGCACAACCAAGCAGCCCCCGCCCCCCCCCCCCCCCCCCCCCCCCACCATCCCTTCCGCTCAATAGGCCAATTATGTGACTGCTGGGAGTCAATGGCGATGTGAGCTACTCCAGCGCTCTTCTCCTCACCAAGGTCAAGCTGATTGGCCCAGGTTAATGGGCAGATGTGGGGCTAAGAGAGGATGGGGTCAAGCACCTAGAGGCACCCTCCACCCCATCTCTCCACTGTCCCTCTTCACTACAAGAGGCCTTTTTACCACCGGCGCTTCTACAAACAGGCTTAACCTTGGCTGCTGCTGCGTAGGAGTGTTTATCCCCGTCAATGGTGAACTTTTTGCCTTCCTTTTTCATAGAATCTTCCCTGAATGTAAAGGCGTGCTGGTCGGTCTTGTGTCCTTTGAGGATAATCTAAGCATAACGTATATTTTTATTGTTGCGCTGTTGGGCAAAGTACACTCCTTTACTCTGTCTATGCATGAATATGCCATTTCACCAGCGTTTCTATTCTATCTCCATCTGCTGTTGCTCTTCCTGAGAATTTGCTAAATATTTTGCCTCTAATTGTGTTCTATGGATAGAGTGTGAGAAATGTTGGTTTTGCGATGGGAGGAGGAGGAAATGAATAGGATGTACTTGACCTGACCATGAAACCTTCCTCATCAAGCCAATAGATTTTAGCCTAGTCACTCAACATGATGAGGGCATCGTTGACAAAAGCGCCGGGTCAGGCACCCTGCTGCACCCGTCATCTGACTTAGAAGTGGATAGAAATGGAGCTTAGGAAGTGAAATGTCAGTATGGTGCCTCTTAAGACCCCTTGTAATGCTCTATTGCCTAATCTAGACTTACACCCTCTGCCCTGCGTTAATTAACACAGTGAAGATGTGAGTCTCTGTCTGCCTCGTTCATGCCGTTCAGAAGCGGGTTTACTGGAACATGAGAATGAACAAAGAAAAGGTCTTACAAACTATGCAGTTGTTGGACACTAAAGTCCTCGCGAGTCTCCGAGTCCTTGCTGCTGACAGCCATCCGTACATCGTGTCGCTGCGATCGATGCAGTTCACTATGGGAATGATATTGCCTTTCTTGCCTTTGACAGATACAGCACTGGTGTTCACTTGGCAGTCAGACCAAATTGTTTTTGGTTTTTTTATCCCATCATGTTCTCCGAATCTCTGAGCCTCCATTCTGCCAGCTCCAGATGGGCTTTCACACGGTGGTCATCGGGTCCCTCGTTTCCTGACCCGGACCCCTGTGACATTTGGTGAGATCGGCCATGTGGGGAGCTATACAAAGAATCGGGATGGTTCGAATCATATTACGTCTCGGCTCTTGCAAATGAATCTCTCACAGAGTCTATGGAGCTTTTTGAATGTTATGCCGTGCTGTTCACACCGCGAACTTTGAGATCTTTTACTGACAGCTCGTCCGTTTAACTGAACATTGGTGGTCTCTATACAATATTAAAAGGAATCATGACTAGCAGACACAGTTTAGATGAGTTATTTCTTCAAAGATGCACTGCCCTATCAAATGTTCCGTTTGTATCCAGCACAAGGTGATGAAACATTTGGTGAAATAAAAATGCTCGGCTGTTTCTCAAGGATGCACACAATGCGCTGCTAATGAGAACATACTGATTGAACAGTTTAGATTCAGAGTGCCTTTTAAGCAGAGGCGTTTCTTCTGAACCTCCCTGCTGTCCGTGTGTATTTAAAGGCTTGTGTGTGTGTGTGTGTGTGTGTGTGTCAGTCAGAGTCAGAGGTCAGTAGTGGCGTGAGGCCTTTTGTCAGTGGGGCTACTGAGGAACACAAAGAGAGGCTGGATAGTCAGGATGCTGCTCTCCAGAGAGACACGGGTTCAGAGGTCAACATAGGCTCCTTTTGGGGAAGTGTGTGTGTGGGTGGTGTGTGTTGGCCCTACTTATGCACAAACCGCTATGTGTGAGCATGTGTATGTGTCCGCATGCGCTGGGTGGGGTTGCGCACGGCACAAAATTGATCCCGGTGGACGGGAATTTTGGGAACAGGTCCCCGTGGACAGAGACGGGAAAAGGGGGGAGCGAGGGGATGATGAGGGTTGATGGCGGTTGCCGATGGGGTCCAGCAGGGATGGAGCAGCCTGCTAATGAAGAGCCATCTGAGGCCTCCATTCACCTTGAACATGGGCAGCTGCAGCTGCCCCGACCTTGGCTTTGATCCACAAAGATGCTTGACCCCCGCAATTCCCCCAGAGCACCCCCACCTCCCCCCACCTGCCATCTGGGAGACACACATGCATATGTATACATACGTAAGTGCACACACCCACAGATACATATGCATGTACACGTGGGCTGACTCACTCACGCACATACACACATGTGATTTTACAGGTCTTATGTTGCTTAAAACACATTTCCGTCCCCAATGAAGAGCGAGCAAGCAGGGCGGCAAGGGGCCGCTGTCCACTAAAACACATGTGTGGAATTAGGGCTTTAAAGCCAATCCTCCCTCCGCATCCGCAGGTCAAACCACGGCCTTCGTGTCTCGGGACATCAGTCTACTAACTGAAGTTGCTGCACATTGGGAGGTGTCTTCTTCTTGTTGTTACTATCCCAACAGTGGGCACGCTCCATTGGCATTGGTTTCCCTCTCTTCTCCCTAATAGGAATGCAGCGGCTTGGAACGCAGGGGTTCCTTGGAAATTCAAAGTGGCACAACCCACTTCCTCTCACACACACACACACACACACACACACACACACCGGCTAGTCTTGCTTGCGCGGTTCAGCTGTAAATGACGGTTATGTCACGGGTGACTGGGGTTGAAGTCCATCCGGGGGAAATGTAGAGCGGTCTGCATTTTCCTTTTCATGTATTTTATCCCTAGCTTTTGAGCATATGTTGAAGCACATGATATCCGGGGGGCTTTTGTTCGATTTAGTTATATAGTCCATTCTCAAAAGGCTTTCAGAACGCATAACGCTTTCGTTTTGATAACATTTGTGTTTTGTGATCCAGCTTTTCCACAGAATTTAGTTATTCCCTTCCCCGATAAAATAGGTCAGTGTCAGTGGGTTTGGTGTCCATGACATGGGCACAGTGTTTGCATCACTGTTCTGGAAGTGTCCAATGATTAAGTTACTGCATGGAGGCAGGCGCATCTGTGCATATGCTGGGGAACAAGCTGTGCCCGTGGCTTGGTAATTAGAGACAAGCAGAAAGGAGAGGCAGTGCGAGAGAGGGGAGGAAAGATTACCCCTCGCTGTGCATCAGGTCTGATTTCTGTGCGGCAATTTTTTTTACCCACAGATAGCATCGTACATTTACTTAAGTGAGCTGATTACGGCTCTCGCTTTCACTCATCTCCAAAATACCTTTTATTACTCCCCCCTCCCTCGCCGCCGGTCTTTTCTCCCTAGCAGGCTGTCATGAATTCTCTCTCAGCTCTTGATAATTCTACGCTATCTCCCTTCATTTTATTCTTTTGAAGTTTTTTTTTTCTCCTCCCCCACCCACCATAATCCATTTGTCTAACGTGGATAGAGGGCAGCGGAAGGAAGTGGTGGAGGAGAGGCGTGTGTCAGAGTCAGAGAGCGCCTGCTCCAGCTGGAGTCAATATTTGCTTTAGGAATCTCAATAACAGGCTTCCAGTCATCTGCATCTCTGATAATGGACCGCCATATGGCTCTGTTGACCCACGCTGAGCGGAAGGTTCTCTCCTCTCTCTCTCTCTCTCTCTCGCACTCCCCGTGCTCTTTCATTTCTCATCATTTCAACATTCTCCTAACTTTTTCCCATTTCTCTTCATTAAGTCCTTCGTTCTACTTGATTTTGTCTTCCACTTATCATCCATCTGGGCACATTTTGTTCTTTTACAAACATTCTTTTTCTGTGTCTGTCATCCATAAAGGCCTGGACATGACCCACCAGATAATAGCTGTGACCCGAGTTACCATGGCAGCAGAGACTGGCATGCCCGATCTCTTTGTCCAATATTGTTTCCAGCAAGTGACAGAAAACGGTGATGTTGCATGTGTGGGTATGACTGGAGCACCGACATAATGCTCTATGGGGAAGTGTTTTTACCACCTGAAGTTGTGATAAACTGGGACATTTGAGCCTTTCTTTTTAAATGATTTTTCTATATTTCTATAACGATTAAAGTGTTTATCCAAATCAACCAACAAAGACATTGACAGACCTCCTTTCTGTGCGTTATTTAGTTTTAACTTTCTCTCGCAAGTGTTCAAATTTAAACTTCCATGGTTGGAAAATGCTTTTCCTGTTTTGTCCTCTTTTAAAAGACGTGCAAAGTCACTAGTTATTTGGTTAAAAGGGGTGCGTGTGCGACATCCCAATCTGCTGTTCCCCTGTCCTTTGTCTCCACCTGCCCTCTGTCCAGCCCTGTCTGTCCCCGTGAGCAGCTTGGCCCGTCGTACCCTCTGGTGCCTCCCGGCTCAGGTGCCCGTCACCCCCGCTTCGCCACGGTCCCCTCAAAGCCATTGGTCATGGCTGTTGGCCCCTGCTGTTGCGGCATGTGCCCACTGCAGGCCCCCTGCCCGGTCGCTGTCTCGTCCTATCTATCTAACCCAGACCGGAGCCTCTCGGCCCGGTCCAGCCTATCTCCGCTCAGCCGGGTTCAGCCTTTGGCTTCAGCAGCAGACCGGTGTCATTCCACCCTGGCAGTTGTAGTGACATGAGGAGGGAGGGGGGGAGGCTCTGTTTTTGAGCCTGTGTCTGTGAGAGAGAGAAAGGGAGAGAATGCATGTGTTTGTCAAGCAATTTGTAAGGTGTCGAAGGAACGTGGTCACAGCAGACAGTCGTGAGAATAATCCGTCTCACTCCCAATAGTTGCCTGTGACATTTCCTTTATCCAGAACTTGCCTCCATTCCGGAGCAGACTTGGCACGATATGTCTGCGATAATGATACGATGATGGCCGTCAGAACGTTTCCCACCCTCGACCGGCAGCCATTTTGCAGGCTCACTTATTTATTTATTAATTTGAGCTTTCCCCCATTTCAAATCCCTCCATCCTTCCGTCCTGCATGCTGGCTGCTCAGGCTCCAGTCACTGCTTGTCACTCTGAATTTCAAATGGCTCCAATTTTCCCCCTGATGGCACGGAGAAGTGGCAGGCAGCGCACCGGGGAGGGTGGTCCGCTCCGTTTGGAGCGTTACGCCAGTAGTGATGTATTCTGTCTTTCTTTCTGTATGATGATTTTGAAGACGGCTTTCCTGTTGTGGGCCGTGTGGCACGGTCCGGCGCTGCTCCTGGCTCGGTTATTGATGTTGGGGTCGCTCCGCCTTGCCTCTCGCTCTCCCAGTACATGTGCATGCAACGGCGCACCGACATTCTTCTAAATGTGTGACTCATTTAATTGGAAAACTAACCAAAGAATAACTCTTCCTGGCTGCCTCCATCTTCTCCAACAGGTCTTTATGTTTTGTTCCTTAATCAGCGCTAACCAGCTATGAGGAGCGGGCGCTCTACCTGGAGGCCATTGTTCAGAACCACAGAGAGGTCATGACCTTTGAAGACTTTGCCTCGCAGGTCTTCTCTCCCTCTCCCGGCTATCCGATGAGTGGGACAGGTGAGAACCGAGCCACACTGCACCTACATCCACCTTTCTGCATGTTCCCCTCTTAGCCTTCTTTCGCCCCGCTTTGCCTCTTCTCCAGTATTAGTCTCTCCTCCTCCTCCTACTACACACAACACCTGTTCGCCCCTGTCGCCTCCCCCTGCCCCCCTATTCTCTACCATCTTCTTCCACTCCCCCGCTCACTGATGAATATCAAACGACGGGATCGGCTCTTCACGCCGTCCGACTGACTTCAAACAATCCGCTTTCTCCACTTCCTGCTGCACCACTCACGCTACTTTGTTCGCCGCTTCTTGTTTCAAACTGCATCTTTCCGTGCAATTACTTTCCTATGAATATAAGCAGCCTTGTTAAACGGCAGCCGCAGAGTGCACGGGTGTGTGTGTGTGTGTGTGTGTGTGTGTGTGTGCGAGCTCATTCACCAACACTTAGGGGATCCGACCGACTCGCGGATGTCAGCACAGCAGCCTTATCAGTCCATGATGAATACAATGGAAAACGTGTCTTATCATGTTCCTTCTTCTTGTACCAGCTCTGATCGATCTGCGACGGCGGCAAAATCAATACGGGATTACACTTCACTCCGCTCTATTGGCTCACGACACACATTCTGTTATGACCAGGATAGCGCTCCACAATACCGCACCACATCCGTCAGTGCTTATGCGCTTTACAGGCGTTTGTAATGTTTGCATCCCACACGCCGACACGTCAGATTCTCGTGTGTGTGTGTGTGTGTGTGTGTGTGTGTGTGTGTGTGTGTGCGTGTGTATGAACGCAGATTCTCAAAAGAACACACCGGTCACCTCCTCTCGTATTGGCACGTGAAGCGAAGGACTGAGAGGAAGAAAGTAGATCGAGATACAGAATATAGCCGAGAGGAAGCAAGACGTAGCTGTCGTTTTTAGACTATTCCAAATATAGCTTCCTTGTGTGGCTGAATGAGGGAGGTCAGCCAGGTTGAGAGTAATGTTTCCCAGCATGGGACACACACCGCGTCTAATGTGAGAAGCCACGACGTAATGAAGTCCGTACGGTAGTTCTGTCACCCTCGCTGCCGCGGAAACTCGTTCTGAGCAGCAATTTGTATTTCTCCGGAATCTCCTTCTGTAAATAGATTACAAGATGAATGTAAGTGTGCGTTAGTGTGTGTGTGTGCGTGTGTGTGTTTCCCTTCATATTCCATCCAGGACTCACAGGCAGCATACAATACTGTAACAGTCTCTTGCTTGAACGGTGGACCATTATAAAACTCCTTTTACAGCAATTTCACAAATGGCCTTTGCTGCTGCTGTTTGTCATTTTAAATACTGACAGGTTCATCTCGGGGGTCATTTGTGGAAAACACACAGAGCTGTATTTAAATTGAATTGCTGTTTCCAAAGTCGGCCTATTTCTAAAGACAACTCTAGAATATTGTTTTATATCTTTTAGGATCAGTTGGATTCACTGAGGTGCTGGAACAAGCAGACACATACATTGTATATTTTAAACTTTTTTCAGTTTTCTTAATTTTAAAGAAACAATGTGTCTTACAGATAATTTAGGCCTAGTGTATAACACAAACATGACGACAACTGGCAAAAAAACGTTGTATGTTTTGTATTAGAAATATTTGTCAAAATTGCCGCTGAGAGATTTTCTATCGATCGATGAATTGTTTAATTGACTCAGTTACTCCCAGCCTCCTAGGCTTTGTGTTTTCATATAAACTTCTTGACTGTATCCCTAAACTAAAAGCTTCTCTTGAGCTTTTCTTTTTTTGTAAAGTATCCTTTACATCGTTGCAGATCCAACGTATCCAAAGCGTACATCTCCAATGCATCACTGATGGCTGCTTCTCATTCTCACCCTCCTGAAATGTGCTTTACTGCCTTCCTGTGTGTGTGTGTGTGTGTGTGTGTGTGTGTGTGTGTGTGTGTGTGTGTGTGTGTGTGTGTGTGTGTGTGTGTGTGTGTGTGTGTGTGTGTGTGTGTGTGTGTGTGTGTGTGTGTGTGTGTGTGTGTGTGTGTGTGTGTGTGTGTGGTTTTATTTTTTTTTGCTTCCATCTGTCTTGTCTGTCCATCCTGCTCTGGCTCCCATTGCTGCCACTAACATGTCATCCATGCTCCACGACAGCGTGCAGGCGTTGGCCGGGGATGGTTTGGGACACGGAGTACCCCTGGGCCAAACTGGACTGTAAGACTCTGCCTGCTTCCTCCACACTAGGCATGACGCCCAGCCCCCGCCCACCGCCATCCATCCATCCATCCATCCCTTTTAGTCTCTGTGAATCCCGCCATCACCGACAAACTGGCCCTTTTTGTAAAGCGAGAACGGAGTAGAGTAGTGAAGTACAGATTATGCATGCTAATCGCTAAATACCGTTTCCCCCCCCCGATCCAGCCCCAGCCCCCTCCTGTCACCTCTCATTTCGGGGCTCTCCAGCATCCTCCACAGCGCCGTCCACCACGATCCTGAATGCAAGCTCACCTTGACCCCCCCCCCCCCCCCCCCCCTCTAAGTTCACACCGCCGTCACGGCGTCCCGCATGAGCCGGTCCATCTGGCCCCGAGACGGTGCCGTGGCCTCGCTGTGAAAGACCCGCACTGCTTTGCTCCGTTTTTTGTGTTGTGTGTTTTCATCCTCTAAACTTTTTGTTGTTGAATTTAGTAGAATTGCGATACTTTTCTCACGGATAACTCACCCCGACCCCCCTCTAATACCACTGGTGATGGATGTTGCTGTTGTGAACTGCCTTCCATTCATGCTTCATGGATTTCAAAATGTCCCTGATTTTGAAATGTTGTGAATCGGACGGATCGATCAAGGCAGCATCCGATATGATGAGCCCTCAAGGTGTCGTCAGGGGGAAGGAAATGGTGTTCGGATTAACTCTTCTCCCAAATCAGTTAACCCTGTGTGACTTTTGAACCCTCCAGTGACGACTAACCTCGACGCCACGCAAGCTGTCTGAAAAACCTCCGCTAGTCCAGACAGCGTTACAGCAGCCTTGTGTCGTGTGTGTGTGTCCACTGCTCTCTCACATGATGCTCTACTCTGTTTTTCCCTTGTAGATTAAAAATATCTTAACGGTCCAAATACTGTATATGGTGAAGGTAAGCCCCGAGTCAGTCGGAAGCTTCTTTCCGTCCAGCGGCCTTTCAACCGCCCGCTCGATCACGCATCCTGGCTGTTTCTCCTTTCCACCTCGCCTTTTTTTTTCTTTTTGTCTAATTTAACACTAACCAAGCTTTACTTACTGATTGCTCTGACAAAGAGAAGGGGCCAGAGAAATCAGGCTGTTTATTTGGCGGGCGGGGGGGGGGTGTGTCCCACTGTTTAGGACAGGCTGGTAATTGAAAGTGATGCACGGTGGGGACAATTAGCACCTGACTAAGTAGCAGCATGAACAATACGGCTACACTTCTGGCCCTCGCTTCTGCATGTGGCGCGCCTTTATCTCTTCTCCCAGCAAACACTCGTCTCTTTTCTTTCTTTGGTTCCCCCCCCCCGCTCCCCCCTCCCATTTCCTCCTGTTGGAGTGTGCCTGTTTGCCTGGGGCAGACTCTGAGACTAACACCTGCCGCACTGGAAGATGTCTTTGTCATCTGCAGCCTTGTTTGAACTGCTGCGCAGGGGACCAATGGGATCGCGGGGCCATTTAAAGACCCTCTTTGTTTTCTCTCCCACTCGCCCTTCCCCTTTCCATTTGAAATTAACCTTACCGTAAGGCAGATTGCGCTGAGTGAGGAGCGGAAATGTTGGCTTCTTATCGCGATAATAATGATACATGAGCACTTCTGCACATGGCTTCTTTTTTCCACTCGGTTACTTGCTATGAAAATGAATTCTGACACGAGGCCGCACAGCGAGGCACCACGTTTAGGAACTGATGTAACCACAGTGGTTGAGTGCGTCGGTGGGAGTGATGACTGTTTAGTGCAGCATGTTTTAATGGCTGCTAAACGAAAAGGGAAGTCTGTTGAGTGGGTGGATCACTGTAACGCACTATTGTCTGTGTATATTAGCTGTAATAGGCGGCTTCCTTCATCGCGTGTCTCTGCAGCACACGCTGACAGTTTACTTCATAAAGCAAAGGCTTTACTGTAGGAATGAGTCAAAGAATATGGGAATGCGGATTTCTTTCCATTTTTAGCCAAGCCCAACCCCCCTTTTTTTTTTGATTCATATGGAGATTTGCCCCCCCCCCCCCCCAGGCCCAGCCCCTTCACAAAACCCACCCTATGTTTCACTCGTGGCCCGGCCCTCCTCTCCCCACGAGCGGCAGCCCCGGATGCTGCCGGTGTCCACTGTGCTGCTGAGTGTCTGTTACTGCAGCCATCTGCCGTCCCTTTTAGCCGTTGCAACTTGAGATGCCTCCGGAAAGAAATGGCAGGAAATAAAAGGATAGGGAAGAAAATAGGCAACCAGATGCCACCTCAACAAAGCAGAAAAGTTGTTTAAACTCGGAGCATGAGGCCGAGGCGGGTGGGTGGTGGGGGGGGGGGTGAGCGGTGGTCTTGGATTGGTGGTGGTGGGGGGGGCACGCTGAGGAAATTCGGGCCGCGCTTGATTGTCCTCCCCGGCGCTCCGTGCCCACCTCCCGGCTTATTGCGGCCTGCTGTCCCCTAATCACGGATGTGAAGTTTTTGAAAAAGGACAATGCTGGACAATAGGACGTCTCCACGTGTTCACAACAAGAGCATAATGTGCAATTTTATTTCCATTCAAAGCATTCTGCTGTCACACTGTGAAGCGAATACTTTTCCTTTTCTTTCTTTATCTTCTTTTGCCCGTTGCTCCAAAAGGTTACCGCTCATTTTTTTAAAATATTATATAAACATCTCGCAAAACTGTTCTGGGAAGAAACGCCGATTTTCTTTAACAAGCTTCTGCTTTTTCACGACATGTGAAGGAGGCATGTCAGTTTTCTGCACACGTCTGTTTTGCAATGAAGGGACGGAACGAGCGCTGAACGGTTCTGCGAATGTCGGTGGAAATCCCATAAGATCTGTAATTCCTGGTTGTGGGAGCGGCGACCTGCATGACAAAGCATGCTGGGACGAACGGCAATCACACGAAGCCCGATGAACCGCGCCGCCACGTCTGACCCGCTCCGTCTCTCTCCACCCGTTGTCTCCCCACCCCTCTCCCCGCCCCCCTCTCCCCCAGGCTCCTTCACCGGCAGCGCCAGCACCGAGTCCGGAAGCGCGGCGGCCGCGGCGGACTCCGTCGACCAGGTTTCACCCACGATGCCCCGCGCCACAAAGAACCGTGTCTCCGGGAAGCTGCGCCGGTCAGCCAGCGCTATAAGCAAGTCCTCCAACTGAGCTCTTCACCCCCCCCCCCTCAACTTGTGCAGCCTTTAATCTTCTCTCAAAGAACCTCAAACACCCGGCGGCGACTGCAACACTCGTGTCTTTGTTGGGCGAGTCCTTTGTTTTTACTCTGTGTCATATAAACATGTAACTGGAGCATATTGCAATTTTTTAATTTAAGTGGCGAGCTTTGATTTCGTTCATGCATTTCCATTCTTTGTGGTGTTTGGCTGCTCGATCGAGACGCCACGAAGGTATTTATGTTCACCCCGGTGGTCGGCAGCATAGGAAGACCGTTTCAATGCGAGGATGTTGTTTTTATTCTCACTGTCTCGTGCGGTCTCGACGCACTACAGAGTGGCACTGAATGATACAGATGTAAATGGCACCATGCTGAAGCTGCACCAGGGATTGGTAACCGTCTGAATGCGTTTGCCTTTTTTACACCTCCTCCTGCACCCGCCACGACCTTCCCCGTGTCAAGAAGAACCACTTCAGTGGGTGACGGGCACCAGTTTGGACTTTGTCTCCCTACACTGAAAAGGAGAAGACACTGATGCAAGTGGAACACCCCCCTAGAATGATTCCCACTCTCTGCACTACTACGGTCCCTGCAGGACGAGCAGTCGGAGGCGTCTTAATTGTTTCCAGCCCAGAGTGGACAATCGATGACGTCTTTCTAACTTGAGCTGAAAAGAAATTCGTTTTGGTTGTTTGTTGTTTGTTGTTTTTTTCTTTTTATCGCTCTTGATTTTCATTTTTAAATGAA
The DNA here is from genome assembly GCF_964276395.1 of Gasterosteus aculeatus. NCBI lineage: Eukaryota > Metazoa > Chordata > Actinopteri > Perciformes > Gasterosteidae > Gasterosteus > Gasterosteus aculeatus. The sequence goes on from NC_135703.1 coordinate 5,266,101, forward strand.
TTCCGATGGATCGCGTCAGGATTTGATTTATGCAACTGCGCTGGAATGAGAAGAGACTGCGGTTGTAATTGTTTTCTGATGACGTTAACTTAGGCTCATGTCCGGTAATTGGATGAGTTCCTCCTGTCTCTTTCCTCCCATATCAGTTTCCCTGTCCTGTGAAGCTAAAGACATCGACATTCCAACGTTCCCGACCAACGTTTTTGCACTTGCCCTCATTGATTTAACTAGGATTGAATGTTTCTCTTGTTCTTGGATTTAAATTGCTTTAAAATTGTATTTTGTCTGTTGCTGGATGTATATAGAACTGTCTGATGAATATTTTTTTCTGTTTTGTTGTACTATGTAATATTGTGCTTTTTAGAGGAACAATACCGCCAGAGCCTCAGGTGAATCTTACCTCCATGCACTGGTGTGTGTGTGTGTGTGTGTGTGTGTGTGTGTGTCTGTGTGCGCGTGCGTGTGTGTGTGCGTGTGAGAGAGTTTCTGAAAGAGCTTCTCACGGTGCCTGTGTATTGTCTGTCATGTAAGATGCTGTCCAACGCCACTTCTCCTCCCCATAATCAGATTTTAGTTGCCCCTCTGCGTGGTCTGAGACTAACCATGGACACCTTGCGTCACATCTCGCCGTTAGCAGCGCTAACTCAAAGCTCTTTTTTATTTCTTTTTTTATCCTCCGTGTGTCTAAAGCCCAGTGTCTTGTGCTTCCTACAACAAAAACAGCAGCAGATGGATTTTGAATTGGGGTTCTCCATTTAGACTTTATTACAGGTGGTGCGCTGCTCCGTTCTTTATATTTGAATGGATCAAGTGGCACCACCTCCTCCTCCTCCTCTTTCCCATGATCCTCTCCTCCTGTCGCCTCCTGGGGCTAAAGGAGGGGCGACTGTTCTGGGTTTAGGTGGCATGCCAGAGCTGAACTCTTAACAGCCCTCCTAGCAACGGCCGGGCCGACGCACTCACTTCTCCAACCGGCCCGCTCAGGTTGTCATGGTAGCCAGGTGTCTCCACCCCCCCACACACACACACACACACACACACACCCTCTGAGGACTCCACCCGAGCTGCAACACTGTCCCCATCTGTTGCACGATGCCTTACTTTCCCCCCATGCTCTCCTCTCTCTCTCCTCACATGTCGCCTCCTTTTGTTTGTTTAGTCCTCAAACAGAAAATGACGAAGGAGGACAAATCCATTTTTTTATTTGCTTTATCTTTTTTGAAGAATGTACAGATTTTTATTTCCCCCCCAAAGCCACTTGAAGGAAGCGCCCAGGATGGTGATTTTAAAGATTGTAGGTTATGATGTATGTTAAAAGGGGTCTGTGCTCCCCCTTTGGGGGCTTAGTCGCTGGAGATGTTAGTTTGGACCAAGATGATTGTGTGTCTTAAATGCGTGGCGATAACGAGCTAGTGTTAGGCCTAGTGTGTGTTTTTCTTCTCCTTTCAGAAATCCTTGTACATTGTGTCAAATTTGAGGGCGTGTGCGCCTTCCTAATATAAATATATGAATGCCTGTAATATAATCTTTGTATAAGAGGAAAAAAAGCTTGAAGATTTCATCATTACTTGTCAACATATCAAACTGTTTTTAACGACCGAAGCCCTGCTATCTTTATTAGAAATGTGAAAAATTTCATTAAATCAATTTGAAATTCTAACTTATCTGTCCTTTTTCCTTAAAAACACATTGGCTAATTGTGTAACCTCAGATTTGTGGAGTTGTGTGTGTGTGCTGACATGATGGTGCTGTTACCATGGACTTTGTGACCCTGGCCCAGCCACACAGGCAGCAGCAGCAGGGGAAACCTGACCCCCCTCCCATCTGTCTCCCCTGCTGCTCGGCACCGGACTCCGCTCAGCGGAGGCCGACATAATGGAACCTCACCAAGAGGTACAGGTGCAATGGTTGCAGCACCTTCGGGTGCCCTGCCTCGCCTGGGTCACATAAAGACGCAAGAAAAGCACTTGACCGTAATTGGAGCCCTAAAACCGTGTGTGTGTGTGTGTGAGAGAGTTTGAGAAAGCTGATAATGTTGCCTCATTTCCACCCGGCGGCGGAGCGTTGTTGCCCTCAGTCAGTGACTGTGAGGTGGTTTACAACACAACAGACCTTCTGAGAGTCTCAGAAGGTCTCCCGCTCCCACATATATATATTCCGTGTCTTTAATATTCCTCGCTGTTCCCTGCAGTTCAAACATTGCTGCCATGATGGATTGTCACTGATGCCTAAAGCGGGAGTGACACATTAAAACTTTTTTTCTTTCCGAGCCTTCTGACCGGCAGGTATTAATGAGCAGGAGCAACAGTGTAGAAGCAAAGTATATATTTTTTAATCCTATATTAAATTGAGCATTTTTTTTCCGGCCAGTGAAAATGCTGCTGACAGCATGAGTCTGTGGGTCTGAAGTGACAAATTACAAGTGACTTAATGCTTTACAGGCTCTGGAGGTCAGACATGAAGCCAAGCGAGCCCTCGCGTGTCCTAAATCATCACAAATGATGCCGCATGAGTCTTCGGAAGCAGACAGATGTTCTAGTGCTCCAGAGGTGAACGTGATCCACCACCTCTTTGTCCTCCTGCCATGTCCTGACGTGGTATTAAGGAGGGAATTTATGATTAGCCCCTAAGTGCTTCTCTGTGGCAGCAGCGAAACGGCGTCTATTGAGCCACTGCAGCTCTGTGATTTACCCGCATCAGCCTGATAAACGGGGAGACGAGGTTTGTCCAAAGGTTTGTCCTGTTGAGGACGGCTAAATAGATTCGCACTGTTTTTGTGGCCCGGTGTTTGGAGAGAAAGTGCCAAAGAGAAACGACCGGTTTGCTGAGGTGCTTAAAACGCTGTAAGCGTGTAAACTTATTCTGATGCTCGTCATCAACTTTAAACTCCTCATCGGGAAACTGCGACTTGAGCGCCTTTGAACAATTGTTTTAAAAAAAAAAAGAGAATTGATGTTGAAGTTTTTTTCTTTTAATTAAGGCGCTGTATCTACACAATATTTAACGAAATGTATCGATAAATGAAGTGTAAATATTTGTTTTAGTTTAAAGGGAGTCTTGGTTCCGTGTCATCGTGATTATTGTGCCTATTGAAAATCATTCACTACAGAAAACCTTCCAGAGACACAATTAAATAAATAACTTAAATCATTCACACCTTCAACCCAGAACTCGCTTCAGAAATACGGAGAATAAAGTAAATTAGCGTGCAGAATGTTTTCCCAAAAAGTTAAGGCACCATGAGCCACGTGTCCTTTTGAAAATATTTTTTTTATTTCGATAGACAACAACGATATACACATACAATCAAAGCGCTATAAAAGCCAACATTTAAGAAAAATAACTTGTCCTTAAAAAAGATTGCATCTAAGGTAAGAGCTTTACGTTTTTTTTTCTTTTAACAAGAGCTGTGGTGATTGAAGATTAAAACCCGATCCACGATAATTATCACAACTCGTGAATTTGACCAAAAAGAAAATAAAACATTTTGGCTATACGACATGTAAACTGCCAGAACGATTCACAGAAGAAGTCACAACAAACACAACAATAAGTTACACAAAATAATTAGAATAAATAAATAAATAAACATATGATGAAAAATATTGCAACAATTCTTCAATAATAATAATAATAATAACATAATAAAATATGTGCCGGCGTTCAAAATCAAAACAGTGTATGTTGACTTTTTTTTAAGGCAGTTATACAGCGGGATGTGGACGTATGTGTGTCGGACTACAGGCTCGTCTGTAAATTATACTAAAGGCAGTCGTGGTTCTACTACACAGGGAATGCTTCAGTCACTCGTTTTCCCAACGATACAAAGTTGACGCGTTCCGTCGGTCACAAACCAGCGTAAAGCTTCAGCGACAGAGCATCACGGTCGGGGAATTCACGGGGTCGGGAGGGGGGTAGTTGGGGGTAGTTGGGGGTGGGGGGGGGTTCTGAGGATTTTTAAGACATTTCTTAGGTCTAGAAGCTATCATCGAACACATGTGCTGTCCTAGAAAAATACCCTTTTAACAGTCAAACTAACGCTTTGTATTCTTTTTTTTTTCTTGATAAACTAATTTGAGAAAGAGAATCTCAAAATAGGCCTATATGTAATTCAAATATAGAGAGAAGCATTCAACAATCACTGATTGGCATGGAAAAGACACCTCATTTAACACCACTTAAACATCAAACCGCCCCGCCTTTTTATTGGCCCATTGTATGGCAGAAGGCTTCACAAACTCTTTTCTTTTTTTTTCTTCTTTTTTTTTACTCCGAAGCCACTTTTTCTTTTACTTCTCCCTCCCAGCAAAGGCACGAGTTTACGGTTGTCTCTAGCAGGCGGGGCGCACCGGCATCTGCAGCAGGATCACCTGCCTGTTCTCCGAGGGGTGGCACTTGTTTATGTGCCTGGTGAGCCCCGGCGAGCTGTACAGAGTGGCGGGGCAGTATTTGCACGGGTAGATCTGGGAGGAGTGCATGAGGCGCAGGTGTCTCTCCTGGCCGGCCCTGCTGGTGAAACTCTCCCCGCACACCGGGCACAGCAGGCAGTCCACCGGGCTCAGATTGAGGGGGCTTTGGTTTGAGGCTTCCTTTGAGGATGATGAGGAGGAGGAGGAGGATGCTGAGGAGGACAAGACCGGAGCCTGCTCGGCCGGCTGCTCGCCGGTTTGGAACCCGTGCTCCTCCAGCACTTTCTTTTGCAACGCCTGGTGCGCCATGATGTGTTTTCTTAGGTATGCCTGTCGCTTAAACCTCTTCCCGCAGTACTGGCAGTCATATGTGCCGTCCTCGGAGCCCGACTCGGACAGGCCGGGGCTCGGGGTGTCCCTGTCGCTCATGTCTTTGGCTTCGTCGGTGACCGACTTGACACCTAGCGGTGGCATTTTGGCCGTTTCGGGTTTGATGCCCTGAGCCGGTGGCATCGCCGGCGCGCCGGTGGTCCGGGGTTTGTGCCAGCGGCGATGAGAGGCGAGGTTGGCCGGGCAGCTGAACATCTTATCGCACTCCGGACACCGGTACTCGACCCGCACGATGCGGGAGCACTTGTGCTGAGCCAGGGAGAAGGGGTCCGCGTACGCCTCCTTGCACAGCTGACACACAAACTCTCCGAGGGGCTTGTTTCCTCCCGAGGACTGCGACCTCGGCTTCACCTCCAGCGGCCCCTCTTTGATTTTGAGACCAAGCACGGGAGAAGTCGTCATCTCGTCTTCGAAGTTGAGCTTCCTAATGGCTTTGGGTTTCTTGGGGGCGGGTTTAGATTTGCGCTCCGTGCCGTCCGCTGCGGGTCTTTTGGCGGCGACCCGGTTGCTCGGTGCGGGGAGGCTGCTGGTGGTGCCGCTGCGGCTGCTATTGCTGGTGCCGATTTTCAGGTCAACCGGGGCGTACAGGAGGTGGTCCAGGCCGGAGAGGGAGGCAGGGGTCGGGAATGACTCTGCAGAAATCGGCGAGCCCAGATTGAAACTTCGCTCAAAATATCCCCGGTCGTGCTCCTTGCTGATGGGCCGGGTGGGGCTGTAGAGGGCTTGGCACGCCGCCTCTGGGTTACCGAACTGTAACGGCTTCTCGCGTCTTGGCACCGGCACGTCGGCTGCTCTGAAATCCGGAGATGCCGCGGCGCGGTCCGGACTGGACACCACGGACATCGGCGGGGAGGGGTCCACGTAACTCGGCAAGGCAGCTGGGGTGGGGTGTTCCTGGAGGTCATCTTCGTCCGACCGAGGTCTGTAGGAAATATGTGCAGATTTCCTGTTTCTTTTTACCAGGAATCCTTTGGGCATCTTGGCGAGTAACGGCAGAAAGGCACTTCGGGGAGGTGGGCGAAGTCTGGAGTATCCAGGTTTGTTAAAAATATGGCAATTCTAGAAGCTTACGGGACTTTATCTCCCCGGTATATCGATTCTTCTGTTGCTGAAATGTTTTCGTCTCCAAGGCATAGCTCCACTCTTTTTATGCCGGAATGATGCTATTGTTCTCGCCCCCCCCTGTGGCAGAATCCCCAACCAATCAGATGGAACCTGGATCCCAGTGGATTGGATTGTGGGAGGACTCAGGGTCGGGGTTTGGTGGATTTCGTTGGAGGATGTGCAGATAGCTTAGCAGATGTACTGGCGGTTTATTACATTAATGTGTGCGCTCAGCCCCTCCCCAACAGAGGCACACGACGGGGCCCTCCTCTTTTTACGGTCTGATAGTCCCCTATACAAATGCACACGTGCCACGGCTTTGTGGCTCTCCTCTGGGGGCCCCGGAGCTGCCAAAAGGAAATGTCCGTCACTGCCACAATCATCACAATTTGGGGATGAGACAAGCTTGGTTAAATACAAATAAAAAGCAGTATTTATTTCAAATGTTGCTGTGGTGTTGCTCATAGAGAGCATTCGCCTAAATAGTCCCAACTGTGAGACCACATTATCTCAGATCCCTTTTTTTTCTTCTTATCTTGGTTTTACCTCCACACGTTTAAGACTTGTTTGTTTTCTGTTTCAGCGCTCCTCTTTTACGCACGAGCGTTGCGCACATCCTCAGGCCAACCATGCGGACAAAACGGGTTTATAGACTTTGATTTTATTATGTCTTCAATAAACACTATAGAGGGAGTGTTTCTTTATTGTAGGGCACGTGTCTGTCTCGGTTTAACTCGACATATAAATCAGACATCTCGCTGCATACATAAGTAATAAGAAGCTCCTCTGGTCTTTGTGCACAAGAGCAACGTCTGCCCGTTCTTGAATATCTCTGTCTTCTTTTTTTTTGTCGTTTGAAAGGCAAATTGACCTCTTAACGGGACTCACGGCCAATCTGGCCCGCGTGCTGGGCGGAATCAGTGCTGCAGACAAAGACACATTTGTGCGGTTTTTAAGTTGTTTCGGGGCTCAATTTGCTGAGAAGTTGGTGCGCTTCAATATTAAATATAAATACCGTAATATTTTTTTTTGACACTAAAGTTCTGCACCTCCCTGACCGGCCAACAAAACACATCTTTATTTCCCACACGGCTGTCTGCGCCAAATGTTCTTTACCAGCTCCCCTACGGTTTCTGCGCATACCTCATATATCGTGTATTTGTCTTTTTTTTCGTTATAATGGCTCAACGTAGGCTGCAGAGCGCCACTTGGCACAGAGCGCATTCTTTTTCCTTTCACTCGGCAGACCAGGGAGGAATTAATCTCCATCGTCGTACATTGTTCCCCTTATTTGCATAAAGCTGCACTATGACCAAGTCAAATAATTACACAATCGGAGCCGCAGGCCTGCGCCTTCCTTTCAATGGGCCTCTGTGTGCCGGTGCCTTCTCACCTGCCTGCAAGCACACCGTTATTTGGGTTGGAATTGACACATTTGCTAAAAGCAACATAAATAAAATAAAAAAAACTGCATATTGATATATATTTTTTGTTCCTTTTAAAGACCCGGCTAACTTTTCATGATTTAAGTCAGGGACTATTTCAACGCACTGCTCTGTTTAGTTTGAATGTTATCTACTGGATCTACTTTCCCCCGTTTGGACTCTATTCGTTTATCAATCTTTACATCTTTATCACACAAGATATAACTTATCCAAACGTCTTGTTCGCTGTGCCTGTTACTTGTTGTTCCTTCAGTCTCCACGTCTATTAGTCGTGTTTTGTTTGGACTACATGCTTTGATGGCATTTTAACGAGTTCCTCTTTCCCCCGTAATAATTTCCGTGGGCTGCGTGGGCCGGTTCTCTTGGCTACACAAACGCATGCGCCTGTTTGATCAGTGGCGTGTGCTGCACGGGAAGCGAAGGCCCCTCATTAACATACAGCTGCAGCTGCTTTAATGCAGCTCAACTTCATCCTTCTGAACCTTATGGCACGCTGTAGTTTTTTTTGTATATATATATAAACGTGGTTCTCATTCTACTCTTATACCAGTACAACATGTGATCTAATTTCTCAAATGATGATATGAAAGTTAAAGATGCACGTGTTATCTTTTAAATTCTATTATGTGATTTACAACCGTTGTTTGTTTGTTTTTTACGCCGTGGGCCCACGTTTGCTCAGCTTTCTGCAAATATTAACTTTAAGAAGATGGCAGAGCTGTCACATGTCTGCTATTTTATGACTTAACTGTACAACCAGAAGTTTGATTTGAAAACTGTATTAGTTTCTGAGCCAGTTCTTACTACATTGCGCCCCCTACAGGATAAATAACTCACAGAGAAACGTTGAGCTTCAGTATCCAAAGCGTTGCACTCAGATCCCTTTGCAGGCATCTCACCATGCCGTTCCTGTCAAACATTAACCCGGTTACCCAGGGAGTTTGGTAATTCCATTAGATTAGATTAGCCTTATTCTCGCCATGTACATGTCCAGAAACCTCCTGTACCTCCCAGATGAATGATTGGCTCCATGTGCTTCGCGGACCCAAGCCAATTTGAAAGTGCAATGGAACATGACTGTAATTGGTGCTCACTACATGGCCACCTTCAATGCATTGTCAATCAATTATTGTAATGGATTAGCTGAGGTCCTATTCTGGCTGGTCGTAATCTGATAGTGGGCTCTTTCAGCACCATGGAGAGAGCCAGCGAGGGACCCAGATTTAATCAGGCGGGCCGTGGACACGGCACAGCCTCGGCCTGAGCCTTTGTCCCCGCAAACGGCGAGCAGGCAGGCGTCAGCGAGGGAACAATGGCGCAGTGGAACAAAAGTGCTGGAGTTTAATGAAGTGTTTTTTAAACGTAGTTCTGTTTGGATTTCCATGACACATTTAAACTATTTCTACGGCGAGGTGATGGCTCAGTTCACCCCTTCAATGTTCTTTTTAGTCGCTCTGTTGCAGTTTTGTTGATGAATTTACCGGCTTGTTAGTTGATAATCAATCGACATGTATACTTTTACTGTAATTCCCAAAGAGAAGATTAGATAGTCGGGAGGTTTTCTGCCATATGTTTTGTTTTTCCGATGGAAAATGTTTTGTTTTTGGTATTTGTGCAAGCAAAATGAACTGTGTGGCACCGCTTTGGTTTCTCCTGGAATACCAGGAAAACCATCTGTTGGCCGTCTTAGGGGAGTCAACAAGTCATCGCGAAACAACAGTCAGCACTTATAAAGAGCAACAATGGTAAAAGGCTTGTCGTGAGCCTCTGGAAGAGAAATTCGACTGTAGCATCCAGAGGATCAATGGGGAAATTGCTTGTTTGGCCATGAGAGCAACACAGAGGTCACTGTCTAGACTTTAAAGTGTACTTTGGAAGGGTACCCGCGAGACCAGGTTACTGTGAAAAGCCCTGTAAAGTGGTACAGCTCTGAGCTTAAGACTAATGGACCTCGGTGTTGACTTAGAATGTCCCCAATGTCATCCGTGCTTTTGACAATGATGCTGATGACTCTATGAGGACAGTCGCTTGGGCTTTTATGTCATTTCTGAAGAGGTTAGGATGAGCTGGCTACAAACTCGTATATACATATATATATATATATACACACTAGGGAAATACCACATCAATGATTTCCAAAAGGTTGCTCATTACGTCAAGGAAAACCTTTAATTGGATTTATCCAGGATGTGTGTCCTCAGACATGAACAAATACTTCAAAGGGACACTAGCTTTTTTCCGCTTCTTTCCCATAAAGAGCCTCTTATTAAAAAATGGTCTTCCTGCATATCAATCATATCAGCAGCTGGAGTCCCAGGGGCATATTTAGCTCTAATTTACTCGTCAAAAACATCAGAGTGTCTCTCAATAATCTCCACAGTGCATTGGCGGTTTGGGGTCGGTGTCCCCTGTCAGAAAGCATGCCCTGGAATGTTAAACACTAATTCACCTCCGAGCTGTGGAGGTGGATGAAGTGATTGTTCTATCTGGGAACTGATTAAAACGGCTCTGGCCTGCTTCTCACCTCTGACGTCGGCCACATTCATTTCTGTATTCATGAGCGGATGAGAAAGTGCAGGCAGAGCGGCTGCCGTATTACAGATAATAAGACCAGCGGGCACCACATTCGCTGCCACAGGTTTCCCCCTGCCCCGGCTCATTCAATTATTTCACAAGAGTCCTCTGAGGCACAGCTGCACTATGGGGGTGAAGAGGAGTAAATTGAGACACACACACACACACACACACACACACACACACAGGAAAACGCACAAGCTCCTTATACAAAGAAGTGGAGGAGGCACATGCACACTGTAGCAAGAGAAGCCGGCATACAAAAGATTTTTTACTGACAAGCATTTGGCTTTGTACTATCGGTCGGTGCATTTCTTACACATGTAGACAACAAAAAATGGCCCGTCCTCCGTTGCTCACTGGCTCCCTGAAGATTGCAATGATATTGGTAACGACTCCGCGTAAGAAAAATGAAATCAGGGCCATTGCTCATAGACTCCATATATGAGGTCGCCATTATCTTGATGAAAGTGTAGACAGCAGCTGTGTCATCGAGGAGCATGAGAGATGGACTCTGGCAGGCCTAATGGGCTATATCCTTTATCTATTGACATATGGAGCTACACAGTGGTCATCTTTCTCACAACCTCAAACTACGAGTCAGCTTATCTCACTCATTTATTCATATGCTAAATTCATGTAGAAACCTTCGTTGAATACATAACGGTCCCTGAATTAATGTTCAAGGCGTTATATTTTAAACACCAGCTCTGCAGTTGAAGTCTGTCTTTGTGGTGCGTGGGGAAGGGTTGCTGTCCATGGTCCTGAACTCTTCCTTCTGAGTTTACAGTGCCGGCTGCCTCTTGGTGACTTGGGCTCTATAAAAGACACCGGGCCAGTGCGAAATACTACAAGTTTGTGCCATGTGAGGGGTTTTAAGTGCCAGAGTAATGAGATTCTGCCATTCTTAGTCTCAAATTAGTGGCATTATGCCCTTTATATCGTTTTTTTAACATGATGTTGCACATGTTTTGTTAGATTTTGCAGCTTTTTTATTTTGACAATAAAAACAGTAGGTGTATGTGTGTTGTTGTGTGAGACATCAGCAGCCACAATCGTATCAGCAGCCACTTAACTTTAGCTGAGCACAAAGACTGGAAACATTGCCGGACAAAGTATGTCCACCAAGTGGAAAAACATTGTGATTTCATGACGAGAAACTTCTGAAAGGTACTTCACCCGGTCAAGAAATCTTCTGGCACATAACTCCCGGTAAAATCCCAACTCGTTGCTGTGGAATTAAGTTTGTAAACTAAATATAATATGTTGTGACTTTTAGAAGTAGTAGAGATACATTAGGTTATCTTTGGACGGAGCCAGGCTTGCAGGTTCCCCTTGCCTCCAGTCTGTTTGCTAAGCTAAGCTAACTAGCTGCTGGCTCCAGTTACATATTTACCGTACAGACACGGTATGTCAAATTATTTTTCATCCGGCTCGTGGCTAAAAGGCCTGTAAGCCAAATGTCAAACGACTGCACTCGCGTCGAGAGCTTTCTTTCATGTCGTATTAGCTTGTGGCTAACATGGTTTTACATATGGTAAATATTAAACATGTGTTTATCTTCATGATTCAGAATTGCCTGTTGCCTCTGGAGATTAAGAAATGCCTTAAACAATGTAGAGCTCAATAAGAAAATAACCTCTTCTTGGACGTTGACTTTGGAATGCTGCATTTTCCAAACAAAGATTTCCCAGAATTTCTTCCCAGAACTCTCTGGAACTGGAAACGGGCTAATTTGCATTCTCCTATAATTGCGCTGCTTCTTTGATTATTAAATGATCATCCTAATTAGGGAGCATAATAGGGTTAATCAGACTCTGTTCATCACACTTATTATTATTCCTGCAAAAAACGAGAAAAAAAAGATACAGTACTTGATTAATTATATCAGCCTTTTCATCAGCTGGGCTGCCATTCCCCTCTCTGAAATTAATATCATGTTGTAAATGGAAGGAAGGAGCTGGCCGGACACAGACAGATGAAAGATTTCACTCAAATTAATTAAGCACTAATTATGCAGTGGGAGTTGGGAGCAGTTTGCATAATGAGCTCTATCAAAAGAGATCAGTCATGGAGAGGAGCTGCAGAGTTTCTATACAGCCTTCAGATGCTACACAGACACCACTACACATCATGAAGAGGGCTGGCGGGGAAGTGGGAAAAGGGTTAAAGCACTTTGGGCCTTGAGTCGTGGGGTTGAGGAGTGTTTTGTTGGGTTTGTCAACATGAACGTGAAGCAGAAGCTTCCTCGCTCGTGGCCTGTTTCGTTCCACCAACGCGGATTATTCCGGTCTCGCTTTCAAGATATTACACCGGTCCCGGGGCTGTGTGTGTGGGTAGGTGGGGGTGGGAGAAAAACAGACACACACACACACACACACACACACACACACACACACACACACACACACACACACACGTGTGTGTGTTTTTCTCCCACCCCCACCCACCCACCCCTCCGCTTAAGCATCAGATAATGAAATCTCTGCTCCAGCAAGAGGCAATAAGAACAGAATGTACCTCTAAATTCGAGCTAATCACAAACAACCTGCATCAACCCTCCAGGGAGCTTTAAAGACTCTAATCATTCTTGTGCTGTTCAGTTATTGTTGATCAGGGACTCTAGACAAAGGGAAAAGGGATCAAACCGGCAGAAATTCTCAATATCTTAATCGCCTGTTTAATCACAGCCACTGTGTAGTGTACGGAGTTGAGTTACTTGAACTGATTTGTGCAGCAGCGGCAATCATGCATGGGCTAATCAGGGTGCACAGCCCGACACTGCCCTTCAAGGTCCCCGAGTGGAATTACAAAGACTATGATTAGTTAATCAAATGAAGAACCCAATGTCCTTCCTTTATTTGTGTATACACCTTATCTAAATGGAAATTGTATAGCTGAGGCACTTCCAGAAGGACACATCTACATGTGAATGATCCTCCTTGAGCCCTTGGCAGCGAATAGAGAATAAGATCTTTCACTCCCAATCATCGTGTTATGGCATTGTGGAGACTTTCACATGTCTGAATGATATTTGTTGTCAATGCTCGTGTGAATGATGCAATCACTCGTTCCGTTGTGAAGTAAATCAGGAAGCACTAGACAGCAGCTCTTCACACACACATGATGTGAGGCATGAATGTCAAGACTGTATTATTTTCAGAGTGGAGGGAAAAAAGGGAGAATCAAACAGGCTGTGGAAAGCATCTTATTGATAGTACGTATATAGAAATAAGATCAGAAGGCTGGTGCTGAAAGGTACAACTGGGTACGCTGTGCCTTAAGAGTGAAACCATTTTAGAGGATCCACTGTATTAATTAGTCTGCAATGTAATCTATTGCATCATTTTAAGCATTCACCTGCTTTTAATAACCTTGTGTAACACAATGCATCTAGCTTTTAGTGAAATTAGGGATGGCCTTGAATCCATTCATTGGCTTACATGCAGTTAGATTTTAATAATGTTTCTTACTTGAAATAAGAATGGACATTACTACATTGTCCATATTGCGCTGCTTGGTAACTTAAAAACATAAAAATAAGCTTTTAAGAGTTTGCTTGTTAGATAATCTGACATTTAATGGCCATCTAGGTGACACGTCAGGCGTCATTTGATTAATTTGTGTTGAAATGCACATGCTAAAGAAGCTGAGACTGATGAAGTGCAAGGAACATTATAAATAAAAAAGTAGGCCATCACCTCGGGTTAGCCAGAATTGAATTATCACACACTGCCTTTCTCCTCTCGCAGGTTAAAAACCAAACCAGAGTCTCCAAATGTTTATCCTGAATATATCCTATTAGATTCAGGTTTATTGTTTTCAAAGTTTTTGTTTTTTCTTCTGTCAGACATGCTGTTAGATATTGTGACAGTTGTTTCCCTAAAGAGAAAATAATTCCCCTCCATTGCTTCGTGACAACTTCCTTCCAGGGGAGGCAGACTTGACCTGCTCGCTCCTCCTCGAATCACCTCTATTATTTGCCGGTGACAGCCGCCCTTTTGGAGGGCGGGCGGCTCGCTGAAAGCTGCGGGGTCGTGGGTGTCCCAATCCATCTCTGTCTGCCCGCCGATTGATTGTGATTTAGTGCGCGGAGCGGGAGATGGCGGGGTTCCATTTTGATGAGCGATAGCTGGGAACCCTTTGACTCCCAGCACATGGCCAAGCAGCGGCAGGGCTGTGATGAGGGGTCACGGGCAGCTGGTGGGGGTAAACCGGGTGGGATCTAGGAGGTCGGGTGGAGGCAATGGGGGTTGCACGGATCACAAGATAGAAGGTGTCAGAGATCCAGGACAAAGCCCCCCCCCCCCCCCTCACTGACCGCCTGAGTCTATCACTTAGCCCATCCATCACCACTCCAGCTTTGTGGTTAGCGCAACGGTTGCTAGCTAATCGTTTCATCATCAGGGAGATAATGGAGATGACAGTCGGTAACACAGAGGAGCAGCAAGGACCCGCAAGCAGTGCACGGCCCTCCAGAAGGGGCTTTTACTCCAGCAGGGTGAATACAGCTTTCCCCTGGATTCCTGACTCAAATATTAATGGGCCTTGCATTAAAGGTTAACCTCTCGGAGGTGCAGGCCGGGTGACGTTTGTTTGAACACCAGTTAATGGTTACACATGAGTCTACTGTGGAGCTGGCCGCATGCTTTGAAACATCAGCGTCCTTCTTTTTTTTATCTCTGAGCAAAACCACAATGAATCTGAGGGGAGTTTCCACATATTGTGCTGTGAGAAACTCCAAAGAGATATCTGTGGCGATTTGAAGACAAAAAAAACCCTTATTTGTGAAGATTTCAGCTCCTGCCAGCTGCTCTGTTTTCCCAGTTTTCCTCTAAATATCACAAGATATGCATGAAAACAGCACCTGACTAGAAATCCGAGCCATTGGCTGATACTTCATAATATAATTTTCAAATCTCAGTCCTCAGGAGCAAAGTTCAGAGAGAACGCCGACTCCCAGCTCAGCTCGGATGAAGCGGTGAGTCCCGCTTCAGTGGGCCGCTTCGGCAGCTTAACTCCAGCTTAACGCCAGATATTCAAATTGGAAGACGGACGAGAAGCGGAATTGTTAGCAAAATAAATCTGATGCGTATTACTGCGCTTTTTAAAACATGTAACGGGAGCTTTGGCTTAAAAGACCAAATAAAAATACCCAAAGTTTCATTCCCGCATGCAACGTCGGTGCCGTTGGAGCAGCGGGCTGGCGTTGGGTCAGTCGCAGGAAGTTGTGTCGGCCAGGTGAATGTGTAGCCAGTAACCTGATCTGCTGTTGACAGAACAGGGACAGGTGCTCCAGCCAAACTAATCCATACATGCATGCTAGACACAGGTCATCCATTAAGGCAGATTGATTCTATGCTTTAAAAGGCTTCTCCTCTCAACCATACCAGGCCAGGCCTTACCTTTGTTGTTGCCATGATAATTGCAGTAATTCAAGATGGGCTGCATCGGAAAGGGAAAGGAATTTCTCCAGTTAATACTGGCAACATTTTGCCACACAAGGGACGAGGGAACATCTCTGGAAATGCTGCTTGAACTTTAAGAAGGGGGAAATTAGATGGCTGGGCGGTTCGTCATCTGAAGTATTGGATACACAAAAGACACTTCATATTTATTTAACTCAAGATTCTTCCAGAAAGAATTCGGGCTCAGGGAAGGTTTTATGGCAGTGGGTTCGCGGATGGACTTATTGCCACAGCAATAATTGCCTGACCATCTCACATAATAGTCCAACATATAAACCCCAATTCACTTTGATTATTTCGTTATTATCAAACCCACTCCCATAAGACCCCAAATGCCAGATAAAGGTTTACAGGCAGAGGCCAGACATCTGCTGCCCTCCCATTGGTTGAAAAGGCAGCAGCCAGCCTCACCTGTTATCCACAGCCCAGTGCATGGTAAACACCCTCGGTCGGAGCTGTGGGGAGAAGGAGCCCATCTGGTCGGCCGCATTAACAACTAGCTCTTTAACAATGGCTTCCAGGAAAAGGGAGAAGGGAACAACAGGCCATATCAGCCAATAAAAAGAGGCTATGCATGACATTTAGCGCCTGATGCCGGGCTTAGCGGCACACAGGTTACCTACTGTCCGCACCAGCGCCTGGCAATAAAACAAAAGGCAATCTCACAGAGCGTTGGGGGGGGGGCGGTGCGTGTAAAGGCGGATCTTTCGGCTGTTGATCTCATAATTTGTGTGTAAAGACGCAGAGAGAGCATAAAGTTAAGAAGCGTGAAGGAAATCATTTTCAGGTTGCTTTCGTATAGAAATCCCACAAGTGAACTGGCCTTTAGTTACACAAATACCTTTTCTCAACTCTTTCTAGACATCCGACAAAGAAAGGTGTCGTTGCATCTGGAGGATGGAGGCTGGGCGCAGCTAGTTTCCCTTTGTGAAGACGTGTGTGGGTTTTATTTTTCATTTTTTGGAGGGATGTAAATGAAAAGCACATGGAGCAGATAACATGAGGGAGCAGTGGGACAAAGTGGTCCAAGCAGAGGAGGCAGCCACTGGAGCGCTCTGATGGGGTTACTTGACCAAACAGTGCCATCTTGTGTTTGACTGTACAAGAAACCCGGATGGGGCAAGCGATGGAAAAGCAGTTTTGATTTTAATTAGAATAAACTTATTTATTGGTATCATTTTCTTGCAGATTACGAAATATTGTATTAATATAGTAACTCATTTCCTTCTTTTTCCCACTTTTCGCCCCTCTAACGGGACTCTGTTGGGGGTTTTAGGGCTTTAGGCCAGCACACATTTTATAACCCTCACCCACAAAAGGGTCTCTGACCAACTCTGGCTGATTAGATGTTTGATGGGCCTCTATTTTTACAACTGCCTCCACCTAGCAATCGACGGATGCAGGCAAAGTCTCCAAATGAAATCTGGTGAATACGAAGAGGGATGTGAAGACGGAAAGGTTCGGGGTGGAGTTTGAACAGCAAGCAATGTGCTCTCTACAGCTGCTGCCACTAATGAGGATAATTACCCCAGTAATAACATTAGCCTATCTGAGGGAATGGAGGGGAAGGACAAGTGGTTGTGCTTGTTTGCGTGTGCGTGTTTGGGTGGGTGGGTATGCCAGCGTGTGTGTGTGTGTGTGCGCGTGTGTGTGTGTGTGCGCGCCCTTTCCCTCTATCTCACTTGCAGTCTCTCCCTCGTTCCCTGAATCTCAATATCTCTTTGTTAGCCCACAATAATTGTGTTTGGGCCTCATATCCGCCATATCAGATTTGAGTTTGTACAAGGTAATTAGCAGGGGAAGGGAAGCCTCCACACCAGGAGGACAAATGCCCCCATGACATCATTCTGGCTCCACTCAGGAGGGGAAGGGTTTTTTAATTCTTCTTCTCCCTCCTACCTCCACCCCCCCCCCCCCCGCTCCTCTCCATCCTTCTTGTCATTCACCTGTAATAAGAAGAGCACTGAATAGAGGCAAAAATGTAGCGGCAAGCAGAACCCGATGACATTGAAAAGGAGGAGGGTTGGGATTAAGAAGATAAAGCGGAGAAAGGGGCGGAAAGTGATTTGAGATGGAGGGCCGTGTTTTCGCCGCGGGCCTGTAATCTCCAATCAGCTTTGACTAACAGACATCGGGGGGAAAGTTCCTCGGCGTTAATGCGGCTTGCCATTCAGAAGGAGACGCTGGATCCAGCTGGGAGTCGGGGGATGAGGGGAGGATTAACTGGCACTCAGGTGGAGAGAGATGAAGAGAATCAGATGGAGACCCCGCGGATGGTTGCGCCGTCTCCCACTCCATCAGTCCCTTTCTCTTCTCTTATTGAAAGAACATGCTTTAAGAAAGAGGCTCAGAGGCTGACTTGTGTTTGTTTGCAATTTGTATCAAGATGAGTCAACCTCCCAAGTGTGCCCGTGTTCAATGGGTTGTTATTGCCATTCCGTTTTATTACAATTTGCAGCAATGAACACGAATGATTGGTTTTGCTACGGTACAGTAGGAAGGTGAACAAAAGCAGGGAGATGTTCAATTGTAATTTAGAGATAACGCCTCCCTCTTACTATTGAGACGTGAGATGGGGGCGGACAAACATAAAGCCCTTCAATGTGTAATATGTTTGCTGATTTGTAGGCAGCCTTTAAAGTTAGATCCTGTGGTGTAAACACGAGTGAACAAATCACTGGTAATCTTTTTTGAGAACATTTTGAGAAAGAGTACACGGGATCTTTTAAAATAAGTCAATTAGTTGAGAAACGAGTTTGCAAATGTAAAGTATGATCACACATTCAGCCGGTCCCAAGACCGCCGTGCTGATGCAGACATTTCCCCCATGGCATTGTGGGAGATGCAAGAGAAGACCCCCCGCTGCGAGAGACACAGTTGCCTTGTATCTGAAGCCCGGGAGAGACACTGTAGCGCTGGGGAACGCCTCGAGTCTGAATTAACGACGGGATTTAATCACAGCAGATGATGTAAATATATTTTCCTGATCCATGACACATGCAGAATGAGGACGCCCTTCCATTGTGATACCAATCTGCTCTTTGCTGCGATTACAGTGTGATTGTCATCTCAGCAGAGGGAAATAAAGATAAAAACATCCATCAGCTGGACTCAGGTTTAAAGGGTGCACTCTAGCGGTTGAGTGTGACTTGACTGTCACAAAAGAAGGAAAAACAACGACAATTGTTGAAAATCACAGCAGCAGAGTCAGACTAAAGGCCTGTTTGTGTTCATGTTCATCGGGTTACATCTTTTTTGTTATTGTTGCTAGGCAACCACTAAACAAGTGGTGCCTTAACAAAAACGATGAACTGTACGCTACCACATAGTTAATTGTACAGTTGGGTTCATTAAAATGTTTCCACATTTTCTTCACCCCCTTGAAATATCTTCATCGGCTCCAAGTCCTTTCTGACAAAAAAAAATAGCATTTGCAGTGAGTATCCATGTCATCTCATCTTTATTCCTGCCGATTCTGCTGCCTTTCTTCATGTGCCGTTGTCTCTGGGCATGACTGGCAAACAGGCTTCAGAAATGGAGCTCAAATAAATATCCTGTTCCATCAGAACTGTCCCAATGTGTTTGTACTGTGGAAGTGGAGGCCTCTCTGTATATTAATGGAAAATATGGAGTATGGAAAACAAGGCCAATCTTTTAAGGCAGGCCACATTTCTCTCTTTTCAGGTGATTATGATAGTAATGTGATGTATTTCTTCATTGGCATGTTGTGATAATTTACCTCGATCTAATTCAATTCAAATGTACTTTGACTCAATGTTTGTTATGAAACAATATTTTTTTACATACTTTAAAATAGCATTACACACTTGCTCACGTGCAAAATACGTGTATGAATCTAACCGAATGATCACAGTTTAAATAAGTTACACCAACTTTACTGTGGGCAACTCTGTTTAGCAACGTGGCACTTTGTCCCCCGCACGTACACGCGCGCGCGCGCGCGCGCACGCGCACACACACACACACACACACACACACACACACACACACAGCTCCTGCGGCTGAGCACAATCACTTCCCTGTCTAAATCCTGACCGTTCGGAGGCGTGGCTTTAATAGTAGTGTGTCTGACGTCATATCACGTGAGAAGCTGACGTACCGCGGCGGAAAGTTTAAACAGGAAAATCACGGTAAAGGGATCGAGCAATTCCGGTATTTTCTTCAAAGTAAATGTAATTTCATTCCAAAGGTGTCACATGTTTAGCGACGACCGTGGTTATGCGATATGTTGTTACCTCACGGAAAATCACGCGGGAATTCAAAGCTCGAATTATCCTCAACCCTCCGTGCCGGGCCGCAAATGTAAGCGTGCGGTTGCTTTATTTTGAAGGGGCTTGTACAGGAAGTTGCGCGTAATCCTCAACTTCACTCTTTTCTACGTTTTACAGGAAGTAAAGAAACGTCTGAAGTAGAGAGGGGAAGTCTCCTCTCTATGAATTGACAGGTAAACCTTGGTTCTGCTCCTCCGGAACTCCTCACCCACGTCAGGCGCCTCTGAAGAAGAGAAAGAGGTCCAGTCAGTCCAGTAAGTCCTCTGTCATCGCTCCTAACGGGCTCATCTGACACCTTGTGTGGGCACTTTTCTGCCTCTGCTCACTGGGTGACACTTTAATTTTAGTTTGTCAGCCTTATTGGCAAAGTTGCATTTGGTAACTGTAAGGTCGCGCGATGACATGTGTGTTGACATTGATGATACACAAATGTTATATTTTGATATTGACAGGCTAAACATGCACACTGATCGCAATCAATCTGAATAGAACTGTGTACTGAGGGAAATAATGTTAAGAATGTAGCTATAATGGCACGTAGTGAGCTTCCATGAGTCTGTGTTGGAGCAAATTCCATTTCCATGCAGCATTACACTCTGCAAACTGTTCATGGCAACAAACTCAAATAGAATAAGTCACTAAATTACAAATGTAGACTCGCTTTAAAGGTGTAGCTTCCCAAAAGCTAAGAATGGATTCCATCAATGAAGAGTTGCACATACCGACGTGTACCATCACTGTGTTCTGTGGTGAGACGGGCTCAGGGTTGGTCTGGCTGACGTGGCGCGATGTGGGTTGGTCACATGTCTGTCAAGTGGGTCTAACAGACCTTTCAGGTGTTGTCAAAGGGGCTCCGACTGAAGAATATCCGGTTTGGTGTGTGCACAAGTCACTCCTTCTGCAACGAGGCACCACAGCACGCCAACTGGAATAATGACGGTTGATTGATTGTGATTAAACTAGGTTTGTGTGTCGCCAGGTGAGAGAATGGCCGAGACGGTGCTGGTCACGGGTGGAGGAGGCTACGTTGGGAGTCACTGCGTGTTGGAGCTCATTGAAGCAGGTTACCAGCCGGTCGTGGTAGATAACTTCAGCAACGCCGTAAGAGGTGAGATCCCTTCCTGGAAACACAGGCTGATGAATAACTTTGTACGTCACTGTGAACTATAAAGTTCAAAGGGAGTTTGTTTAGTGCGATGAGAGTCGTAACGTTGCTTTGTGTGTGTGTCTGCGTGTGCATGTGCGTGTGTGTGTGTGTGTGTGTGTGTGTGTGTGTGTGTGTGTGTGTGTTGCTACGTCCTGTTGCGGATGGAGGAGAGGGGGATGTGCCAGAGAGCATACGGAGGATAGAGAAGCTCCTGGACACCAGCATCGAGTTTCATGAACTAGATCTTTTGGACAAAGCTGGCTTGGAAAAACTCTTCAAAAAGGTCAGAAAGAACAGTTCATTCTTTTAATTGTTTGGTCACTCGACAACAGAATCAACTGCAGCTATTTTGATCAGTGAATCCAAACGGCTGCATGTGCATCTGTTCTGCAGCATTCTTTCAGTGCGGTGATGCACTTTGCAGGACTGAAGGCTGTTGGGGAGTCAGTGGAGCAGCCATTGCGCTACTACAGAGTCAACCTGACCGCCTCCATAAACCTGCTGGAGGTCAGTCTGAAACTCCTGTCATGTCGGTCAAACTCTGCGTTTTTAATCCTACTCCTCATGTGCGTGTGTGCTTTAGACCGCTGACCGGATGCATGCGTGTGTGTGTGTGTGTGTGTGTGTGCCGTGTTTGTTTGCATGCGTCCCAGGTGATGCAGGCTCACCGGGTGCACAATCTGGTCTTCAGCAGCTCGGCCACGGTGTACGGAGACCCTCAGCGCCTTCCCATCGACGAGCAGCACCCCGTGGGCGGCTGCACCAACCCCTACGGCCAGACCAAGTACTTCATTGAGGAGATGGTCAAAGACCACTGTAAAGCCGAGAAGGTACGGACCAGGAGGCAGAAAGGCACTCGCGCACACACACACATTGTGTCCTCATTATTGCCTCTGTGTCCGCAGGAGTGGAACGCAGTGCTTCTGCGTTATTTCAACCCCATTGGAGCTCATTCCTGTGGCCAGATAGGAGAGGACCCTCAGGGTATCCCCAACAACCTGCTGCCATATGTTGCCCAGGTACATGAACTTTCTGCCAAATGCACCTCCGGATCAGAGCAGAGGATGATCTCTCATTCATTCATTCATCTCCTCCACAGGTTGCCATTGGCAGGAGGAAGTTCCTCAATGTATTTGGGAATGATTATGACACACTTGATGGGACAGGTATTAGAAAGGACCTTTTAACTGCGCTTAATTATTTTTTAAATATTATTTTTTGGAAGGAGCTCAATGTTTTCTTTCTCTTGGCAGGTGTACGAGATTATATCCACGTCGTAGATCTGGCAAAGGGACACATAGCGGCTCTGAAGAAGCTCAAAGACAACTGTGGCTGCAAGGTATATTTGACAAAAACAAAAGGGATTTTTCAGTAATTTTCTGGTGAATTTCATTGCTCGTGTGAATGCATGACAATGCAGAAGTACTCACGGTGGTGATGGCGGCTGTGCACTGTCGTCCTTAGGTGTACAACCTGGGAACGGGTACAGGGTACTCTGTGCTCCAGATGGTGAAAGCCATGGAAAAGGCATCAGGGAGAGAGGTGAGTGACGGAAGAGCTCTTTTCTCTCCAAAGTGAATAGCGTTCAGGGTCAGCGGTTGTATTGTGGTCTTCTGGGGGACTTCGAGTCATCACCACACCAGCACGTTGTGTTATCCTGTGAGTTAAAGGATGCCACAGCTTGCGTCGACTGCGAAAGCTGACGAAAGTCAACGGCAACTTTGAACGAATGTCTCCTCTCTGCAGATCGCGTACAAAATCGCCCCTCGCCGCGGAGGAGACATAGCGTCCTGCTACGCTGACCCTTGTCTAGCTGAGAAGGAGCTGGGCTGGAAGGCCCAATTTGACCTGGAAAGAATGTGTAAGAACAGCCTCGTTGTATTTTCTACAATCCTTTTGTGAAATGTAACCCGCCTCATATCCTGATGTAATATTTCGTACCCATGTAGGTGAGGACCTGTGGCGCTGGCAGTCCACGAATCCCACTGGATTTTCCAGTGGCACAGAATCCTGATGCAACTCCACGTTATTGTTAAGTCTTCCGAATCACCGGGACGAAGCCAATCATCAACATCCTCATTTTTGTCCATATAATATAAACACCATAATTGGGCTTCATGCTTTATATTTTGTGATGTCTCTTGTATGATTATAATCTTATTTACTGTTTAAACTTGAAGAAAATGATATGATTGATATATTGGTATTGATAACAATGGACATGTTCTCTATGGGTCATATATAGGAGAATAAATACATTTTCTTACTGAAGCAACCAAAGCCTTCCATTTCTCTCCATCATGAAACCTGCCTGTGTAAAATCAGGGTAATTGAGCTAAATTGACTGTTAAAGTGCTGACTACATTATGGGATTAAATCAATATGTTTCAGTGACACAAACCTACAACACATAAATGACAATATTCCAGTAAAATACAGACTCACACACCTGAAAAGTCACTGAGCACAAGAGGAACATTATTGTCGTCATAGCAGGACACATAAAACAAATCTACTACTGTGCTGTGTGGGCATCTGAGGGTTTCAGCATCACAGACAACAAATAAACCCGACCGATCTGTTGCAGGAATATTGCATTTTTATTTTTTTTTATAGAAACGGGGTGTTTGGTGACCAATATTAAACATGTTCCCAGTACACTTCTTTTAAACGGGCTGCTAGGGCTTTAAATGGCTCCTTGAACCCTCGGGCACCCAGTTAATAAACACCCACGTCAGCACGGCGCTCCAGTCGCTCTAACCGGGTTTCGGTCTTTTAGGGCTGAGCAGGAAGTGCCTGACTGTGGACCCTGGACGAGGGGGGGGAAGAGCACAGACAAAAAAAAACCCAAAACGCCAAAAGAGATTTAAAAAAATAAAATGGAAATGGTGGCAGACTTGGGGGCGAGTAGACTCTACCGGGCGCCGGGTGAACCGAGTCACCAGTGAGTATCGACGGATTTTTTTTTTTTTTTTTAATTTTGTGTGTCCGCGGGTATCACGGCGTGGGGCGTAAGCGGGTCCTGACCGACGCCTCACGCCTGCGAAGGACTCCCCGGGTCCGGGCAGAAAGACGAAGCCTCCTCGCCGAGCTCCGGACCTCCGGCGAGGGGAGAGGGGGAGAGAAAAAAGGGGGCGCTTCTAGAAAAAAAAAAAAAAACGGGCGTCTTTTCTCCTTATCACGTCGCCCGTAACGCGTTCACGTGTGTCCCGCATGTTCAGCTGCCGGAGGGTTTTGCGCGTGTGTGTTTTTTTGTTTCTTTTCGTGCCATTGTGCTGCTGCCCGCAGCCTGGAGTGGGCGTCGCTCCGGGACGGACGGGGCTGCTCCCGGTGCGCTGCCCGCTTTGCTCCCTTTTTTTCGCAGGACTGCAGCACTCTTGGTGTCGGTCGACCGACGCCGTGACATTATGGGTTAAACATTTTTAAAAAAAGAAAGAAAGAAGGAAGAAAGCTCGGTAACGTGGGTTACCGGAGGTCGGTGGCGTCTCGCGGGCGTTGCGCCGTGGGTTACCGGGCTCCGAGACCCAACGGAGGAAACGCGCGAGACGTGGTGGTGGCTAAATAGGTTACTGTGGAAAGATGAGCAACTATGCTCTGCGTGTGCGTGTGTGTGTGTGTGTGTGTGTTTGCGGCACGTGTTTAGTCTCTTCGGGTAACGTTTGTTTCCGCTTGCAGTGAGTCCGTTGCGTTTGTTACGCGGGGGGGGGGGGGGGGGGGGGGGGTACGCGCCGTCGCCTCCCTCGGGAAAGATTTAAGGGGGGGTTTTGCCACCCGATGCTCCAGCGACCGGAGACGGGTGTAGCTCATTAGAAGAAGAGCCTGATGGATTGCTCGTCCGGCCAATCACAGGGCAGAATGAAGCCGAGTGGGCGGATGGTTTGCTGGAAATCGTCCAGTGCAGAAACAAAGACGGGGGGAGAGTTGACAGCTATCAGTGGGGTGTTATTGTGTGACCTGCTGTTAATATTTGGGGTGTTTAGCACCAACCATTTACATATTTTACCATTTGAATGATGATACCGTCCCACGAATCACACTCCACGAGAGTTGAAATGATGTAATGTGTGTGCATATAGGCTCGTGCACGTAAGGATCATGTAGATGCAAGTCTCTCAATTCCATCCAGCGCCCACGAGGCCTCTTTGTTCCCGTTGTTTTCTTCGGTCTACACTGCATGCGCGAGCCGGTCTGAGTGCTTTGTCCCCTTGTCTCCCGCAGGCAGCCCCATAGGTGGATCAACGCTGCGGACATCACGGTGGCTCACCAGAGCAGCCTGCTGAAGCAGCTGGACCAGCAGCGCCGCCAGGAGCTCTTCTGTGACTGCAGTGTGCTGGTGGAGGGCCAGCTCTTCAGGGCCCACCGCAACGTCCTGTTCGCCAGCAGCGGCTACTTCCGCATGCTGCTGTCCCAGGGGCCCGACGGGCTGTCCGACTCGGTCAACGCCACCTTCGACGTCTTCAGCCCCGAGACCTTCACCGTCATCCTGGATTTCATCTACTCCGGCCAACTCGACCTCTCGAGTCACAACGTGATCGAGGTGATGTCCGCGGCCAGCTACTTGCAGATGAACAATGTCATCAACTACTGCAAGAACTTCATCAAATCCTCCCTGGAAATCAGTGTGAAAGACGAAGACAGTGACCGCTGCATCAGTTTGTCAGAGACCTGCAGTTTTATCAGTGGAGGAGGAGACGACAGCTCGGAGCAGCAGCAGCAGCAGCGGCAGCGAGGCCCCAGCTCAGTGAGCCCCCCACCGGCGCTGTGGACCAGGGACAACTCACAAGTGCAGTGTGGCTTTATAGGGAAGGACCTAGACCAGGGTTCATTGGCCTCAGCCTTGAAGACTAACCCCAGCAGCCCCGCTGATGTCCTCAGCGCAGAGGCCGAGGACCTGCAGGACCCCGAGGACCCTCCGTACACGCTGCCCGGATCGGAGTGCCGGCGAGGCAGAGGGGGAACCAAAAGGAAAGCACCCAACGGCACCACTCGCGCCAACCAACCCGAAGACTTGGACATCGAGGAGGCCAGGACTAAAAAGGCCGAACGGGCGGAGGAGCTGTATGCTACGCTTCCACCTATTGTGAGTGTCATCGGACATTTTAATCAAGGTGAGCTTTGTGAGGAATAAGCACGGGCGACTTTTTTTTATCACGTACTGCATTAAGATTTTATAGCTTTCTGATGACAGACGAGGAAATGCCGAGAGAATCATGAGATGGTTTGTGAGTGACTGTGCCCCTCCTAACGCGCCCCCCCCCCCCCCCCCCCCATCTATCTAAGACCTTTTAACAACTAACCATACTATGACTTTAATGACAACTATAATAAATGACTTTTAAACATTTCATACTATGACTTTCCATCACATGCTTTACTGTGTTTTCTCACTGGATGCTACTATGCTGTTATCTGTCTATTTGTGACTTTTACGACATGACATGATCAAACTAAGTTTTAATGGCTTTCTGTGACATACCAAATAATGACTGTTTTATAACATTCTAATAACTTTTTACTAACATTATTCACCGTGACACATTGTGACATTTTACATGACACTTTATTATGTGTTTTTTATAACATAATAATACAGTTTTTCATTTTGACTTTTCCTTTGATACTTTACTATAACTTTTTTTTTTAATCCTTTGGGTGTTTATTTAGACTTTTTTGAACAAACCATATGATTACTTTTTTTTAATAGCATACTTTAACTTTATCATAGTATCATACATATCAACAACTTGTTGACTTTGAAGAAAAAACATTCAAAATCATGTTTGGCGATCCAACCAGTCATGTGTTATGCCATGCTGTTTTCATGTCTTTCTCTTTTTTACATTGAATATTATGACTTTTCTCATGGCTTGTTTGATGTAGAATACTTATCCATTTTTTATTAATTACATTATACATTTTTCAACAACTTACAACAACAACCTTCAAGCCAACATTTTTAAAGATCTTTTTCAAAATTCACTTTCAACATTCAACTAAATGCAGTTTTATTGGGACTTTTTCGCCATTTGTGTGGCTTCCTGATAACTTTTTGACATTTTATTACTCATAATATATAGTGACTAAAGAAATGTTTTTGGAAAACATAGTATTCTAAAGACATGATTAAAGGAATAATACCATGAGAGTAGCTCTGAACGTACAATAATCCTGTTCTTTACGTATCCGAGGAGTAAGTAATTTTTTCTTCCTCTTTTGCAGACTCCAACCCTATTATGCGTTTCAAATGTCCCTTTTGCACACATACGGTAAAAAGGAAAGCCGATCTGAAGCGTCACTTGCGCTGCCACACGGGAGAGAGGCCGTACCCCTGTCAGGCCTGCAATAAACGCTTTACACGCCTGGAGCACCTCCGGAGCCATTTTGAGACGGTATGTTTATTTACAACCGGGAGGTAAATGTCCTTCCTTGTTGAAACATAGCAATTGGGATTAAAGTCATTCTCGGCACTCTGCCGTATAAAAAAATGAGGTATAAAAAAAAATTAACCAAAAAGAAGACAACGATTTGTGTTTCTTCTTTTGCCACAGATCCATCAAGCCAGGAAGCTGGTGTGCAGGAAGTGTAAATGTCAGGTTTCGGAGGAAACTGGGCACGTGGTGTGCGAGGGGACACGACGCTACCGCATGTGCACCGCATGCATCCAGGAGGTGGACTGTGACGACATCCCCATGGACAGTCTAGACAGTGCCAACGAGGAGCCGGCCCTCTTATTGGGGGTTGACGGCGAAGAGGAGGGGGACAGCGCGAGGAGCTGGATGGTAACCGATGACGACGACTTAGCGGAAGACTCGGGGGCCGACCTCATCATCCAGCAAGTGGACGACAGTGATGAGGAGCTGCAGTGAAAAGGAACCAAAGTGTGTGTGTGCAAAGGCACGCGTGAATAATAAACTTTGTGTGTGTGTGTGTGTGTTTGTGCACGCGCTTAAGCCACGCAAGAAAATTTATGCAGAAAATATGTGATCCACTATTGTAAATACATGCACTTGATATATGTTAATTGTCTATTATTTAAATGCAACTGGTTAATCTTTACTGGATGTTGACCTTTGTTACAAAGAGGAATTCCTTTTGTTCAGCTTCATAAAGATATGCAGTATCCAAAACTGTTTCCTTTGATTGTATTACAGTTAAATTATACTCTTTCAAAGAAGTGTTTTACAGTATCTATGGGCGAAGACCTCTGATTTGGGACGCTGTACTTTGATAAAAGCTGGCATTTCAGTAAAAAACAAACTGACAATTACGGAATAACAACTCGTGCCAATTCCCCGTTTCCTGTAAGGAAGATCAAGAGTGGACTTTCCCCAATTTTACGCAATTGCATTTGTTATGATTACGTTTTATTATGACATGCACTATGATGAACAAATTATAATGTATTTGTTTGTTTTGTCTTTTTGACACATTAAAGATAATTATTACATTATGTGTATAAAGTTTGGGAAATAGTGAAGATCAAATTCATGTTTTAAAAAAATGTTTAAAAAGTGGAATATAATGATGCGACGGTCCTCTTTTGACTGATAGCTCGAGCATCCAATGAGATAATAGGGTGTTTGCATATTAAAACGTCGATTTGCGGCTGGGTCTTCTCGCCCTTAAATGAAGAAATTTTATAGCTTATTTTCGTTGTCATTCCACTTCCCGCCCGTAGATGGCGTCGCGAGGCTTCATCGTCGGCGAGCTCGCGGAGGAGGAGTGACGTCAGACTGAAGCGCTAGTCAACGATGGCGGCCGTGGTGAGACTCGTCAACAGAAGCGCGCTGGGTTCAGCAATGGGTCAGCGGTATGTGGCGTTCAGCTCGGCGGCGAAGGTCAACGCGGTGAGTTCCCTTTCCCGTTTTACCTTCCAGCAGCATCCCTTTCGACTGGACGCCATTGCTTATCGGCTACGTTAGCCGTTAGCCTCCCCCTAAGGTTAAGCTAGCAGTTTACCTATTTGGGAACACAGGCGGGTTCGGTTGACCGCTTGTCACCTTTTTAACATGTCAGCGGTCGTTTCACGGATGCTTCATTACACAACGATATTATAATGTGAATGCGTCTTTGCGCAACTCTATTAAAATGCCTTTGTGTGTTGTTTGCCTAGGCCGGCCTGAGGGCAGGTCGAACACTTCCGGATAAGGTGAAGATAGTGGAGGTGGGACCCAGAGATGGCCTTCAGAATGAAAAGGTAAGTGTGGAGCAGGTGCACGGCTCATCCTGCGCTTAAGTCAGTATTTGTTTCAAGTGTTCTCCTTGTTGCTTTTCTTTCTCCACTCGCAGACTATCGTGCCAACAGAGACTAAAATTCATTTGATTGACATGCTGTCAGCGTCGGGGCTGTCGGTCATCGAGGCCACCAGCTTTGTGTCACCAAAGTGGGTCCCGCAGGTGAGTTTGTCCTCATAGAGCCATTCGTACCGCACGCAGGAGGCTGTACAAACTGCATGCAATGGGCCCCGTGTGTTTTCTCCCGCGCTGATTAGTTTGCTGTGCTCTTCTCTCCAGATGGCCGACCAGGTGGAGGTGATGAAGGGGATCGATAGGAAACCTGGAGTGTCTTACCCGGTCCTCACACCCAACCTCAAGGGTTTTCAGGCTGCTGTGAGTTTCATCACATCCCAGAACACTTTTCCCAACGACTCTGCTGACGTGTTGTATATCCAGCTTCTTGCTCTGTAGATGATGTGTCTAAATGCCCCTTTTTACTGCTCTTACTTAACGACAGGTGAAGGCAGGAGCTTCGGAGGTCGCCATATTTGGTGCTGCATCGGAGCTGTTCAGTAAGAAGAACATAAACTGCTCAGTGGAGGAGAGTTTACAGCGCTTTGACGAGGTTGTGAGAATGGCTAAAGAGGCCGGTGTGCGAGTTAGAGGGTAGGCTTCCTCTCTCCCCCTTTGGACTGTCAACACATTTCTAAATCAGCGGAGATACAGAGCGTGATTACTGCATACGTTTCATCTCTGTTTTTATTTCACCACAGTTATGTGTCGTGTGTTCTCGGATGTCCGTATGAAGGCAATGTGGCACCCGAAAAAGTTGCACATGTAAGTTCTCACTCGTCGTTAACGTCACATTAACTTTCAGACATTTATTTAATCATCCTTTGACAAATGGCAGGAACACAATAAAAGCTGTTTTCATGCAGCCAGGCCCATCTTTGAGTCTTTGTCTCGCAGGTAGCTAAGCGTCTGTACTCCATGGGCTGCTATGAGATCTCTCTGGGTGACACTACCGGAGTGGGGACTCCAGGAAGCATGAGTGACATGCTGGAGGCGGTGAGCAGGGAGGTGCCTGTTAACGCCTTGGCTGTGCACTGCCATGATACCTACGGCCAGGCCCTGGCTAACATCCTCGTAGCCTTACAGGTGAGACATGGTCCTGTAATGCCATTTGAAGAAAAAAAAAAAAAAGCATATCGTTGAATGATGCAAACGCGAGTGTGGGTGATGTTCTAATTGCATTGTTCCAAGTAAAATGTGTGTGTGTTTTGCAGATGGGAATCAGTGTGATCGACTCTTCAGTAGCCGGGCTGGGCGGCTGTCCCTACGCCAGTGGGGCATCTGGAAATGTTGCAACCGAAGATGTAGTCTATATGCTGCATGGGCTTGGGATTCAAACGGTAAGAAGACTCACTGTGTTCCTCTTTATCCTTCCTTATATTTTAGATTTTAAAGCATCAATCAAAGATGCTGCTTTAGTTCAATATATTATTTTCCCAATGCCAAATGGTCCAGTTCACCCCGACGTGATTTGCTCTGCAAGTGTAATTATTGTGTACGATGTGAGCTTACTCAAGTTTGAACCTTTTGCCCTTTCTGTCCTCACCTCAGGGAGTGGACCTCTCAAAGCTGATGGACGCTGGCGCTTTCATCTGTCGAACCCTCAACAGGAGGACCAGCTCCAAAGTGGCACAGGCTACATGCAAGCTGTAGACACAGGCTCCTTTGCACAGACTGTACGCTCCAATACAATCATGTAAGCTGGAGCCTTCATCCTCTGTAGGTTCAGTTCAACCTTATTCTGATTTCAGTTTGATTCACTGCCTCCCATTAAGGGAAATACAACTTGGATGTTACTGAACCCTCCCTTTTTTTAAATAAAACATCTGATTAAATAAGTGCCTTATCTAAAGTCGGTCTAATCACACAGATGGGACTTATTGAAAGCCTTCACCTTCAATAGTGGGCATACATTCCTTTCTGGGCAGTTAAGCCAAAATGAGGCACAGACTTTAGACTATTAATTTATGACGCTGTAATAATACTGTCTTAGCGACGGATAAACTCTGACTCCACTGTAAGAAAAAAAAAAAGTGCTGCTTTGACCTCTTCTGAATGCTGTGGTCACTGTCTCCAAATGAATTCTCTATTTAGGGACCGACTATGGAGATTGGTCTGTTAATTTTGGGCATTGGGCATTTATTTTAAAATGCCTATTTTCAGTTGTAATATGTACATATCCAGCTAGAATGTAAATTAAAAAATAAATATTATTTGATCAATCAAATGTGTCCTTCATCCAACGTAAAAAGCATTGTGTTGAATGTACAGCTTTAGGTGATAGCTGAATAGTGTATAAAAACATTATGGACCCCTTTTTATGAACGTTTCATTAAAAATGTATTAAGAGCCATCTTTGACCATTTAAAGCAATAAATGAGCACTAATAGTTAACGTACTCAATTTTTTTTTACCGCACCTTGTTAAAACCTGACTGACACGTCTGACAGGCGGACTGAGATTCCGCCGTCCGTTTCAACACTTTAAAACCTGATCGCATCACAGAGAGTATAACAGCGTGTCATGGTGACTCCCAGGGAACGCTCCTGGGTAAATGATCATTGCAGTCATAAGGAATGCAAGCATTCGGGTCCTCCATTTACCCCCTCGCATATAAATAGAATGTGTATTCCAGGAATGGAATTGACCGCAGCCGTCATTGTTAAAACACCAAACACGCATTCAATGAATTTTATATATTTAGTTTTGTAACAAATAAACAAAAGCAAGAAACACTTTTCCACCTGATGTGCACAACGGACAGGTAGGGGTCATGAAAATGTTTGTCCAACCCCCCCCCCCAGCTCTACCAACAGAGAATTCAGCAGCAGCATTCCTTTGCCTTATTTAAAATCAACATTGGTCCTGAAGTTTGTGTACAAGAAAGTCAACACACGGGATGTATGTACAGCATAAACCAGGCATACGACCACCGTAGAAATCTATGAATGAAAACAAAAGAAAATAATGCAGAAAGTGGCCAGCTCACACACCTTCAAGTATTACTCAGCCATGACTACGCATCTTGGAAATGTTCCCAGGAGGAATCTTTTCTTACCATTCTTCTGTGATTTAAAAGTATCTGGTCAGGCAGATGCTGAAGATAAAAATATGATTGAACGTTCAGCTAAACAAAGGGAGATCATTGAATTGTGCACAAGACACTGAGGGACAATAGAGCACCATGACACACCACTGTAGACGCGGGCAGGGAGGCTGAATACCTCCGCCAGGTGTGTCCTGCCTCCTTCTCTCACGCTGACGGTCATCATTTTCTCCCCCGTCCGCGTCAAAACTTTACCCACAACCACACAGAAACCACACAGGTATGTTCTAACATGGGTGAAGTGGTGCGTTGAAAAGACACGCTGACCTGTAATGTATTCAAACAAAAATAAAAACTCATATCATTTACAAATCATTTAGGCTCTGGCTGACTTGTAAATATTGTGGCGGTTGACTTGGAAACCAAAGTTCATGAGTTTAGAAAGAGCCTTAGATGTGGACGCAGGGGCCCACATGATGAATCCAGTGCTGATGACTCAACTTCCAGGGTCTGACACACGGTTCACTTTTGGCTCGTAGTTCTGAGTCCGAGGTCCGCGATTGGGTTCTAGCCACGAGCCCAGCTGAGTGCCGCAGCCTGACTTTCTTTCTCTAAGAAATGGACAGATTAGGAGCAGAGGCCCGAAACCTGTCTTCCATTTTGAGCCCAGATATCCTGGGCGGAGATTTGGTTGCCGTCTTAAAGGACGGAGGCTGATCTTTCAGGTACCTCCTCGACATGATCTTGTCGGCTTTGTCAAAGTGGTCCTTGTACACGTCCAGAGGCACGTCCAGAGGCAGGGCTGTGGTGCGGCGGTGAGTCCTGGCCTTCCTCGCTATCCGAACAACGCGTTTGGAGATGAGATAAATGACCTCGCAGATGTTCAGGACGATGCAGAGGCCCGAAGCTCCGACCATGAAGTAGGTGAAGACCTTCTTCTCGGTGGGGTGGCCGATGTAGCAGTCCACCAGGTTGGGGCAGGGCGACACATCGCACTTGACCAACCTCGGCAGGTCGAAACTGTCGTAGATGTGGTGGAGGATGTAGAGGAAGGAGACCTCGATGCCCGTCTTCACGAAGAGGCTGATCAGATAGGTCCACCACAAGCCGCCGTGCTTCTTGCCCGTGTTCTGGTACAGCTGGGTGGTGTTTCCGTGCTTCGCCTTGTACTTGCGCTCGCGGTCGTCGCGGTACGCCACGTGCATGACCACCATGAAGGACGGGCAGGTGACGAAGATGAGCTGCAGGGCCCACAGGCGGATGTGGGAGATGGGAAAGAAGTGGTCGTAGCAGACGTTGGCGCAGCCGGGCTGCTTGGTGTTGCAGTCAAAGTCCTTCTGCTCGTCGCCCCACACCCGCTCCGCCGCCACCACGTACACCATCACCCTGAACACGAACACCACGGACAGCCACACCCGGCCGAACGCCGTGGAGTATTTGTTCACCCCGCTGAGGAGGGCCTGGAAGGTCTTCCAGTCCATGTCCTTGGTTGTAGTTTATCTTCAAACCTGGAAGAGACGGATCGAAAGAGAAGTCTTCATTGTCTGCCGAGTATTCTGCTGCCACTCTAACTTCAATAACAGAAACCTTTTCACACATCCAAAGCGGATACAATGTTGATAAAAATAACAAATCAATTATAAAAACCCCATCTGTAACAGCACTCGATCCCCCACGACAATAACAACAGTTATGAGAAGCGCCTCGAGCCAAACCGCTCCTTAAGGAAACAACCGTGGATCAGAAAACAGTGAACCAGCTTCACTTCAGATTATATATAATATCTGATTTAAATAAAATCATTTGACGAATACAATCAGCCTATGTTGTGTACGTGTTACACTTGAGTCATTTGAATGTAGAGTTAAAAAAAACAGACTTTTACGCACAAGCTGCGTGATTCTTTAGACATTTTCTTTTCGGCTTTCAGCCGACATAAAGCCCTTGGAGGACTATGAGAGAACCGCTTGGCATTATTCATGGTTTTCATAGAAAGTCGTATTCAACCCAACAAATCCAAATCAAGTCATTTCCATTTGGCTAAAGGGCGAACTTTACGGAGCTCCACTCATCGGGCACATTACAAGTTAAGTTTTTAACTTACGCAGAGAAGCATTAGTCCATCGTTGGGTGAAAGACAGACGTGGATTAAAGAGAGAGGGGGGGGTGGGGGGGGGGTCCTGACCGCTTTCCCGTCGTTTGATTCCGTCCGCGTACAGATTTGGATCCGGCGCAGGTAAAGAGGCGCAGTGTTGAGTATTGAGAAATGCGCCAGTGGGTGTGGTTAGAGGAGAAAAACTGAAGCTGCCTCAGATGTTCCTCTCCCCCACTCCTCCCTCCCTCCTCCCCCGCGTCTCTCCCTCTCTCTCTCTCACCACCAAACACTTTGGTGTGAGAGGGAGAATCAAATATTTTCAGGTAGGACAGAAATCTCCTGCAGCCACGTTGGAGGACCACTGATGGGCAGTGCGTCTGGAACCAGATGAACCAAACGGAGCCTCGGTGATTAGTCTTGCTAAGTGTTGGTCTTCTCCTACCTGTGTTTGTGCTCATTCTAAAATTCTGAGAACACCATTTGGGTTCCATTGTTTTGATGTGCACGTATCCAGGAACTGCCGTCTCCATGTTCGGACGTGTTTCTGACAATTATGACAACCGAGACACGCCCCAGTGAATGCATTTCATGGTCGTGTGCTTCTCTTCACCGTTGTATGACGGGTGTAAGGAAGCATTCTAAGATGTTCTGACCTCACCAAAAAGTCGTACTGGGTTTCCTTTATTCTCTTTAAGGCCGAGCTCTTCTCAGATAACGTTGGGACAATTCGAAAGGCCTTTTGCGCTCCCCCTCATTGTCAGAACGCGGGCTTTTGTCCCCCACTTCACCATCCGCTCGCTCTCACGACAGCCCTATATGTTTCTTTCCCTCTGCAAATAGGACTTCCCAATGAACCCGTTGTTACGAGTTGGCAGGTACAGCCAGAATGATCAAAGGGCAGCGTGCCATAGCTGGGCCAGAGCCTGCCTGTTCCTGCAGACCGGTGCCTGGCCTCCCGGAGGAATTAAAACCTGCGTTTACATTGTACAAAAGGATAAAAGATGAATTACCGGTCTCTAGTCAAGTCGCTTGTTTGTATTGCTCAGTAGAATCCCGGACAACGTCTCAGCCGGTGTGTTTTTCCAGCTGACGACAGCAACGGCTCACAACAAGCAGGCCCACTATTTCCAGGATGTAGGAAATGGGAAAGTTTCTGAGAACAATAAAAGTTGCACCGCTGTTACACTTGTGCAACCTGACAATCATGCTGTCTTGTTACACAAATGTGGATGTGAAACTGAGACGTGCAGAGTTGGCTAAAACACGGCTATACACAAGTAATTTAATCATCCGGTCACATGTTAGAAGGCCTCAATTAGAATATTGTTGTTCATGTTCTCACGTCAAGTCTTGCAAGCTCCACAAGCTCTCCGAACATTGTTAGAAGCACCAATCACGCCTTTCAGGAAAGCTCATAAAACCAGGGCACGCAAACACAACATCTGTGCATCAGGAACGGTCGAGTTCACACTGCGTCTGCGCCTTGGCTCCAGGTGAAGAACGGGTCCAGGCAGTCTGCAGGAACACACCCGCAGGAAGGAACGCTCTGTCCCAACCGCAAGCCTCAACAAGACGGACGAGCACAACAGGATAAACCCATCGCCTTGCACTGCTGCCTCTGTGAAAGAAGCAGTTGTACCGGCTCACACGGGAGGCCGCGACCGAACCAGAAATGCCACCTAAGAAGAGTTATGTGGACTCCCATGAGAACGAGAAAGAGAAATGTGCACCCCCGAAGCGCGCGTATACTTTCATAGCTCTACAATCGTGTTTGAGCAACGTAAAAGTCATCACTTCAAGTTAATTGTCACATTGGCCCTGGAGAATGGAATCCCTACTATTTTCTTGTGTATTTGGGAGGGTTGCCAATTAAGTTTTCTCCAGTCTCAAATCACCCACTTCCTCCTTGTGGATACAGATATCCATCTGTGACATTTCTTGTGCCACCCCGATAGAGAGGAAGTAAAAAGCGACATTCCAGAACCAGCTTAGCCCAAATGAGTCACGTAGTTACCGTGATGAGTTACAGGCCTCTCTTGTTAATAGTTCGCCGGAACTACAGTCTGCTGAAACAGACATTAATGGTTCCAATGAAATCGGTTACTGGCGATGCCTGCAGATTATCCACATTTCTTTTGTGGAAATACACTCTACTGTTTGACTTTTTTTATATATATATATCATTCTTTATTGTTCAAAGAAGTGCAAAATGTATTTTTTCTCCTCCCCAAGAATGAGTTTCAGCATTAAGACATTACAAAACTCCAGCGGAGAAAACGGATGATATCTGACTGGCACAATAACACGAGGAGTGAGTAAGAAAATAAGTGTTTGAACTCTCTTAGAAAAATGCCTTCAAAGCCTTCACGGACCCACAAATTCCTGCACTGGGTGGATCCACGCCCTTCGGCACGGATGATTCAAACCCCCCTTCTCAGTCTACCAATATCCCTAAACAATGAGGGCACCGCTCCTTGCGACGGAGCAGTTGGTGCCCCAGTGGGAGGGGAGGGCTTCATGGAACAAAAGTTGGAGAAGAAACAAAGGCTGACATGTTTGTCAAAGCACAGAACTCGAAGAATCAACAAACCCTTTGCCAGTTTATGTTTAGTATATTTTCTATGCAGAGACACGTTGGGTAAATATGACACTACTTTTGAATTGATAGCAGTATGCGTTTGGACCTCATTTGACTTTCTTGATGTTAAGGAGGGGGACACATTTTCAAATCATGAGTGTTATTAACTTTAATGTAAATTATTATTAACAAGTGTGCAGCCTCACTGCACAACACTGAAACAACAACCTCCCTGATCTTAACGGCTGTGTTTACAGCGCTGCATTGGAACGTCACTGCTCTCCTCTGTGCACACAAGAAGCAGTTTTAAAACAAGTCAGGACAACAGCATACAGCACAATCTTTCCATCCTGTTGATAAATAAAAGGGCAGTATTCACAAAGAGTCAGACACGAAGGAGGACGAGAAGGGTAAAGACGGATTGAAGCTTGAAGTAAACGTTTCAGGGTTGGGCACTGAGTAGCAGGAAAACTTTACGCACAAAAAAAAAAAAACACATGTGTGTTTTGCGCGCACATGCGCGCCATCTGTGCCAAACCATCGAGTGACTCATGCAATTGGTCCCAAGGCCAAAAAAGTACAAAAAACATTGGTAAATACTCAGACCAAAAACCCAGTGAGCACATTCCAGGTCGATGACACATTCTCCCCGTATTCCAGAAGTTCTTATTTTTTCCAGAGTTTCTAACGCAGCTCCGTCTCTGAGCACTTCAACGTCAAACGTTGTTTGAGGAAAGGCCTGTGGAGGAAGGAGAGCCGCATTTCCTGTCCCGCAGCAGTCTTTACCATCAAGTCTTTGCCTTTTATTCTCATGGGCCTCAAGACACGGCCGCGCTGTACGAAGGAGCCGGCGTCCCGGGGGGAGATTTGCCCGCCACCTTAAGGGTGTTCGAATCCATCAGGGTCGCGCCGCTGGACAGCGTGCTGGTGTCGACGTGGCGAGAGCTTCTTCCCGCGGTGGCGAATTCGCAGCAGCGTTTCCCCACCAGGTAGAGGATTTCAAAGATGGAGAGGAGGATGCAGGCCAGGCTGGTGACCACCATGAAGATGGTGAAGATCCGTTTCTCGGTGGGCCGAGCGATGAAGCAGTCCACCACGTTGGGGCAGGGCTTCTCTTCGCACTTGATGAGCGAGGGGAAGTCGTAGCCCTCGTAGATGTGGTACAGGAGGTAGACGAAGGTGGTGTCCACGGCTATTTTGAAGACCAGAGTGAGCACGTAGGTCCACCACAGGCCGCCGCGCTTCTTCCCCGTGTTCTTGTAGAGGCTACGGCAGTTCTCGCCGTACTTGAGCCGGTTCTTTCGTTCCCGGTCGTCCCTGTAGGCCACGTGCATCACCACCAGGAGAGACGGGCAGGTGACGAAGATGAGCTGCAGGGCCCACAGCCGGACGTGGGACACGGGGAAGAAGTGGTCGTAGCAGACGTTATGGCACCCGGGCTGAGCCGTGTTGCACTTGAAGTCTTTCTGCTCGTCTCCCCACACCTTCTCCGCCGCGACCACGAACACCATGACCCTGAAGAGGAAAACGATGGAGAGCCAAACGCGGCCGAAGGCCGTGGAGTACTTGTTCACCCCACTGAGGAGGCCCTGGAGGAATGCCCAGTTCATGACGAGGTGCGTTCACGGCCCGTCTTCTCTTCCTGCTGATGGAAGACAGGAGGGTTTTTTTTTACAGTTGAAACGGAACCAACAACAGACTCCTGTCTGAGACAAAAAGGACATAAAGTCACGGATGTGGAAGAAGGCTGAGAGAACTAAAAGAAAACCGAGTGCGCCAGAAACACTGCGGT
The DNA here is from genome assembly GCF_964276395.1 of Gasterosteus aculeatus. Lineage (NCBI taxonomy): Eukaryota > Metazoa > Chordata > Actinopteri > Perciformes > Gasterosteidae > Gasterosteus > Gasterosteus aculeatus. Next base: position 5,304,730 of record NC_135703.1, read on the forward strand.
CAACTCAGCAGACGCTTGAATTTTAGTGCACGTGTATGCTGATATTACGGTATTAAACAAGTAACCGTAATAAAAGCAACTTCAATCAAAGACTCTGGACAATGACTGAAGTATGTGTGTATTGTGCAGTGCCAGTTTATTAACACATGAATGGATGAGATGACGATCTTTGACGCAAAAAATGGTAACAACTAGGCACAAAATGGTCACATAAAATGGCAACAAAAATGTTTTTATTCAAGAAACTTTGACAAATAAGAAGAAACGTTTTATTGTATCGCTGTGCTGACCAATCAAGTCAACCAATCACTTCCAACGAGCGCTCTGGTTTGGTCATTCTGTGCGCAATTGCGCGTATCGACAATATCCACAAATAAAACCTCTAAGTCCGCGTTACTTTCCGAGTCTACTTTAAATATCATTGTGAATACTTACGGGTTAAACGGTGGAGATCGGATCGCATCGGAGTGGAGGAGCGTCGGCGGGTCAGTCAGCGGAGAGAATCTCAGTATGTTTCTCAACGTGTCTGGAGGGGGAGGAGTTGTTCTCCCCCGATGACTTTTCTCCACACAACCTGCTCAGGTGTGGCAACTCCAACGCAACAAATACTTCGTCCAAACAGGAGGGGCGACTATTGTGTTGTTTATTTTAATTAATTTACTTTTTGGTAAATCTCTGCCAGGGATCATTTCATAATTTACAAGAAAGCCACGTATATGTATCACACGATTCAATAGTCGAATTGTGCATCTCTCCTTTTGAACAAACTCTTTTTTTTTTTTTTTTTCCCCATAATCATTTAAATACAAGAGCAAAGTTGACTCACAATGTTACTGAAATTTACAGGCGCGTGCACAGATGGACCCCTAGTGGTGCTCAAGCACCAGCGCTTTTGGCCTGGGTGGGAAAAGTGCGGCTTCTGCTGGAGCCTTTTTATTAACTTTTTATTCATTAGTCAATATATAAGAATAACAATTACTCTCTATCATCAATTCGCCCCAAATGTGTTTTAATATCCGACCGGCATTTCTTTGAGCTCTCGTGAGAATTTCCCCCCGACGCGCAGCGTTCACAAGCCCCGCCCCTCCCTCCTCCCCCTCCTCGCGCAGCGCTGAGCGCCAAACGCCCGCAGCGTCAGACAAACAGGTGATGTGCAAATCAACTGTCAGAAAACAATTAAAAACGTGTGTGTTGTCATCATAGATTATGTAGGTCACTCTTGATTATTATGCACAACTTCGATTTATCTCATTTGCGAAATTTGCAGCATAATGCCAAGAAAAAAGAGATAGAAAAATATCCTGTGTTTTTTTATTTATTGGTTTTATTATTCATATTTTTAAAAATTCCTGAATAATTTCAGCAATGGATGCCCCTTTGCTTTGGTTTGAGGACCTGCCCCCCAAAATGTCTGTACACGTGCCTGGAAATTAAGTTAGACTTGAAAATAATAATAATAATAATTTGATTTGAATAGGTTGCTCTTCAGCTATAGTTAATGCAACATTTCATTTGTACGAAGTAAAAAGGCATAAAACTGTAGCTTCTTTATTTAAAAAAACGAGGTTTATTGAAATATTTACATGGCAGATGACGTGTGCTCAAAGTACAAAAGATCCCAAACATACTTGTGGTCTCAGACATACACTAACCAGAATTGACACATACAAAAAAGCACATATTTGTTTTCTTTCACACAAGTTCTCCACAGTCAGATATGATGACTTTCTGCTTCGGCTTGCCGTCCTTATTTCCCTCAGCCTGCAAAAAAAAGAAAGCACACCATCCCCTTACTGAAAATCCCAAAACCTTTACATGCTTCTATTATAATTTAACCAACACTTTTACATTAAGCCCGGATGAACTTTCGAGTTCCACATTTAATGGTACAATTACAAAAAGCAAAATGTTTTATGTGTAATAATATGATATAATAGGATTATCAGCTCTTAGAAATAAAATACTCTTCTAAATGTATGTTTACACATTTGGTTTGAAGATGTTCATGGATTAAATTAAGTTTTTGGGTACTTGCTGCTTAGGATGCCTGTTTTTTCTGATTTTCTTTTTTGCTGTAGTTCGAGGAAAACCTCCCATCATTGCTAATCTAATCATCTAAAAAAATCATCTATTATTCAGTTTGCTAATCGTGTACACATGCATGCCTTAAATTACATGTGTAATAGTGAGATGCAAAAAGTGATGTTGACATTAATCAACCAATTATTAATCATGGCCGGCTGCGAGTGTCTTTAAGCTTTTATTACCACTGAAATAACTGATTTTTACAAACAAAAACCTGTGAATGTATTTATATGAAAATAATATTTTGCATCAGCAGTAAACACTTTTCGACCTTACCTCCATTGCACGCAGCACATCCATCCCCTCCACCAGATCGCCAAACACCACGTGTTTCCCGTCCAGCCAGTCTGTTTTGTCATTGGTGATGAAGAACTGAGAGCCATTCGTGTTTGCCCCCGAGTTGGCCATAGAGAGCTGCCCTGTGAGCACAAGAGGAACACGGGATCACCGGTTATCCACATGATCAGCGAGTCGACGTAAAACCATGATGACCACCAACCCGGCCTGAAAAACTTCTCACCTGGCGCCGTGTGCTTCAGGACAAAGTTCTCGTCATCAAACTTCCGGCCGTAGATGGACTTGCCGCCGGTGCCATTGTGGTTGGTGAAGTCACCTCCTTGGCACATGAACTGCGGGATTATACGATGAAAGCAGCTTCCCTTGAAGCCAAATCCCTTCTCATGCGTGCACAGGCATCGGAAATTCTCTATATGGGATGGAGGAAAAGATGCTGGGGTTATTATTTGCCGACAGATTATTTCACTTCATAAAAGGGAATGGCATAAGTATGCACTTGTGATTTGTTGTTTAATGTCCCTTGTACATTCCTGTGATTCTAAACATTGTGCATGTATTCATGACAAAGTACTACAATAACACACCTGCTGTCATGGGAACGATATCAGCCCGAAGGAGGAAGCGTAGTCTCCCCGCTGGCTTATTTCCAATCTTAATGTCCATGTAGACTTGAGGATTAACTCTGCCCTTCTTAACAGGAGGCTCAGCCTGTGAAAACATATCATACTTATAGCATTGACTTGACTTAATTAGGAATCGGAGGCACAGTTTTGAGGAAGCCATCGCACCTCCGGTGTTGCAGTGTTGGTCGTTTCTCCAGCCGCTGCCTCCCCATCAGCCTCCTCTGCAGTCTTCCCAGAGAACTTCTTCAGCCAGTCATCGTCCGACCACACTGACAAAAAAGCAGAGTGAAAATAACAATCACAGATTTAAACCACCTAAAAATGTTTGGAGTTTATAAAACAGGTTTCATTACTCACCTGGTCGAGAAGAACCTTCTTTGATTCTCATGGGCTTGGCGGTGTTGACCCGGATAGTCCTTCCAAAAAGCTCAGACTCATTCTAGCAGAGAAACATTAAAGCAGAAACGTCCTTTAGGTCCTTATGTGGAAGTTCACAACAGCCAGGTCAGAGAAACAAACAAAAACTTCACCGACATGAATGTGCAGCCATGTGATCAGCTTACCATGTTATCAATAGCTGCCGCGGCATCCTACAGAGGAAAAAGGTCATAAATTGGTTATAGGAAATATTTACAATTTATGTCCCAGTTCATTTTAATTACCAACTATGTGTAGATGGAATTCACCAGTCAGGCTGCCGTACAATTTAATCCAAATAAAAACAATATCCAAGGAAATGATTAAGCAGGCTGCATTCAATTCATATTCACATGCTAGGGAATTTTAATAACTGGTGGAAAGCCCCTGTTAAACATCAAAACACTTATTTTCTGTTTACACCAAGTGCTTTTGTATGTTTTGTTGCTTTACATAAAAAATTAATTCAATAATGAAGGAGATGGACAACTTTGTGTTTGGAAAGTTCTGTTAAAGCTCAGAGTTGTAGCTCAGTTCAACATCTCCCTCAATGAACTCAAAAACACACAGAATTAAGCGTTGACTATGATCTCATTGAGCTCAGTGTAAATGACAGTAAAGTCTTTAATGGCCCAATTTCCGTGTGTACTTCACCTACCTCTCCCAATTCAAACTCGATGAACGCAAATCCTCTATGTTTTTCTGAAAACAGAACACAAGACACATCATCAGAGCTCAATTTTCCTCTGACCCACTGGGAGTGAATGTTAGATAGAAACACCAGCTGATGGAAACAACTCGTGGTCTTACCGGTTTCATAGTCTATTGGTATCTGGATGTCTGTGATGTCTCCAAACGGAATAAAAGCTGCGTGTAAAACCTTCTCATCCACCTCCTCTGCCAGGCCACCTGACAGAAACACAACGAACTGATACTGAGCCGATGAACATCAAGTCACTTCCTAAATAACGTTATGTTTTGTTAGCTAAATATACAACCGCGGATAACGTGCCACGGCCATGAAACCATGAGCACGGTCGCAGGCAACAACTTGTACGTTCAGCTTGTATTTTCAGCTCAATAAACGTGACGCTTTTTAGTCATGAGAGTCGAGGGAACTGTGCGAAGCTTAAAATCAGCGACTTTGCCATGTTTCGCCGGCTAAAACTTTATGTATCGGAGATTTTTTCATACTAACGTTACGTGCACTTTACTTATCTTCGACTATTCCTCCTTTAGTCATTTACAGCTTAATATCCGTAAAATGTTAGCATAGCTTACTGGAACAATCTAATTTTAAAGTATTTTTAAGAAAAGTAGCATTAACTTACCAACATACAGCACTCGTTTATTAGCCGCCATATTGGATGTAACCTTTCAACTGTGAACCCGCCAGCCTGTGATTGGTTAAGCGAGGCTAAATCCCGCCTCCCAAAAGCCAGAACACCTCTACTGCCACCTGCTGGACAAAGCGGTATCGCTCCAATTACACCACTTTGCCTTTTATTCGCATTTCTGGAGCGGTGTCTAAATAAACTAATCTCTGTCCTTTCACCGTCCTATAGAAGAATGAGAGGAAGGGTTGACATTTAGAAAAAGCTTATAAAAGTAGTTGCATATACCCTACGTTAGAAAACAGATCATCATATTTTCTTAAATGCCTTTACTTAGAAAATTGTATGCATCTAAGGCTAAATATGAAACCATGCAAAAGTACTCACAGCTTGCTTTCCCATGACAAAATCAATTTTGATTTTAAATGCAAAAATGATAATTTCGAAATAAGAAAACAGGTTTTCTTTTTCCAGCACCACCTGTGTTTGCTGGTACCACTTGTGCTTTACTGACTGAGTGTGTGTCAGATACACACATGTTATATGTAAACTTTAACAACAAAACAGTGGCCAACTTGATATATCATCCTTTTATTGAGAATACCACACACCCATCCATAATTTCAAATCCAAACTTTCATCAAAGAAAATGAACAAGGCTCATAGTCCTTTTAGAAGAGAGTAACTCTCCCATGCCACAAAATAAAGGACTTTCATGATTCATTTGCAGCATTTCTTTGGTATGCAGTTTAAAAGTTTTACAGGAATAGAAAATTATGAACTGTGATATTTTATATCATTTTATTATGTTTTTAAAATCATATTTTCCTTTTTTTTTTCTTCATTTTTACAAATTCTTCAGAGGAGTCAGGTGTTTGCGGTCAGTGTAGTGTGTCTCTCTGCATCTCTGCCTATTTTTCTGCGCCCTGAAACAACATAATGACATTTCATTATTGACACAAACCCCAAACTATGTATATATGCTTGACCGATGTTGTTTTTTTTGTACCAACGCAAAACAGCGCAGCGTCTTCAGGATGTGGCAGCAGCAACGGTAGTAGTTATGCTGCCCACTTTTTGAGTGGCATCTTTCTTTGCCTGGTGGGCTTGCAGCACGGCGACGGCCTCTTCCACCTTGTAGAAACATTTAATCCAACATGAATAATGACCGCTTCATATGGATCTCAGTGTGATATTATTGCAACAATAGCGCTAGCCCTGTACCTTGGAGCGCAGAGACTCATGGGACTCGAGCATGTGCAGCAGTTCGGAATTGTCAATCTCCAGCAACATGCCGGTGATCTTTCCCGCCAGGTTGGCATGCATGGATTGAATCAGCGGGAAAAGACGCTCACCTGTTTGGACAAATGGAGAATGAATGCACCTAATAAAAACGGAAAGTCCTCACCTTTCATTCGCTATGTCACGGGACACTTACCAAGCATCTGTTTCTGCTCCTGAGGGGGTGCAGCGGCCAGCATGGAGGACGTGAGAGGCTCTTGGCCTTGAACGTGCACGGCCGGCTGAGCCTAAAAAGGGCAGAAGGATAACATAAGGTGTATGATAGGGGCTGGATATGGGATATATGGATACCCCATGTTTTATGGATGTCTAACACTAGATGGTGGCATCGGCCTCTCGCTCATACCTGCTGTAAGGCCATGGGTTGCACCATCTGAGGGTTGGGGTTACGGACACCGGTGGCATATTTGTAGGGAGGCATGGCCCGGGGGCCGAGGACTCCCATCGGCGGCCGTGGACCCATGGCTTGGCCGGAGGCTGGCAGCAGAGAGGTAAAAGGACAGATTCAGGATTCAGTGGTGCGACAACCTCTGCCGCGTGTGTAGTTGTTTATCACATGAATCGTTACTGGTGAACGTACCTCGTGGGCCCTGGGGGCCGCCACCAGGACTCATGTGTCTCATGTTGGCACGGGGTCCCGGCTGACGCAGCGAGCTGGGTATCCCTTGGTAACCCCCTGGGAGTGACAGAAGTTAAGCCAGAAACAATGAGACACGATGCAAAACTTGTTGAAAAATGTTTAAAGAGGGACATTGCAGAGTAAATATGTATGCTAGGTAACTAGAGACGAGGTAGATGGTCTACATTTATTGACGTGTTCTCACCTTGACCTCTGCCCCCTTGTTGCTGCCATCGTGGGTTGGGTCGCATTTGGGCCACCTGGTTGGGTGCATAGTATGTAGTCCGATTCTGGGCCTGCTAGGTACAAGTAAATTAAATTGGTGATTTTCAAACAAAAAACTATTTAAGCTTCCTTGACATTCTAAATGAAGTACTACGCCCAGTAAGTGTGTTTCACATCATTCCCTTTCCTTGAAGCTTTGTCTTTTTAGGAAATATCTGCCTCTTCTGCCCTGAAGCTCTACTCTGTTCTGCAGCTAAATCCGCTACAATCTGATGCGGAGATGATGTTACATGATGGCATTGATAGAATTGGGTGATAGCGGTCTGTGGCTTGGTTGTTTTAACACACGCAGACTTCGATTGTCGCACCTGAGGCACGGCTGGCATGAAGTAGCCACTGGCGGGCTGGAACTGGTTGATGATGGTGTTAGCCGGCATGGCCCTCATGCCGGCAATGCGCTGCATGTACTGGTTGGTGAGGTGGGCCTTGCGCTCCTCTTTGCGCTGGGCGAGAGCCACGTAGAGCGGTTTGGAGCCAACGATGCGTCCGTTCATCTCCGTCACCGCCTTGGTGGCCTCTTCGGGGGAGGAGAAGCAGACAAAGCCGAAGCCCTTGGAGCGACCCTCCTCCAGCATCACCTGAGATGGAGGCCGACCATCAATCACAATGTTGTTCTCTCATACCCCACTGTGGTTATATCTATATTGCGTCATCACACAATTATAGCACTGCAACATCTGTCTGTCACCTTAGCGCTTGTAATAGATCCGAACGGAGAGAACTCCTTGCGCAGCTTCTCATCATCTATGGTGTCATCCAGGTTCTTAATGTAAAGATTCACACCCTGAAACCAGAGGGAAGATCAAGATGCATCCACAACAGCTTCTTTGACAGCGACCGGCTGAATTTTACGATGAGTTGGATTCATTGAGGTCTCGACCTGATAACGACTGATCCTCTCTTGTTTCAGCAGCTCAAACTTCCTCTTCAACTCCGTCTGCCGCTCCATCTTCTTCTGAGCCCGGCCCACAAACACAGTCTTGCCGTTGAGTTCGTTACCATTCATTTCCTCCACAGCCTTTGGACGAGATCATAATTATCTCAAATCCCAATAAAGACTAACGAAGCATTTCCAGTTGGTCAACGTACCTTGTTGGCGTCCTCATGTTTCTCGTAACTAACGAATCCAAAGCCTCTGGATTTGCCGGAGGGGTCCATCATCACCTTCACGCTGAGTGTTTTACCTGCAAAGGTTAAAGGTCAGAAGATTAAATGCAGACAGCAGAACTAGACCACATTGAAAATTGAAGTAATATCCGTTTATTGAATCCCATTTTACCATATTTGTCAAAGTGCTCCTTAAGCCGGTCATCGGTCATATCGTCTCCAAAGTTCTTAATGTAGACGTTGGTAAACTCCTTGGCTCTGGCACCAAGCTCCGCCTCCCGTTCCTTGCGTGATTTGAAACGACCCACAAACCTGAAGACGGAAGAAGAGCGGCGAGGCACACTCTTGTAAAACATTCCTGACAGAAATGAGAAAAACAAACTAGGCTCCTTTTCTTCCGATCTAAAAACACGTGATCCGGGAGAGGACAACCTGACCACGCGAGCGCGCTACGTAAAAGAGAGCACGGGGACAAGATCCACGAAACAGATTCACAGCTACTCCCTCATCATTCCTGCTTTTGGACAATAAAAAATACATCCACCTGGGGTTAATATCACCACAGGCAGGCAGGCATGTGGGCATGCTCGACATCACAGTGACAACCGTCTTAATTGTTGGTCCAAAAACTTGATGAGGAGGTGGATGGAGAGGGATGGAGGAACAGAAGAGAGTGAAGCTGAGAGGACTAAATGATCTTATATACCTTGCTATGACGACCTCTCCCCTTCCGCCATCCAGTATTGAATTCCTGCATTCGATCCATCACTAAAAACACACAAGCGCGGTCATACACACGCACGCGCACACACACACACACACACGTACAAACAAGCGCTGCAAGACGGGTGACCAGCGAGTGGACATATGAGGCAACACAAAATGCGTCCGGTAGGACAGATAAGAGTGAGCTCAAGCATTTAGTTCATCTATCAGATCAGAGGTTATCTTCATACTGGCGGTAGTTGAGTTTATTAGTCAGATTGTTCACACACAAACACGCCAACTGACAAAAGACACGAAAGGTCAGTTCACTCAACGAGTGTAGAACAACCGAGTCGGGTTTACACACAATAGACACAACTGTTACTGCACTTTTAACACCAGAAGTACCGCACCTTCTACAGCTGGACTTCCAACTTCATCATTACTTTGGAGTACTTTCTAAATTCTTTTGATATACTACCAACGATGAACGCCCCTTTGACCCCAGATCCTGGACGAGCGGACACTCACACCTTGCGGTCATTCAGAAGCATTCCGTTCATCTTCTCGATGGCTCGATCAGCGGCGTCCTGGGTCTCAAAGTGGACGAAGGCGTAGCCCTTGGAGCCATTTTCATCGCACACCACCTAGAGTAGAGGGAGACATTTGCAGGTGAGAGTTCATCCATTAGAGAGGCGTCAACTTTAAAGGAAATTTGTTCAAGATTTCGGAACGTGTGCTTGTTTGCTTTTTCTCTGAGGGCAAGATTTGTAGATCAATATCCATTTTAAACCGCTAAAGCTGCAGCTAGTGAGCTTAACTTAGACCAGAAACAGTGGGAAATAGCAAGCTTGGGTCCGTACAAAATAATGTGTTTAAGCTTGTGCGTTTAATTTATGTAAAAACCAAGACGGAAATCTGTGGTATCATAGGGGTTGTTGGCCAGTTTTACTCTTCAGTTGTCACGCCAACAAACCTTCAAAGCTAAGTTTCTACAGGAAAGCAAATACGTGTTTCCCCCAAAGACGAAGAGCAGCTGTATGAGTTTACATTAGATGCATGAGAACGTTATTCTAACTGGAAGTCTCCTTATGCCGCAAGTCGCATCGCGCCAGTTGTACCTTGCAGGAGAGGATGTTGCCGAAGGCAGAGAAGGTGTCGTACAGGGCTTTGTTGTCAATGGACTTGTCGAGGTTCTTGATGAAAACGTTGCCCACCCCAGACTTCCTGAGGGAGGGGTCTCTCTGTGACCACATGATTCTGATTGGCTTCCCTTTCACCACGTCAAAGTTCATGGTGTCCAGGGCTCTCTCAGCTAGAAGGAGAGGGGCAGAGAGGTGGAGGGGGAACGTCATGGCTGGTTGTTCATATGGACCCGTGAGTCTGATCAAAACATTAGTCACTTGTATGTATATATATACACCAGATAACACTTCTATCAAGGGACAGAATGAGGCAGAAATAAAGCAGAAGTTCTTCAACCCACAAACACTGTGGTCTATTTGTCCTTTTGTGGGCTAAAATGGAGAATTCCTGCCCGCCAGCCCGTTTAACAACTCACATGAAATAAGGTAAAGAGTCTGCAGTAGACCATGATGCAGATGAGCAGCTGGGACAAGTGTGGGGGACAGCTGCAGTGGGCAAGCTGGGAGCACATGTCCCCCTTTCTCTAACTCGCCACATGCTCTTGGGCCACGTCCCACCGAGGCAAGTTGCAATAGCACAGCAGAGGGCCCTCAGATGACAAAATGGGCGTACAATGTGGTATCGAGATGTATTATGTTTCAATTCATCGAGTCAATATGCCTTATTTGAACCCAATGTGATCGCCAATGTTCAATTTATGGCTTTTCCATCCTTCCGCTGTGCTCTAACTCTCACATGGGCTCTCATGACCATGTAGCCACACATGCCAAAACATCCTTTTGTTCAGTCACTCACACACACACACACACACACACACACACAATCACACAGGCCGGGCTCTCCAGCTAAAAGTGTCTGGTAAACAAAACGGAGCTGCCTTGCGTCTGCTGGCATCAGCAGTTTGGCTCGCAATTGTACAGCTCGTGTGCTCAGAGACGGCGTGTGACCGCTGTCAAACATGTGGTCTTCTGGAAGGTTCAGGGAGGGAACCACGGGTTTCAGAAGGGGACAAAGCCACCCGCGCAACGCATTGTCCACATCGCAGAGGGAGGCCATTCGGCGAAATGTCGCCGGCGTTCACGCTTAAGAGCTTAAAACTATTACAGCCAGGCAAATGTTGGGCTGCTCAGAAAGACGACCTATATTTAGAGAGGGGTCCTGGGAGGTATGTGCTGGCGTGGAGCGTGAGTGGAGCAACCTCTATCATTGATGGGGAAGAGGAGACGAGACTCAACAAGAATGCTCAGATGAGCAACGCTGGGTCTCGTGAGCGGTCACAAATACAGCCGAGACGTGGGGAAATCCAACAGAGGGATCGCAAAACAACCTCGCCTGCTGTTTTACTCTGCATTATATCAGATGGTGACAGTTACAGTCACTGGTCTACACCGTCTACACTCCTTCGTGGTGTCTTCTCACCTCCTCCATTGATTCTTTCCAGTTGCAACGTGCCGTTACTCCAGCTTTCGGCGACTCACACACAGATAACGCACAATGTGACAGGTGTTAAACGTTGACACAAGAGGCCAAGAAGTCCGTGCAATGTAAACAGCGTGGCGGGGGCCTCCGAAGCCAACCATAACACCTGCTACTGTTGCTCAACGCTTTGATGGCATTCCTGTGGATTCACAACCCACATACGTCTTAGTTATTACAGGTAAACTAACTGTGAATCAGGTTATTTCCCAACAAGTAAACACTTTACTTGTGGACAGCGGATAGAATATTTGACGTTGATGCAGAAAATTCACTTAGGACATAAAAGAGGAGCATTGCAGCAGAGAGCAATGGGAATTAGTTTTATTCCGTTGTAACATGAGAAACGGGTCATTTGGGGCATTGTGAGCATGTGAGCGCAGTATTACTGGGACATGCGCCTATTTGGGTCTTAACTCCTCCAACCTGTCTGGGGATCCGCTGCTTTTACTTAGACTGTAGAAATATCTTCTACTCCAGCGACATTTTATTCGCCCTCAGTGTGTCGGTGACATTGTCCACATTTAAAAACGAATTCACGCGTTCCCTTTCGGCACACCGGTGCGCCAAATGCGCGCAGACTGCGCCGGGATCACTTGTCGGGGTTATTTTTTTTTCTTCTTTTCTTACCGTCAGCGGGTTGAGAGAAGTTCACATAAGCGTATCCGAGGGATCGCCGGGTGATCATGTCGCGGCACACCCGAATGGAGAGCACCGGTCCGGCTGGGCTGAACTTCTCGTACAGCATTGCCTCCGTGATATCGGGGTGCAGGTCGCCAACGTAGAGGGAAGCCATCGGATAACTCCCGGTCGATGTGTTCATATCTCGGGGTTCACAACAGGAATGCGGTCCAGGTTTCACTCAAAACGCCAGAAAAAAAAAATATGTATAATGATATCAATCCAGTCGGCGCTGTATTCCGGATCAGAAACTGCGAGTGAATTCTCGCAAATAATAAAAAGACAGCTGGTCGAGCTAGATGAGAGGAAAAAAAAGGTAAACCTGAAAAATCCGCGTATAAATGATTTCTTCTGAGGTATTTCTTCCTTTGGTAGGCCAAAAAACCTCGACCTTCTGTTTCTAGTATTTTTTGTAAATTAATATTTTTCAATTTTTTTAAATGAATGTTTGTATTTCTTTAAGTAAATGTTCTGGTTTTTATAAAGATTTTGTGGATTTTGTATTTTTTTATATTATTTTTATTTTAAGTTTTTGAAGAGCGGTGAGTTAGACACTCACGGTTGTTTTGTGGCCAGGGAAAGAGACTGCGTTTGGGAACTGGTGGGCACTTTATAGAGAGTGGCAGTGCGGAGGAAATAGTGACCAGGGTCACTCATGGGACAGAAAAAAAGAAAAAGCACAACTGCGCATGCGTTGGAAAAAAGAAAAAAGGAAAGGGGGGCGGACTGCAGAGCCCACAGCGACATCTGGTTGGGAATATAAAACACAAAAACTGGCCTCACTCCGTTTATTACTCAAAACGTCCATTTATTGAAGTGCCGTTATAGAATATTCATTGTATGATGGATCCTCCTGAGGATGAGAGATTGAGCCCTACCAAATTAGTCAAATCCACAAGCATAGAACATGATGACATAAATTAACTCAACAATTCCAGGAAAGTTGAACGCAGCCCTGTACGTTTAGGCTCCGGTTTTCTTTATAAAAGCAAAAAAGAAAGAATCTCAGGAGATGGAGAGACAAAACATTGTTGGATGAAAAGCTGATGCACCATCGTTGTGGTTCTGAAGTCCTAAGGTTGACAACTTGACCTAGAATCTGCAGAACTGGTCCTGCTGCTGCAGGAACCAAACAAACGAATATAATCCAACGTATGTGTGAACCAGATGACTCATCTCATCAAACGTACCTGTACGGATATGCAGCACTGTCGTCAAACTAGAACGGAATCTTTTAGTGGAACCACCGGTACTTCCACTATCTAGTCTAGGCATCGGGGCGGAGCCTCCTCACAGGTAGGCGGGACTTCCGCACAGGTAACGCCAGTGTGCCTGCAGGTGAGCGGCAGCGGAAGAAGACAGCGACGCATTAAAAAAAGACCGCACACACTCAAACGCTCTGTCAGAAATGACTTTTATAAAACATTTACACTAATATGATCCACTGTTGACATAACATCCACCATGGGGAGTTTAGGTAAGTTGACCTTCACGTGTATTTCATTGTCGTGGTAGAATAAATGTTGCGAGCGAAAGCGTTTTTAGGCGTGGTCTGCGCGGTAGTCAACTGAGACGTAACGTGGAAAGGGTTTTTTTTCTCTCTCTCTCTCTCTCTCTGTTGTTTGAGTGACAAAACACAGTGTGATATCTTAGTATTTCCGTTCATCAATGGAAACAGTTCCAAATACTGTTTGAGCCTCGCGTTTATTTTGGTAGTTTCCCCTGAATGAAAGTGAAACTTTCCTATATGATTCCTTGTGGCGTTGTAGTGGCACAATATGACTCCCACTGTGAGAATTTAAAAAAAACGTAATTGAGTGTCAGACATCAAACAGGATAATATCAGAGATCAGTAATTAACAGAGAAACAGAGAGAAGTCATATCTGAATAAAGGATACATTAGTTAGTTACCACGTCACAATCTTAATTCTATCAGTGTTTCTATGTGAGCTATGAGGGTCGTCATGGCGCAGGGGGTAGAGTGGGTGTGCTGGGAACCGCAAGGTTGGTGGTTTGAGTCCCGGCCGCCTCATGTTGAAGTGTCCCTGAGCAAGACAACTATCCGCTAATGTAAGTCGCTTTGCATAAAAGCATCTGCTAAATGATGTAATGTAATGATCACGTGCAGCAAACCGTCAATATTGTGACCAAAACAAAGTGGCCTTTTTGTTCAGCTGCATATGGTTTGAATGAGATAGACCGGAGGACGATATGTGTTTCTTCCTTACCCTTGGGGCCGGTTCAATGTGGGGGGGGTGACGATGTTTAAAATACCCAAACCAAAGCTTTGTCCTGGTTATGGTTGAGTGGCTTCCTCAGAGGATGGAAGGAAAACAAGAACAAGCAACACAATCCCCCTCAGACCTCCGTCCCTGAATTTCCCGCTATTGCTGCAGCCTCTGGCAGCACTGCAGGGGGTTGATTGGAAGTGTTGTCATGGTGTACTAAACATGGGCTCGCATTTTTTAATTTTTTGCTCTGCTGAAACCACAGGCTGACAATGTACTGCAGTTACATCTCGTCCACATTAAATCAACTTCTGTGTGCTTTTGTCGACAACGCTGACCCTCACACAGCTGGTATTTAAATACAGTCCGATGCCTCGGTGTGATAATATGGACTGGTCATACAGGCATTGTTATGCATTATTTACACATCTTGTCGGCCTAAGTCACAATGTTCAAAACAAAAGTTAAAATATCACCTTTCTGCCTCCTCCAGGAGTATGTTGTGCCAGCCTCAAGGACAACAAGGCCCTGATGAAGATGGGACTGGGGCTGGTACTGGTGGGCCACGTTAACTTCCTTCTAGGAGGGCTGGTGCACGGCGCCATGCTCAGGCACGTCAACGTGAACGCGGAGGCCCGGATCCTGGTGTACGCCATCTCTAACGTCATTGCTATTGTGGCAGGCTTGGTGGTAAGTGGTCTGAAATGATGAATATCTCCAAAGCAAATTGATATTTTTATAGCGGCCGGTGGTTTGAAACAGGTTTTTAGTAATAGTGTGGCATCCATATTTGTGATAAAAGACCTGTTTTGTTCCTGTTGGACTTCTTTTCCCCTTAGGGAACTATCAGTGGAATAATTGCCATTGTCCTGTCCAAAAACAAGAGGAACAAGATCCTGGTAAATACTGATCCCCCTCTTCTCCATTTAGCACCCACACAGTGATTTGCAAGCTCTTGTCAGGACCTGCCCTCCTGTTTTTTGATTGAGTGCACGAGCGTAAACATACAGAAGATGATATCTGCAGCAACAGGCAGCCTCCCTTTTCTACTACTACTCGACGATGTTATTTTGTCGGGAGGAAAAGTCTCTTTCACACAGCAGGTCCGGCGTTGTGTTTTCCCTAACGTCCCGTGGTGTTGTGTCCTCGCAGCAGTGGGTGCTGCTGGTCTTCAGCTTCCTGGCGGGCCTCCTGTCCATCGCCTGCACCGTTGGCTTGTTGGTTGCAGTGGTGAAGGCCATCATCAACAAAGGCAGCAACCTGCTGACACACTGCAAGTTTTCTGGGCAGGATTACGGCTCTTCCAGCATCACATACGAATGCCCCTTCGACCCCACCCGGATCTACGTAAGCGCGACGTAGATATTATCTGCTACGAAAGACTTTTCCATCAGCAGTTTTTGTATTGACTTGAAACACTGCAAAAAAAGAAGACAAGGTGTTCATGTGTCGTCGTCTTTTTCATTTCTTTAATCAACCAGAGCACCACGATCATCCTGTGGGTTCTGCTCATCTCGATGTTGGTGGTGGAGATGGTGTTCTCCTTCCGCTGCTTCGCTGCCTGCACTTCATTCCTCTACCTCTGTCCATGCAGGAGGCGGCCGATCCGGGGCATTAGGGTAAGTATCTGCTCCATCGCCTTTGTTTGCCCCGCCAATCTCACCGTGTCACATATACACACACAACTATCCTTTCCTTTAGCCAGTTGCCTTGGTTTGAATTTTCAGCCGCGCAGCCACGGTGAAACTCCATCACTGCCTCCGGAGCGAAACCTGGACAGCGACGCCGAGCGAGCCGAGCCCGCGGAGCACATGGAGCTGCTGGAGGACACGGCAGCGCAGCAAAGCTCGTGGCTCTGAGGCAGCGGAACCTAAAGAGAGAGACAGACAGACGTGTGGCAAACCGCTGGTCCCGCCTGCATGAAATGAAACGTCGGGAGTTTTGGTATTTAAGAGTCTGTTACAGATAAAATATCTAAAAAAAGATATGTCTTAAGGCAGAAATGGCATTTCGCTCAGATAAAGTACTGCCATTGTTTGTTTTTTTTTAAGATGTGTGATTTTGTGTGCGTTTGTGTGTACTTGGTATGGTCTTGAAAATAAATACAGAGCACTGTCACCTGCATCTTGAATCTATCGCCTTATCAGACCCCGTAAAATTTTATCAACTCTTTTTTTGGAAGAAATTAGGAGAACAAAGCTACTTCACTTTTCTGGGCAATTTTTATTGGTGTAAAAAAGGGGTTGTCAACGCACACTGGGATCTGTCAGATTTAAACAACACTTTTGAGAATACAAATATATACACAACAAATGCATTCTGGCATTTGTCTCCCATTTTAGATTAATACACTCTGGATATTTAAGTCCAAATTAGCTCTGACGGCAGCAATTATGGGATCCAAACAGTATTTTGCGGCAGGAATCCCAAAAAGACAAAGCTGTCAAATGTTTAAAGGACACATAGTAAATTACAACCTAAAATATAAAA
This sequence comes from Gasterosteus aculeatus, assembly GCF_964276395.1. Classification (NCBI taxonomy): domain Eukaryota; kingdom Metazoa; phylum Chordata; class Actinopteri; order Perciformes; family Gasterosteidae; genus Gasterosteus; species Gasterosteus aculeatus. Next base: position 5,321,526 of record NC_135703.1, read on the forward strand.
CTGTAATTTCAAGTTTATTGTGCCTTGTTAAAAAGGTGTTCAGGTACACTCGACCCTCTTGACCACTCGGTGACTTTAGCAGACAAAACCAGTGACACAAATGTATTACAGAAAAGGATCTATTGCATTAACATGCTTCAACTGCATTTTTAAAGACATGACAAGTCATAAAGACAAAACAAAGTAGCCAAAATATCTATGATTTAAATAAGTTAAATCCATCAGATATATAAAAGCATACGTGTGCTAAGCCATTTTTACAGAGTTACGTCACGGGGGATAAGCAAAAAGTCATAGAATAAAAAGATTAATAATAAAAAAACGAGAAAGCATACAAAAAACAACAATACTCCGTTGAACCTCAGTCCGTAAAACCGGTACAGTTGAAAAGGTGTCCTAGAAAACATCTGGATCCCCATCCCATTTGGGGGGGGGGGGGGGGGTGGGGGTCTCATTACAAAGATACAGTTCTTCACTGACTTCAACAGCAGCAGCCCAGAGAGAAGGATTCAAAACAATCTTGCTTTAAGATGTGTCCCGATCAGTTGCCATGGCGTCATTGGCTGCTGAGGACCTCACGGTGTCTTGGACTCCTCTTTTGGCCTAAAAAAGGACATAATTAACACACAAACACAATAAGCCAACGTGATGAACATGGGTCAATAAGCGCGTGCACGGTTTTCTCACTTTGAAGTGTCCATTTTCTCCTCCTCCGGCACCTTCTCTTCTTCTTTTACTTCTATAAAATAAAAAATAAATTCATAGTAGTAATAATACAGCCTGAACGATAGGATGATCCAACTTAAAATTATGTTCTTATCAAATAACATGAAGACAAGGGAATGGAAGTGTAAAAATAAATTAAAAAAAATGGATAAATACCTTTTGTTTCCTCCTCACCTTTCTTCTCTTTTTCTTCTCCCTCTTTCTCTCCTTCGGTTTTGGCTCGTTTGACTTTCTTGAAGCTGGCTGCGTTCCTGCGGCCTCCTTCGCCTTCATCCTCCGAGTCAGAGAACTCCTCCTCACACGCTATCCTTTTGTCGTGAGCGCGGACTGAACACAGACAAGTAGGGGAAGGGTCGAATCAAAACTATAAACTGCGCCGTTTCCAGAGATGCAGATTCATTCTGATTAAACATCAGGACTCAGCGTTCTTACTAGAGATGCGTTTGTTCGGGTCCTCCTCCTCCTCGTCACCGCTGTCCTCCTGCACGGCGTCCTCTGGGATGGCCTGCATTTGGACCCCGGGGGCGTGTGGCAACATCCGCAAGTTCTCAAACAAGCGCTGCCTAGAAGACAGAAAGCAGGTTGAACTTAAATTGGGACACAAACCTGTCTACGATGTAGAATGTGGTCACTTCAACCTTTTCACAAAACAAGTTTAAAAACAAACAAACTCACTTGATCTTCTCCAGATAATCATTTGTGTTCTGATTGGTCATGTTGGAGGGGCTGATGTGCAGCTTGAAGTCTGGTCCGAAGTACTCAAAGTAGTCGTTGTATGGGAGCTCTGTCGAGTCAATTTTTTTCACAGATTAATTGTTATAAAAGTTATTTTACCATTTGTATGAGGCTACTATAAATTCTCTCTATTTTCTCTCCCTTCTCAGATAAGCAACTAATGATACATAAAATATATTGTGGTTTCATGGTCAATGGACATGGTGATAAATAATTCATAAATATTTAATTATTGAAAAAACAGTCTATTATCAGCTCTAAAAAATAAAAAAATAACGATTTTCCATGTAGAATTGGCATGAAAGACTGACCGTTCGGGATGGAGGTGTCGAGGGCCACTGCAGTCTCATATGTCCAGCAGCGTGCCACATTACGGATGGTGTAGCCTCCTCCACCCAGCATCAGCAGTGGCAGGTTGAAACTCTTCATGTACTCCACACACTTGGCATGGCCTGAGCACAGCACGGGGGAGAGAAATTCAGTTTCTCAGTTGTTGTTTATATTTGCTTTCAGTGCAATCAGCAAAGTGGTGTTAAAAAATGACCTTTGATGGTGAGGTTAAAGCAACCGAGCCGGTCCCCTGACAGAGAATCGGCTCCACACTGCAGAACCACGGCGCTGGGTTGGTACATCTCCATCACCTTGGCCATGATCTGCATAAACAATCATCAACGCTCTCAAATTCTGCTGTCCACCCGAGGGAGACGTCAACTACAGAAACACCACTGACAACAAGCCTTTGTTTACTCACAGGTCTAAAGATGGCTTCATACGACTCGTCGTCGATGCCATCCCTCAGCGGGTAATTCACAGCGTAATATTTACCCTTACCGGCTCCGATATCCTGCAACGAACGAGGGAAATGTCAACTCACTGTATGAAAAACGACGATGGAAATGGGGGTTAAAATTATTCCAGGCTCACCCTCAGGTCACCCGTGCCAGGGAAGTACTCCCCGTACTTGTGGAAGGACACAGTCATGACACGGTCTGTGGTGTAGAAGGCCTCCTCCACACCGTCGCCGTGATGGATGTCAATATCTATATACAGAACTCTCTGGTGGTACCTGGAGAGACGAAACAAAAGGTCAATGACTCCCTAAAACGCTCGATCTAGCTTAAGGAAAACTTTGCGCCGTCTTTCGAGGTATTTAAATGATGCATTTTAAATAACTTCTGAAAACAAATGTGCCCGTTTAAGATAACGACCAGGCCCTTAACTCATTAGTTTCCTAGACAGACATTTTTGATCAACCACGAGTCCCAACCACTCGTTCTAAACAAACCGACCCCTGTGTGCACGATGGGGCCGCTGCACTCACTTCAGTAACTCCAGAATAGCGAGTACGATGTCGTTGACGTAGCAAAACCCAGAGGCCTCGGACTTCTTGGCGTGGTGCAGGCCTCCGGCCCAGTTGATGGCGATGTCTGTCTGCTGCTTGTTCAACTTCACCGCACCAGCTGCAGCACAGAGAAGGATCAACACGCTGCTTGTACCAAATCTTGATATGATTACCGGGGGAAGCGATGGCACAATAACAATGAAGAGGAAAACAAATAATACGTACCGACGGAGCCCCCTCCGGAGAGCTGGCAGAACTCAAACAAACCGTCAAACACGGGACAGTCCTCTCCCACGTTAACTGCAAAGCAGAGAAAGGCAAATTGTGAATACGGTTTGTTTGATGAAAACAATATATGTCAATTAAGCCCTCCCCACTAAACTTACATCTCTGCATTTGTTTGCTGTACTCCGACATGTTGTCCGGTCTAATCGAACGGAGGAACTTGATGTAGTCGTCGCTGTGATACTTGGTCATCTCTTCTCCGCTGGCTTTGTGCGGACGCTGAAACAGGAAAAAGGTGACAGGTCAGTTCCTGGGAGACGCAAGACGAGAGGGTGAAGCTCCGTGACTGTAGCTCATCGTACATATATCTCCATCTTTCTGTAGAGTCCATAGTTGAGCAACAGGTTGTGAGTCATGCGGATCCGGTGGGGCTTCATGGGGTGCCCCTGCCCGTAGTAATAGTTTCCAACATCACCTGGAGGGGTGAGGGGGGGGGAAGAAGAAGAAAATAAACACACACGTTTATTTCACATGCAAATGTACACACGGGGCAGGCAGCGATCACCGAGGAGAGGACTTCCGGCTCGGATCGGGTTTACGCGCTGAAAGGTGTCCAAACATCAACCACCGGTAAACACCGAGGTGCCTCCGTGAAACTACCGATGAGCCCGGCTACACGTACACGGCGGCGCTTTGCTGCTTAAACGTCGATTAACGTCGATGAAAACGTAAACCCAACGCCGGCAGGGAAGATGAGCAATTTTAACGTAGAGGCTCGAACGTCAATGCCACCCCGCCCGCCCCCCCCCCCCCCCCCCATTGTTAGCTCGTTAGCTAGTGACCCGTACAAAATCACGCTACAAATCTAATGAAAAAACTATTATCTGCTACGAAAACGCATCGGAAACACATCTCGGCTGGCAAGCCGCGCGCGGCATCGACACCGTGCGTGTATTTGGCGACGCTCGCTCCACCGCGATGAGGGGAAAGCCGCCTGCTACTCAAGCTAGCCCGGCTAGCCAGCCAGCTAGCTAGCGCGCCGTGCTAGCGAGTTGGGGGAACAAACGGAAGCCTTTCGGTGCGCGCGAACTGTGCGAATTCGGTTCACCCGCGGCTCCGCTTCGGTGAAGTAACCGCAGGCGAGTACTCACCGTCGTAGTAGTAGCAAACTTTCTTCTTTGTTCCTTGAGAAGTAAGCGCCATTTTAGCGCTTTTTTTGTGTGGCTGGCTTGTCTTTCACCCCCCCACTCGCACACCGCAGGAGACAACAGCGACAAGAAGCGGATAGTTTGTATCACGTCCAATCAGAGGGGAGTAATACCGGCTGCTTCCGGCAGGGAGCGAGCGAGTCCTCCCCTTACTCCTCCTCCTCCCCTTCCTCCTCTTCCTCCTCCTCCTCAATGTCGATGCTTATTTGACACCGTTGAACTAACGTTACCCGTTAACTATATAACGTATTAAAGGAAGTAAAGCCACAATGTGCAAACTCAATTACAAGTGCAGGAGAAGTCAAATGCACTTACAAGTACTGTTTCTGCAGCAACGTGCTTCCCCTAGTATCGCATTAACTTCTATAGCCTATTCATTCATATGTTTTCAGATTCTGAGAGATTTATGTACCAATGTGTGCAGCCTTTTAATAATGCAGATGTTCCAGGTGGAGCGGTGTTCATTCTTTATAAAGGCCCAAATGTGCCCAGAAGTATAACGTAGAAAAGGAAAGTAAATGAAAGTACTGAGAAGCAGAACAAGTAGTAGTAGTAGTAGTAGTAGTAGTTCCATATTTAAAAAAAAATACAGTCCTCTACTGCTTGAGAGACGTGCACAATCACAAATACATATTTTTGGTAACTGGGGAAAATGTTGCCAACTGGATACAAGATCAAAACTACAATTTCCAACATTTAGTAAGATTGTATTTAATACATGTGTATAACAAAGAATTCAAACATTTTCTTCAAACAATCTTGCATTTTTGTATTATGAAATAATGAGCAAAATTGATCTGCCGAGGTAAAACACAGATGAAGCACTTTGAGGGTATTTACATCTTGGTTGCATGGCGCTCGCTATCCGTTCGCTATCCGCTCTGCAGTGATCCAGCTCTCACGGGACTGTCCAATCTGGAGACTATCTAAGAGCACGTTTGGGTGATCACAGTTTCAATATCAATATAACGGCACGTCCTCTTTACAAACAAAGGGCAAACAATATCCACCCTCCATCTCCAAAGGCTTCGCCTTCAGTTTAGTCTGATGTGCGTCCGCCGCCCAACCGGAGCTATTCCTGGTACTGCCTCTCTGTGGCAGTGAAGAAATCTTCCAGAACGCTCTTCAGGTACTCAAAGGTGGGCCTGTCGTCCGGGTTCTCCTTCCAGCACAGGCCCATGACGCCATAGAGTCCATCTGAACAGTTCTCCGGCTTCGGCATTCTGTAGCCCCTCTCGAGGTTCTGGATGACCTCCGGGTTGGACATACCTTAAAAACAAGTGAAACACTTCTTATTTGAGTATTTTTATAAACGGACACTGCGATGGAGGGGCATGGGTACAGTTCACGAGTGCTTACCAGGGTACGGTATGCGTCCATATGTCACTATTTCTGTCAGGAGGATGCCGAATGACCACACATCTGATTTTATGGAAAAGGTGCCATAGTTGATAGCCTCTGGGGCTGTCCATTTGATGGGGAACTTTGCACCTGACACGGGAAGAGCGACGTGAGACACATCATATGGCCTGAAGATGAGGATGAGCATGCGAATTCGCCGACGCTGTTTTACCCTCTCTTGCTGTGTATTCGTTGTCCTCGATCAGCCTCGCCAGTCCAAAGTCGGCAATCTTGCAGACGAGTTCACTGGACACCAGAATATTGGCTGCTCTCAGGTCTCGATGAATGTAGTTTTTCATCTCTATAAAAGCCATGCCCTCGGCCACCTGCAGGGGGAAGCACACCCTTAGACGGGCCCTGTGACCCTACGTTTCAGTTCGGAGGGACCTGTGGATGTTTTCCATATTGTGTTTGCTGGTCAGCTGACCTCCTTGACCAGGGAGTCTAACACTTCCCCAGCCTACCTCCGTACTCCACCCAGGTACACAGCTGCGCCGGCTCCACTTCCTGATATATGAAAAGCTTGCCGTGCTGCCTGTAGCTTAGTCTCCTGCAAGACTGACGGATAACTCCTGCGACTGCGTGTTTCTGACTCAATCAAACACCGCGTGGGTCACCTCGACATCGGCAGAACTCAGAGGGAAGTTCATGCTTCGCCTGATATCATAAGGTTTCCACAGAACTCACAACGCATAGTTTACGCATCTGGGCCTTTTGTGAACGTTTTTTATAGTTCAGGCTCAAGAATCTATGACGTAGGTGCAAATGGCCCCGAGGGTCTCGTCACAAACGTGTGACCTACGTATGTCTGTCTTCTGTTGTCACGACTCCCCCGTCGGGCAACTTGACACCTATTCACCTTCCGTTTGATTGTGGTGCGACTCAATCCGAAACTTTAAACCATTACTTTGCGTTCGTTGAACTATTTAACTAAAGCACGTTTCTTTAGCAGAGATGAGGATGTGGACATCGTCCAAGACCAGATCAAGGCCATCAATCATTTTGATTGTTATGGTACATCACGTGATGGTGGGAGATTTTGTCTTCGCTGGCTGAAGAATCGCTTGTCGTGTTCAACAGTAAAGTTTCAGTCTCTCATCCTGTGGTTTTATTTTCCATTCCCACGCTCACAATATATGTAAGTTCCTTTCCTTGCAGGTATACATTTTGAGAAGTAGATGTGAGCGTGATTGTTCTTATAGAACTAGATAGGAGCATTGATATCATATCATATTGATCATATTTTTACGCTCAAACAGAAGCCAAAGCCGGTAGCTTGGCCTAGAAAAAAGGGTCTTTCAACAACTAGGCAGTTAAAAGTGCATCACGTAAAAAACATTAAAAACATCTAAAAATAAAGCAAGAAGATTTAAAAACAGTCAAGAACATTGTTTGTGCTGAAACAAGCTAATGTTGAATTTTGTGGAATTTTACATTTCCCAACATTGTTTTTCATACGGGTGACAGAACACGACGGGTGTCACATCGGCGAAGCTGTGACCGAGCGTCTTATTGTATTTGTAGAGAAATTAAGCGGAAGAATCTGCATAGTGTGCAGACTGTACCAGGTTTTCCCTGTGGTGAATTTGTCTTTTTTTAATCCACTAATTCGGGCTTTCATTATACAACAGTTTTATTTGTGCCAAAATGTTGACATCGGAGTTTACGGCAATACACACACACACACCTCTGCTCACACACCTGTGGTTGTTACACGATTGTTGAGTGCAAGCTCTGTTTCAACAGTAGCTCACATTTCAGTCTATGAGTATCGCGCTGAGAGAATAGGAAAGGGAATCCGGTAAATGATGTATGGAGAGAAGTATGGAAATATTCACAGTAAAAAAGAAAAATAAAGATTTCTTGCCTGCGCCGCCATGTCAATCAGAGTGTTCATGGGTAAAGTGCCTCCCTCTGCTGTTTTCAGGTAATCCACCAGGCTTCCTGGAGAAAACAACATTCAAGACTTTGCTCAACGATATGAATTCATATTATAAATGATGCCACCACAGCTGACGGAATTTAGCAACCTACTTGTGCAAATTATGAACTGGTTTACCACCATCATTGCAGCCATAAATACATCACAGACAAACCAAAGCCGTGCTTTGTCAACAACAATATTTTCCTTGTCATGACCCCCCCCTTCCCCGACATAAATAGACAGTCGGACCGGAAATAGCATTTCAAATCAGAGAACATAACATTTTGAGGAAGTACACAGGACATCTGTCATGTTGATGCAAAGTTTCTGACAACATATTTTGTGCTGCGTTAGATTAGCAGAGAACAATACCTCTGCATGCCAGCCAAAAGTCAAACCAAAGGAAATAAGAGGAATGACTGTCGCAGGAAAGAGGACGCCTTCAGTCCAGAAGCTTTAGAAGTCTGAGAGCCAGAGGATCGCTCTTTGTCGAGGTCACAAAGGGAAGCTGGGATGACACGCCTGTTATTTTCCATCTTTGTTGGCTCCAACAATTATTTTTTTTAAAAAGGTCAAACTGGAAAAGACGGGCCCTTCGAGCCATCCTTTCTCTTGACAACAGAGGCGGCGATTGTGTCCTGTCCACACGGGGACAGCGGACAAAGAGGCGGCCTCGTGTAGGGCCGCTGCTGGTGGTTTACAGGCCGCTCATGCAAGACAAAGGCACTCCATTCAACACAGCTGGAAGGCGGTTGCTTTGCTTGTGACGGCATCTCTCCGTGCATTTTGTAGTGTTCATCCCAGGGAGAAAAACAATTAGAAAGACTTTTGTAATTATTTAAGGGAAATGGATCACTTTTACGCGTATGCTGCATTTGGGTCCAATAAAGTATTTGTTTACAGCTGTTACCACGTCTCCGTTTTATTAACTTGTGTTTGTGAGTTGCAGCACTCTCACACCTACTTTGCTTTGTAATGTTTTAGCTTAATAGGGTTCATGTCTGTGGACACACGTGTGTAATGCAGACTTCGGGATACAGGCTGGAAAATAGCCAAGTATCATAAAGGCTTCTGGGTGAACAATAACCTTGTGAATCACCCTCTCCTTGACACCTCCTCGACGCAGACGGGCCGCGGGAGACTTCCCCTCGGTGAGTAAACACCACGTAATCTGTCTGGAAAAGGGGCCCGGAAAAGAAGTCAAAGTTCATGTTTGCTCTGAACCCATATTCAGCAAAGAGCGGCGAATGCGGGAGCGCCGTGGGGAGAGGCCGAGAATAGCAGGCCACTTCAGCGGAGCGGCGTGCTTCGGGAGGAGAAGCATCATGGCCTTCCCTTCCTAAATTTAGGTTCGCTCCCAGAGCGGCATTCGCGTCCAATCGCGATTGATGATTGTGCGCTATTGTTCCAGTAATGTGCACCTCATATCATTTCCATTAGTTAACACGGACGCACAAGGAGGCAGCTGTGGTTCTGCGAACAAAAGGCGTTCAGGTAATTCAACGGAGTCACGTCTGAAAACACAGTGACTCACGAAAAGGTCGAAGCACTCACTGGGCAGACGTTGTCTTTAGTTTAAGGATGTGCTCCGGCAACCTCAGTGCGGTACGTGTTTGGTCCTGAACGTCTCCCACTCACCGCTGTCTATAAAATACTTTCTTTGTCTTGATCGGGGCAGCAGATTATCGAAGAAATAAGTTTCAGACAGGTTTGGGCGTATTCCTGATGACTAGACTGAACTGAGTTGGTGTGATGACAGAAAAGATATTTTTTTTGATTCAGCTTGGAATGAGCATTCCTTTCACAACGATACCCTGGGACCAAGCTCATCCATGTCCTCAGAGGCTTTCGGTGATGAAATTCCCTCATGATGGTCGGTGTTATTAGCAAAATGCCGCATGCTGTGACACGTCTACAGTATTTCTACCCACCATTTTCCATGTACTCCGTGACAATATAGATTGGCTCCTGGGTAACGACGGCGAAGAGGCGTACGAGGCACGGATGCTGCAGGTTCTTCATCATGTTGGCCTCTGCCAGGAAGGCTTCCACTGACATTGTTCCCATCTTCAGGTTCTTAATAGCCACCCGCCTGTCGTTGTTGTAGATACCTGAGAAGATACATACATTTCGATATCAGCGGGCCATTGAAAGACATCCATAAGAAGAAGGCATGAACTATTGCATTGTACATAACAGCTTGTAGGGTTCATACATATCGCTATCATGCCAATCAAACCCACAGCAACATCCTCAGTCATCCAACAAGGCCAGCATTGCACACCGTGCGTGAAGCATAGCAATAGGAAAAGATTGCATTCACTACTCAAAGCATTCCTCCATATTTATTTGTTAATTTACAAGAACAAACACCTAATAGCAAGTGACAGTCCCATTACTCAAGCAAGTAGTTTATTTAACCAACGTTTGGATGAGGACAGAGAAACAAATACAATGCCAGACGCCATGCAAGAGGATACTGTAAATAGAAAGTGGCTGTGAAATGAGACCACGTTCCATGGTTGGCAATGTTTATCTCTGGTACAGCGGTTGTTTGGCATGAGGTATTTTGCTGGCAAATGCGAATGGAAAATAAAAGGGTAAATACCCGTCCAATTGAATAATAAGGGGATTGTGGTACAGATCATTTCAACTGATATCCTCGTGCTCCAAACATAGTGCCTTCTTGTTCGGGAATCATTCCTCCCGTCAGTAAGGTCTTTGGAAATGTATATTTTGAGTGATGTTGCATTACGTGTATAACACAACTCATCATCCTCCAGTTAACCAACTCATACAGGCCTACAATTATGAATGTGCTGTGGAAACTATGCTGCACAAACTGCAGAAAAACCCTGGCTCAAAAATATTCAAACTCCTGCGCACAAAATGGAAATATAGCTCTGAATTGACGGCATTTGTAGTCCATCCCACCTCCACATGTCCCCCCTGTCACTTACCCATCCAGACTTCCCCAAACTGTCCCGCTCCAAGCTTTTGCTCCAGCTTCAGGGACTCTCGGGGAATCTCCCACTCGTCCTGCCACCAGGGCTTTTGTGGTGCCCTCGACTGACACGGCTTCATCAGCTTTGTGCACAACCCGTCTGCATCGCCTGGACGACAAAGAGAGTGGGGGGGGTTAAATATCGCTGCAACGAAGACCCCCGGCCGCGAACCTTCATTAGTGCCCTCAGCGGGCCGCACGCACGTGAGTGATGCTGGACGAGCTCCTTCAGCGAGCTAAAGGAGATCTTGGCTGTGATGTAGAAGCCACCATTGTCCATGTTGCGGATTCTGTAGTGCTTGACTCCTTCCCCGGTGTCGTGGTCTAAGTCCCTGATCGAAAGGGAATATGAACCTGGAACAAGGAGGAAGCACGTCCTTCTGTGATGTGATATCTTAACATATTATGGAACAGTGGAAGGCCTTCCTCAAATATGCTGCTGAGAAACTACCATGTGCGCAAATAGTGTTTAATTGTGTTAAAAGTTCACCTTGGGTCGTCTCACTCTCTCGAATCAAGAAGGAGCCCAGCGTGTTCCCAGGAGACAAGAGGAGCCTCATGGCTTCGTTTCTAGAAATGTTCTTAAAGAACCACCTGCAGCACAAGCACACGACATGCATCACACTTTGAGCTAACCACTTCCCCTTGGCCCGGGGACACAGCGTGCACGGTGCGAGTGAAGTGCCGTCGAGAGAGAGGCATCAATATGTTTTCTGTGCGACGTACGGTTCGGTCTCCACTGTGGTCATTGCCACAAAGTTATGCGGGATGTAGCCTCGCTGGCCCGTGATGAGGGACTCTGCCAAATACCACTCTGGATCATCCCTGGATGTGAAAAGAGACAGCAGTGAGTGAGTTCACATGGGGGGAACGAATACACAATCACTGCGAATGAAAGGTGAAAAGGTAGGTAACATAAATGTCTAGGCTATGTAGTTTGGACATTCATAGGAGAGTTCTCCCTTGAATCAAAACCATGATATTCTTAAAGATATCTTCCAGGCAACAAAGTGGTAAAACCAATTCTGACTGAATGAACTAAAAAAGACTCCATTAGAATCTGATGTTTGTATGTATATATGCACTCCATAGATAAACTCTTTACAGTCCATTAAGGTTCTGTCTTTATTTAATAGTTAAGAGTAGAGAGACGGGAAACTTGAAGCCGCAGTAAGGGGTGCTGCTGACATGCAACACATCCCCGGGCAGGAAGCTGAATGCATGACACGTGCCTACTTTCATCAGATATAAACGGCTCTTTAGTGCAGGCTAGAGCGCACAGCACAGAGCTGGCACCTACAGCGACATTTTTTGAGTGCTGTTCTAATTGGCGGAAGGACTACCGTGGGTGGTTGTCCTGCGAATAGCGACAACAGCAACAAGGTCAAAAATGACACCTCGGTTTTTTTTTGTTGTTGTTGCCTGAATACACTGAAAAACGACCGGGCTCATGTAAAAGTCCCCGGGTCACCTTGAAGACCATGTGGCTGTAATTGATAACTAAGTGGGCACGGATGTCCCTGGCATCACATATTGTCCTTTACTAACTAGCCGAGGCTTTTCAGCTGGTGGTACAAATTCTTGTGTTTTCTACCGAGCTCTGGACCAAATATATTTCAATCAGCAGCTTACTTGTTGATGATCTTGAGCGTGTCTCCCTTCTCAAAGCCCAGGTCACCATCATGGGTGGGTTCATAACTGTATATGGCCACCACAAGGTTGTCTGCAAGAGGGATGTCTTAAGATTTTGGCAAACAAAACATAAATGAAATATATTGATACATTTCACACAGCCAATGTTGTGTGCTGGTTGTTTGGATCCCGTGCGATCTGATATTTTGACAAATGGCTGTCGCTAAAGGCTCGATGGCAACGTTGAATGGAAGTAGTGGGACATTTCTACTATATATACAGAGCATGTATATATGTGTATACATGTCCCGTGTGTACAAATTGTAAAATCCAAAATTACGAATCCCAAATTTGCCTCAGAGGGTCTTACAATCTGGACGCATTTACTTACTCGTATGTATATATACATATACAGAAATAGATAAAAAAAAAAAAAAAGAATTGTGGAAAAAAGAAGAAAGCAGATTACACACTAAAATATTTATGGGATATTATTAAAACAATAAGGGAGATTTTGTCAAGCAAAGCGTCAAATGTTGAGGGGGGAAAATATAAAGCGCATTTACTAGAATAACTTATTTTAATAACAAATTTAGTGGAGATGGGAAAATTCTAAGCGTATCAATATACAACATATTTAAATATAATTCCATTATGTAGCCAATCCTATTATAATACAAACCATTCATATTCACTTATTTACTACTACTTATATTCACTAAAATACATTTGCTTCATAATAATGCCGTTCTGTTTTTCCACATTTCCCTTTAGTTTACTGCCACTGCTTGTCCTGTAGATAAATGAAGACCTGCTGCATCGTGTTACCTGGTAAAGGAGATGTAGGAGGTGAATGCTGTGCTGGGTATGGAGTCAGCTGGTCTGTGTACTAGTGAAGGAATTACAATATTAGATTCACAACTTAATCTGAACTTTTCAACAAACACCAGAAGATTGATGCGCTAAAACAAGACACCAACACACACCAGTAAAATGTCACCAGTGACATTTTTTTTCTCCCAGACAAAATGTCTCGACCTATTGTAGCACACGCAGGTGGCTTCCCCCGTTATTTTAATCTAATAGGACATCTAACTCATGCAGAGGATCCAAACCACTCTGGAAATAATCTCTCTCCCACTACATCAAACGCACAACTGAGAACTTCAAAATGTTTCTGGATTCAAACATACAGAAGGGTGACGCTTTATAATTTACACTTAATGAACCGTGGGAGCACTTGTTGTGTTCACACCATCCCACTGGTACCGTGGGCGATCTATAATGATGACCCACGAGTGGGGTCATTCACATTCAACCGCACTGTAACCCAAACCCACTCACGTTAATCTCACTCCCTCACAGACAGACTCTGATTCATTCATGCGCTGCAACGTGCCACAACGCACATTGACACTTACTGGATTGCATGACTGGGGAGGTATGGGACAGCTGCAGTGCTCACAGATTTCATCCAGGTTCTCCATCCACTCCCCGTCTGAGTAGTCCGAACTGCAGTTACATCCCATGTTTTCTGCTTTCTCTTTTTAGGATGAAATTAAGGTTTAGAGTTTATCATACGATATTGATTAAAGCTACTCACATTGGAATGAAAAAAGGGCCAGATATTAGAATTGCAGATTCCCAACTCGTGGTTGAGTTTCCTTAAAATCACTGTGATCGGATGGGACAGGGGGCCTCGCTTCAAAATGGAGGCGAAGCGCTTGAATCGAGCCGGAAACTAAAAAACCAACACTTTTAAAAAATCTTCCATTTTAGGACCAAATTTTACACCATTGGAACCTGCACACACCGGCCCACTAGAACCCGACCCAGAGCTGTGTCACACAGCGACACCGCAGTTGCCACCTGAAGCATCGCACATAGCGAGCGGCACATGTTCCGACTCTACTTCGGGCCTGAGAAGCAGGCTGCACGAAATCTTGTGTAATCCGACGACGCGCGCGCCCCATTGTGCTTTATACCGGTGCCCTGCACGCATGGGCTTTCTCGAGCTCACTTGGCTGCCGTTGGGCCGCTCCCAGAACAGGGTCAGTGGGCTAATCGCCCCAAAGGCTTTAGAGCTGTGAGAAAAATGTGGAGAGGCCTGACCCGGCGATAACAATAACAGGCCGCCAGTGTACTGCGACCCCAAGCAACGACATCACAGTAATCCACCAGGGTATGAAGAGGTTTTTCTTATTATTATCATCAGTGCTGCTACGCCGAATGGCCAACACTCAGGGGGGCTCAGATGAAGTCAGAATTTTCCATTGAGGGGCTTCCCTCTTCTTTTTGTGATCTGCAGCTGATGGCCTTTATAAAGAGCCTTCCTTGTGAGACTGACCAAAGACTTCTAGCTTTGGTCAGTGAGTAAACTAATAATTTGCAGTTTCCTGCAGAAATGAAGAAGGCTACGAGAAGCTAAATGAATAAAAGAGGCTTTGTTAAACTTTAGTTTGCTTCAATTTTGATGTTTCACACTGTGATAATGTATTATCACATACATTATCTTACACAAAGTTACCACGTAATTTAAAAACACATACATGTCTGAAGTTTATATTTTAATTTTTAACCCCCCTTTTTTATGTTTTAGTTTTTTTAACAGATTTTTTTCAACTAAGAAAAGGACACAACCAGCATCGGCTTTGTGTTTATGTTTATATCATGTAACCCCAAGAACAATTTAAAAGGATTTTTACCTGATTCTGGGTTTGGACATTTTTCTTCTCCATATATCAATTTATATATATTTTATAAAATTCAAAATATTTTCTCAACAAAGCTTCTGATTTTTTCAGCATACTTGATACAACACATGTGATGATAATAGGTTAAGGGTTTACAGTAACCGTCTTTTTATTACTATTATTATTATATTTTGAACCTATGTAACGCTGATAGATCTTGATAGATAAGTTGGAAACTTACCTCTTGAAATATAAAATGTCTCTTAACGCGTCCAATGTCAGATTTCCTGTACCGCCATAGAGATATTCTTGATTGAACAGTTATCCGGAGCCCGGGTTTCGAGAAATCATCGTCCGCTTCTCTTATTATAACTATCTCTGCGCTCGAGGTGCCGTGCTGTGCGTCTGTACGCGCGCAGATACACACTCAGGAGGAGTGGAGCAGAGCGACTCACAGGGTTTCCTGTCGTTGAAAGGTTGAGGGTTGCTCTGCACGCTTCTAGCAGGTGCTTCACCTCTGCAGCTCTGTGCGAGCAGGAGGAACGTTGTGGGCTCCATGGAAGTAAATGGGTCAGGACAGCACGTCTATCAGCGATGTTTCCAATTTAGTTTTTAAAGAAAAAAAAGAGGCCATGGTAGGGTTGGTAGGTGAGGTTATGTTTATATTTTTTATTTTTGCGTGTAACGTCTGTGCATCCGTGACCTTTAATCTGAGGAGCATCAACGTAAAGTCAAGGTGAGGTGGGAACTTACCCTGCAAGAGAGTATTTGATAAGGTAGTTTTACAACTAATTATAAGGTAGAACATTTGCAGTGATGTAAATGTCAATACTGGCAATTTGGGACAGGCATATTATCTCCGTAGGCCTCAGGTTCCTATGAAGTCAACCTGCCTATTTTTGTCAATCGCAAATGTGGTTTGTAGCTGTTCTTCTTGTGGCCAGCAAACCTTTTTAAAAATAGACTTTGGCCGTGGTTCATGCCACCAAGTCAAAAGTGAAGGGAACTAAGATGAAATGATTCTTAAATATCGCACGCACAGAGGAAAAGAACCAAACAAGTGTCACGTAGTGAATGAACCCCCCACCCCCTCAGGCCAAACCATCATTTTATTCACGGGTTCAAAGCCGTTCACTTTTAAGCCCCCGGAAGGACACATGAACAAGGGTCTCTCAGGATGCACACACTCAGACACTATACGCTGGTGCCTTTCCTACCTTATATATAGGCAACTCCGCTGTGGGCTCTTTTCTTGTGGGGAACGGCTGCTGCTACAGAGCCGGCGCGGGCAGGAAGTCAGACCAAACATTACAGGAAGTGCACAGACGTGTGTGCTAAGACGCCATAACGCAGATCGTGTCTCACTTGATGAAATTATTTTTCCGTTGAAGCACAGAGATTGTGAGGGTGGGTGAGGCGGTTTAGCTTTTTGAGGGGAGAACGTTTGATATTGATGTTATGTTTCAGAGTTTTTTACCGAGCTAGTTTAAATAGCCCGTCGTCCAAGCGTATCACATCTTTCTTGCAGGACAGAATTTTATGCAACACAAATTTAATACGAAGGGAAGATAAAAGAGCCTAATTGTTTCTGGAGATCTGCTTTCTCCTGGCCCCTGTGAGGCTTTGAGGGTATTCCTACTTTCCTTTGGACCACAGCTGTCGCTACCTTTCAATGTGGTTGGAAATCAGATTCTGTGACGAAACTGAATCAAGATGCTGTCAAAGCGCGGAGGTTTTTCTTTCCAACCCTCCTGCCGACCCGCTTTGCAATGCAGGTGCTGGCCTCCTTTGTGTGAGCGAGTGCTGCTTCGGTTGTGCTGCTAATGCTTACTCATGTTCATTTTAAAACGGCCCTCTACCCATTCAAACAGCATGCATATTTAAAATTTGTTAAGTGTGAAGACAAACACGGCCGCTTCTGGCCATGCAATGACGTGTGGTACGATATATAAAGTAAAGTTCAAGTGGAACTATCTCCAGGGCAGAGCTGGGTAGAAGCAGAGGTCTGCAGAGCTTTTCTTTCAAAGGCTTCACTGTACAACGGAAGCCTCAAGGTGCGATACTAAGGCCCCTGTTCATTTTCCATATCATCTAAATTTCTACGCTACGGAGGCCTAACGTCTCACACGAGGTCCTCCGTGTCCTGGCGCATGCCACATAAGAATCCACGCAGTAGTCGCACTCTGTTAAGGCATATTCGATTTCTTGTTCGACTAATTATGTGCAACAATATCTGTGGTTTTGCAAAATCCCCCTGGGGCCACGTTCTTACGTTTGGATGTTTCAGCGAGTCGGGAATGTCTCATGGCAGGAAAGAAGAGACCATTGTGCAAGATGGCCTTCTGACCGAGGATGGATCTGATGGAGCACGTGGTGACATTTGACCCCGGATAAGACAAAGAGGAAGCCCCAAAGTTCTAACCATGACCAATCATTTAACTGCTAATCAAACACCATTTCTGAGTGACAGACCGCTGGTGAGGTTTCTCAAATATTGAGTTGCATGCGCAAAAAAACATTTTGAACGTTTAAGGCATTTCTTTTTATTGTCATTTGTCATAAAGATACATTCATATAGCAGTAGCAGGATTTAACAACGGCACTTAAAGTTTTTTTTTACATTTAACAGTTGTAACCAATGTCTCATATTATTAAACCAAATATCTCATTCATCCTACTTGCCGTTTCTAATAATATAAAGCTATAAAACAAACCGCTGAACTTGTCCTAAATTGCCCGAGCTGCCACTAAGTCACTGTCGAACCACATATATTATTTTAACCCGGGCTCTGCGGCATCTGGATGCGGTAATGGAAAACCAAATGCAAGAGGCATAGTTTCCTGGGTCCTATCACTGCGCTGCTGCGGATATAGAGATATATTTGGTTTGTGAGGAGGAGGCGTAAAAATGCTGGAGAGGGACCTCCCACTTCCTTTGAGGCTACTGGTAATCGTACTTCTTTTTACTCCACAAATAAATGTAATAGTGATCTGAAGCAGTAGTTTGCAGTGTGAAAACCCATTGATTTCCCCTCATCTGATAAAAATTGGTTGCCCCGAACCCTCGGGCATGACTTACAGTGCACTGACTTAAAGCGCACATGCACTGCGACCACAAAGCTCCCCCAAGACACCTTCCTGTCTGAAGTCAGCTTCTTCTTCTATGAATTATTTTTCTGCAAAGCAAAACTATGCACCCTATAACTGTTTTTCACTTTGGCACAAGTTCAACTTTTTCTTTTGCAATACAAAGCCATTGTTGAAAAAACACAATGCCGTAACTCCGCATCCACCTTTGCATCTCAGTCTGGCTCTTTATCCATCGACTGATTAACGTGACTGTGCAATGAAAAGTCAACAGCAGACCAGCCGGGGCGTAATGCCGCCGCAGGGTGTGCCTGCATTACACTAAGGGAGTGAGCCCCAACAGGTCTGCACACTCAGGCCTCCTCCTGCACGTCAAGTCAGCCAGCGGTCATTTTCCTTTCCACTAATAAATGTCAGTCCCTCTTATTTTCTTTTTCAACACAGTGAGAATCGTCTGGAGTTGATGTTCATCTTGGTGAGGCCCAGGTGCTTGAGCGGCGTGGACAGAGCGAAGGCGGCCTTCATGGGGATGTCGCACAGCAGGTCCGACTCCTCGTCGCACTCCTCCAGCTCGTAGGAGGCATCGTCCAGCATCTCCTTGTGCCGGTCGCACACCTGCTCCACTTTCAGCCGGTGGATCTCCCCGCGCAGGCGGATCAGCTGGCGGGCCAGGCGGTTGTCCTGGACCTGCATCTCCCTCTGAGTGGAGGAAGGGTGGAGGAGAAAGGGAGCATCAGTGAGATTCCACAGGGAAAATATGTGCGACTGGACTGGCGACGCACATCGTGTTGCACAAACTGGCTGTGAGGAGTCATGCTGCTGTGCCCCAGTTTAAGAAGAAGTGATAACAAAGTAGGAAGACAGACATCTATTTCACAAAACGTTGCATGCATGCAAACGTTTTTGTTTGTTTGACAACGGTGTCAGCTGTGCTCAAGGAAAACTCACCAGCTCTTTCCTCAGAAACTCCAAAGCATCATCGATGGTGTCGAAGCCGCAGATGTTGCGCACCACCAGCTCAGAGTTCCCGTCTCTCAGGATCGTCGGCGCGGGGACGGCTTGTCCCCCGGGGCCCGCGCTGTCCGCCGGGTCCCCCTCCCTCCACGGCCGGCTCTCGACACGCTCCTGCCACTCCAGGTAGGACGGCCTGCGGGTCTGCAACTTCAGCTTCTCCGTGAGCGCCTTCACGCTGTCCAGGTCGCCCGCGTCGCCCTCGGAGGACTCTCCTCCGAGCTCTCCGAAGTCCATCGGAGGGGATGTCCTCGGGGTGGAGGAGGCAGGTGAGGGGTGGGGGAGGAAAGTGGATTTCAAGTTCTCCTTCGGGATCGGGCGGCGCGTGCGATCAGAGCGTCAGCGAGCTCCTTTGGTGCTTTATAGGAGAAGGAGTGACCGCCCATCCCGCAGACAGGCGGGGGGAGCAGGCGGGCTGGACCATTCATTGGCTTCCTATTTTTTATTTATTTCAGGAAGACAGATTTCCAGAAGTGAGGGTGAAAGAGTGCTGTTTTAGTGTATTTAAAATACAGTTATTTTTGTTAATGTGTAGTGTGATAAACGTGTAAGTAGTGTTGGAATAAGTATATTAAGATGACGTTGTACAAGTTACATAACACTAGTACTATTGTATACTAGTAGTAAGTGTACTTTATTAAATGTAAACTTGTATTGGGAATCTCTCATGTGATATATAATGTTTTCTGATCATTTATTATAGTCCTGGTGGGATCTTGTGTATAATTAAGTTCAAGTTCAAGTCCTGATAATAAATAGATTTTCTGGAGATTTGAGAAATGTTCCTCGTATTATCTATTTAGTCGAGAAAGGGCCTCAATGTGTATCAGGATGTTTATGACTTATGACATTATTTTATCGAAAGATGATATATTATCATATTCAATTGTTGGCCACTGCAGGCGTTGTATTATTCTCTTGCCCTATATTCCATTAATGTCTTAATACATTTCGGATTTGTGGGAGAATATTATACTGTTACAGTTGGTTCAGAACTACTTAATAGGTAGTTTAATGTATTGTAGTGACGTGTATTTTACTGATATACGCTACATTTGTTCACGTACTTTGTGACATTCCACCCCTGTATTGTAATACTGATTATACCAATACTGATACTTATTGAGCATTTTTATAGGCTCAAATCTTTCTGGCACAAAGACAAACACAAAGCACCATCTTTCTGCTTTTGAGCACTCTGCCATCTAGCGGCCATTTATTGTACAACAAGCGCATCAGTGCTTCTCTCTCCCCCACACATCTCCCTCCCACCATGTGTGCGAAACTTTTACCACCAATATGCGTGACACATGTCGTTGCTGCTGTTTCTCAGGAAACAGGAACTTCCGTCTTTTGTCGCCTCGAGCAGCACATCGTTCTTTCCACAGCAGTCTGCTGCACAGCCACCTGTGTGAGGAGAAGGTGTAACGTTAGTGGCCGGCCATGCTCAGAAAGAAACGTCTATTTATAGGCTGCGTATCACGTGCAAACAACGCGTAACGCGAGGTGAGGAGGGGGCTTTTTATTTAGAGTCGAGGTTTGAAGTTATCTGGCCACTTGTGCACCAAGAAGTTCAGCAGCGGAGTATTTTTTTTAATTTATTTATTGGTCCTTCTGGTTGCCGCCGTGTGACGGAGCCCGGAGGGCTGATGGAGTTCGCAGAACACATCAGGACCGCCAATGTGGAGGGCGTGGTGCTCCATCAGCCGCTGCACCCTCCGGCCAGAGGCACCCTGTGCGTCACCGGCCACCACCTGCTCTTCTCGGACAGGGAGGAGGGCGGCTGTCGGCAGGTGTTGCTGCTCCTCAGGAACATCGATGCCGTGGAGAAAAGGTGAGGCCGGAGGACCGGAGGGCGATCGTAGCAACGACGCGATGGACAATGTAGAACAGTGGACCAAAAAACATTTGATTCCAAATACAGAAATCAACGAACCGCCTCAGTGGTGTGTTCAATGGCTCGGAAATACAGATTGCAGCATTTATTAAGGGTTTATAGCTAATCATCATAACTAATCAACACCCAATCGTCAGAGAACGTCTAATTGATATCTAATTCCATTGTTCCTCAAATCTTTCTAACCAGTGTGGAAAACCTTTCGGCCCACTCCGGGCCCTTCTGTAATCAAGGCCGCAGTCAAAGGTTGGACATCGTTTGTGTTGCTACTCTGATTGCCCACAGGGCTGAAGGAGGAAGTGTCCTAACAATATCTCAACGTGTTGCTTTCTGCTAACAACGTCTTGCTTGAAACCGCTCAATGTGTCTTTGGTCAGCGGGTAGGGTTCCCCTTCCTTCTGCCCTGCTAGAGTCAGAACAGGAGGCGGGTAACACAAGGGTATTGGTTCCAATCTTTTTAGGCGTAGGAATCATATGTGCGTGTGTGTGTGTGTGTGTGTTTAGGATATCTGGATCTTCAGGGACCATTACTATCAAGTGTAAAGATCTGCGTGTGCTCCAGCTTGACTTCCCGGGCATGGAGCAGTGCCTCAACATCGCTCGCTCCATTGAGGTATAATAAGTGACCAAATAATCCTGCTGAACCGTCAAACACACACGGATGGGGAAACGTGATGGGGTCTTACACCCGTTCTTTGAGGACAACGTTTCACAACATTTCCCCTGTTGCCCTCTCTCCTGTGCGTTCTGATAACGCTGTCTTTGGAAGGCAAAGCTAATCCCTCTTTCGCTTTCCCCAGACCCTGTCCTGTCTGGACAGTGTGGAGAAGATGTATCCTTTCTTCTACAGACCTTCTGATGTCAGCCTGCAGGACCAGTGGGGCCTCTCGTCCACTGAAAAACACTACAGTCAAATGAAGGAACTTGTAAGCGACACACAGATTGTCAGGAAACAGATTGATACACACATAGTGGTCCAACAAGCACATGACAGGAAAATGCCCGGGAAACTTAATGCTTGGGTCATGACTCAGGGTATCCCTGTCCCTTAGCTTTTTATTTAGCTGCGGCTAATAAGCCAGGCTAGCTGTGTCCCCCCCTTGACTCATGAATGCTAAGGCTTGTGTCCTTGTTCCCATGCTGCACTTGGGCTCTTTTGGCAAAAATGTAAAAAACCAAGAGTGAAAAGTTGACGTGTCCTCTAGCTTTTCAGAGGAAGGGGGATCCACCTACTCTAGAGCTGTTTCCTGTAGCTTTCGTTTCCTTTGACACAGAGCAGGTCGGTGAGGGATGTGTGCAAGTTGCATGCATGCCCTGTGCGTAACAAAGATCAAATAGTTACCGTGACCTGCAGTGACGGTGCCCTCTCTCTCTCTTTTTCCTGTTTTTCAGCATGATAGGTGGAGACTGAGCACTGTGAACAGAGACTACTCAGTGTGTCCCTCCTACCCTCCAGCTGTCATCGTCCCCAAGAACACGGATGATAGCATGCTGGAGAAGGCGGCCAAATTCAGGCAGGGGGGACGCTTCCCGGTCCTCTGCTACTACCACAGGAAGAACGGCATGGTGAGGCGCTGTCACGCGTCCCCGCGGCCCCGCACCTTTACGCATGCAGCTAAACATTTTTAAATCCAACTCTTCAGGTCATCATGCGCAGCAGTCAGCCGCTGACCGGAGCCAATAGGAAGCGCTGCAGGGAGGACGAGCACCTCCTCCAGGCCGTGATTGGAGGCTCGGACAAAGGCTTCATTATCGACACGCGCTCCAGTCAGCAGGCCCTGCAGGCCCGGTTAACAGGCGGAGGGTTTGAGTCCAAATCGGCTTACGGCAGCTGGAAGAGACTGCACAGGCAGATGGAGAGGTGAGTGGGAACGCCGGTCCCCCCTCCCCCCCGCCGTTTTAATGATGCTGATGGGTCCCATCCGACTGAACGCCGCTGCCCCCACAGGGGAAAAGCACTGCAGGAGAGTCTCGTTAAACTGGTGGAGGCCTGCGGGGACGAGTCTCACAACATGGGCCGATGGCTCAGTAAGCTCGAGAACTCAAAGTGGCTGTCTCATGTCCAAGTCGCCATGTCCACCGCTGGCCTGCTGGCGGAGTGTGTGGAGAGGTAGGCACTGCACTCACAGTGTGCGTGTGTGTGTGTGGTGGCATCTCTTGTCTGGTAGGAAAAGTTTTAATATTTGCACTCTTCCTACTCCCCTTAGAATACATCGAGTTTGATGTACTTGATGCATGTAAGCACATGAGGATAGCGTAACAAATAACGGGACCTTCAGCAAAGACCAATAAGTGCACTGACGCCTTTTCGTGTACACAAAGGAGTGTCAGACCTGAGTTGTAGCGTGTCTATGGGTTTTATGCAGGGACGGTCATTCAGTTCTGGTTCACGGTTCTGAGGGGACAGACTCCTGTTTGCTCATCAGCACTCTGGCTCAGCTCATCATGGACCCATGTTGCCGCACGCTGGAGGGCTTCCTGGTTCTTCTAGAGAGGGAGTGGGTAGAGGTGAGTGTTTGTGTGTTAAGAAATCTGAAGAACAAGTGAAAAATCCTCAAATAGACTGACACATATGAACACAGTATTAGTGACACACGGTCACGTCAGCCACAGTGTGTATTTTAACGTACCGTCTTTCCGTTGCAGAATGCGCTACTCGTGATTTTTTTTTAGGTTACTTTCAGCTTAGTGAATTGTGTTACTTTTAACTTTGGCTGCAGAGCTTTCCCCTTTTTATCTCACATGGGCCACATCTCTTGCGGAAAGGATATTGCTTCACAATCTGCCCTTTCCAGGAAATGTCTTCAGAAAAAAAAAATGTTTTTGGGTGTAGCGCTCGTCGCCGTTTGCCTCCACTGACCCTCTATTACCAAATATTCCCTTCTCCAAAAATTGTACCTCCGGTGTAGTGGAGCATTTGACAAACATGTCAAAGGAACCTTTTTTCTTTTTTTTTTAATCCTTAAATCTATAATCATATTTCTGCTTTTTACACGATCCACCTTGCATGTGTTGGAATGACACAGAAAATGACCCACAGTACACAACAGTCTGTGGTCCCGTATGAACGCGTGTTCCTCCCTCCAGGCAGGACACCCGTTCCGGCGGCGATGCGCCCACTCGGCGTACTCCCACGCCCGCCTCCAGCAGGAGTCGCCGGTCTTCCTGCTGCTGCTGGACTGCGTGTGGCAGCTGTGGCGTCAGTTCCCTCTGGCCCTGGGCTTCTCCGAGGCGCTGCTCCTGAGGCTGGCGGGCGAGGCCTACGTGTCCGACTACGGCACCTTCCTGTGCAACAGCGATCGGGAGAGGTCAGTCCTTTCAGACTCAGCTCTGCTCGACCGCTGCGCGCCGGGGGGGTGGATGTGGGGGGGGGGGGGGGGACGAACGGCCGACTCAAAACCTCCCACCTCGCTCTCCTCCTTCCCAGGCGGGCTCTGCGAGCGAAGGACAACACCCACTGTTTGTTCCGGGTCCTGCTGAGGCCCGGGGAGAGGGACTGCTACTCCAACCCCCTGTATGAGCCCACCGATCTCGCCATCTGGCCCTCGGTGCACCCCCAGTCCCTACAGCTGTGGAGAGGTGGGCTGTGTAACTTTGTTAATTCAGCGTCTTAGCGTCAATGCTTTCGTCGCCGTAAGCCGACCGCGTGGCCAACGTTGAACCTTTTTCCTGTCCTCAGGTCTTTTTCTGAGGTGGACCCCGCAGGCTCGGCACCTTGAAGAGGCTCAGGAGGAGATCAGGAACATGATCACTGAGTGGGGGAAGCTGGTGCTCAGCTGATGCCAGGAAATGAAGGGGAGGTTGTGCAACCTGAACATGTGGAACGTGTTCAAAGGAGGGACAATGGCGACGTGAAATGCCCTTTTGACATGTAGATGTAATTTAAGAATGTTCGACAACCTGCTGTGTTTTAATGTACAGTCATTTTTGTATTCTTTCATAAAGCATTTCAAGAAAAAAAAGCACAATTTCTGAGTTAATCTGAGGAACTTCAGCCATCACACCCCATTTTAAAATATGAATAAAATATATCATAATACACCATAGGTTATGGTTTTAGTTTACAATACAATTGTAAATAAAAAGCTGTTTCTGATATTCATTCACAGATAGCATCATAAGAAGGACGCTATATAACCAACACTGCCACCCCCCCTCCCCAGTCCTGTTAAGCTCAGCTAAACACAGTTCACAATACAAATCCCTGTGCACTGCAAGTCAGCATGTTTGCACACACGGAGCTTTGCAGGCTGGAGACTGTAGTCCTCTTCAGTAAAGAGCCACAAGCCCCAGTGATGACACAACGTGGACATGAACCACACGGCCCAGCATGACTTTCTACCACTGCTTAGTCATCCAGTGGTTACCCGGTGAACTGAGATGCTCAGCAATCGGATGGTAATCTTTTAACTCTGATGCTTGATGCCTCCATCTTATCAGCCCTCATTTCGTAAGTTAGTTCAGAGTTCAATAGTTTGGGATTTCCCAAATAGCACCTGCTGGTTTTTTGGACCAAGAATCTGTGATTTCTGATTTTGTCAGCACACAGGTAAACAACTTTTTCCGTAGACTGTTTATTTGTTTGTCTGTATTGTACTGTATTTTTGTATATTTTAACACAACTTGTACACCCCCCAAAGGTGACCAACATAATTTGAGAAGTTCGAGGTTGTGTATTCTTTATTTTTGAAGCACGTCTGGTGGACATGCACCCCGGGCTCTGTAGGCCCAATGCAGCTTTGCTGCGCTCGTTTTGCCGATGTTGTCTCAGCAGGGCGCAAAGTCTGCCCGGTGGAAGCTTGAGCTCTTTGCCCAGGCAGATGAGCAGGTGGAACAGCCTGGAGAACAACAGCCCCTCACCTGCTCAGAAACCCCCCCGTGTCCTCATCACAGGTAATACATTATTTCTTTTTTTTTCCAATGACCTTTTAAAAGCTGAAGATGGACTTTTCCACAGCTGTGAAGCAGCCATTCTTCTCTCCCACTCTCACTGTGAGGCCCCTGTTTTGTACTCAGGTCCGCAAAGCAGTCACAACAAGGGGTTGATTGCCTTGCTCAAGGGCACCCAGTAAGGGATTTGAGAGCTTTGCTCACTTCCAAGCAGATCATATGTTTAGAGGAAAAGCAAGTGACTAGCAGGTGTAGCATAGTTTTTTGTTTTTTCAAGTTGTTTTCACCGCACCAGCCGCAGGACGCCATTTTGACGCATCACAATAGGCTACACACAGACGGTGCTGCTGATATAAAAGAGCCAACGAGTGACTGGAGGGGGGAATAATAGCCAACTGTTGCTTTTTGTCCTGGGATAAAGCTTTGGGACAAACAAAAAGGTGAAGCGTAGTACACCAAAAAACATTGAATCCGCTAGGACACCAAACTCCAAATATTCTTTCTATTTTCTGTTAAAGAATTAAAATACTAAACTGTGGTTTTATATGCAGGTGGTCTCGGGCAGTTAGGTGTGGGACTGGCACAGATACTGAGGTGAGATGTGTGGACACTACTTGAGACAACGCACCTTGTGAAAATGTTCGAAATTTGAACAATATCACATCTCTCTCGACATTTAGGGAACAGTACGGATCAGAGAATGTAATCCTGTCCGACATTAAGAAGCCTCCACCTCACGTTCTCAGCAGTGGTATGCAAATTGAAATGAAGTTGTTTTTTTGCATCTCCTTAAATTGATCAGAATGTACAACGTATTCCCCGGCTTGTTAAATCCTTCACTGACCAATATTTGTCTCTTTCCCCATCAGGTCCCTTTGTGTACGCTGATGTGTTGGACTACAAACATCTCAGAGAACTGATTATAAATTATCGTGTCACCTGGCTGATACACTACAGTGCTCTGCTCAGCGCTGTGGGCGAAGCCAATGTGGCTTTGGCACGCAAGATCAACATCACAGGTCTGCTGAACACACGTATGCCGTCTTTTTTGGGGGGGGGGTTATTATGTTTGAACTCCTCTTTGTGTGTTCTACTGCTCATCTAGGCCTTCATAATGTGCTGGACTTGGCCCTAGAGAACTGCCTGCGCATCTTCGTCCCCAGCACCATTGGAGCATTCGGCCCCTCTTCTCCACGTGACCCGGCCCCTGACCTCTGCGTGCAAAGACCTCGAACCATCTATGGCGTGTCCAAAGTGCATGGAGAACTGATGGGGGAGGCGTGTAATTCTTAAAATCAACATGTATACACACGCACGCGGTATTGTGACACATTGTTTTGTGAAATTTGGTGACATCTCAATATTCTTTTTCTTTAGTACCTCCATCATAAATATGGTCTTGACTTCCGCTGCCTGCGGTACCCAGGCGTGATATCAGTAAACACCCCCCCAGGAGGAGGAACAACTGGTATTGCATCACGTTCCTACTTGTGCAAGCACCATATATTCAGCGAAATCTGCTTGATGTTATTGACAAGGCACTCCGGTCCGCTTTCCTCGCAGACTATGCCGTTCAAATCTTCCACGATGCCCTCAGTACGGGTCACTACGAGTGCTACCTGCGTCCAGACACCCGCCTTCCCATGATGCACATCTCTGACTGCCACCGTGCCACCATCGAGTTCATGCAGGCTCCAGAGTGCCAGATGTCTCTGCGTACCTACAACATCGCCGCCATGAGCTTCACTCCAGAAGAGGTGGCGCAAGAAATCCGCAAGCATCTCCCTCACCTCAAAGTCACCTACAATCCCGACTCTGTCCGCCAGAACATCGGTATGACGAGATGCACGTACCTACACACACTACCTGTGCAGGATTGTCCAACTTTACATTGTTTTCAGTCTGTTAAATACATTATACTGGTTTGCTATCTTCTCGAGTATTCACTTTAATTGTTATTACATTTTGAATTGACATGATTTGTATTGTCTATCTTCCATTGTAACTGAGGTGATTGAACTTAACGTGGCCGTGTTGCGTGTCACTTTGCAGCAGACAGCTGGCCCGTGAGGTTTGATGACACCAATGCCAGGAGAGACTGGGGCTGGGCGCCAGCTTTCCAGCTCGAGGAGCTGGTGTCAGACATGCTGCGCTCCGTTCGAGACAAGAGGACAAACGAGGGTCTGCCAGTCAGTTAGCAAAAACATGGTCCACAAAGACTGACCGCCTCGCCCCTGACTTTTTCTTCCAGCTGCATTTATGCCCGATACACTTTCTTTCACTTCCCTATCACATGTTGTCAACGGGTATTATTCGTTACTCTGGAGAATTACATCAACCAGCCAGTGACTGTTTGCAAAGGAAAGTAGGACCTCTCTATCAGACAGTCTAAATATACAGTGGACAATGAGATGTCACACACGTGCACTCAAACACACATCTCATTTTTTTTAGAGAATAATATACTGTCAAACTGTCCCTTAATCGTTGTTGTTTTTATTGTAATCATGGTATAAGCATCACATTTTTTCTCTGACGGATCAACAAGAGACTGCAGAGATTTCCAAATGTCATGTGACTGGCATCAACGGACACCACAGTCTCCTACAATGTTTGATAAAATATGTAATACAATATGGGCAAGTTGCACATTGACAGCAATACATCTGTTGTACACTTTAATTCAAGGATCATCTGGAATGGCTGGTTCAGTTAACTCTGCACTGCAATGACACACAACATATTCTGCCTGTTTTCAAAGCCAGTATTTTATATCAAGTGAACGCTACACACTGTGTACAACCTCACTACTCTTGCTGTGGCATCTAACAGGTGTGATTTTATTCATGAATGAGTGCCTATAACAAAATACTGCCTTGTTTACTGAAGATTGCTTTGGAAAGCAATGTATAAAACATGCTGTGTACTTTTGAATCATACCTTGAGCAATAAAAGGTTATTTACCCAAACAATAGTGCTTACTTTCAGGCAATTGTACTACTCAGTAGGCCACGTGGATGGTTTGGGTGATGCTGATATTGATTATAATGGTAACTACTTACAGTTATTACAATATTTCAGGGAGAATTATTGTATTTTTTTTTATTTCCCCGGCGTTTCGACATTCGGATTTTACCTGCAAAACACACGATGGATAAATGATTTTATATTTCCTATCAGTCGGGCTGATGTTCTCTCCCCTCACTACAGCAGACGCAGTGCTCGTTTCTCTCTCTGGGGGCGCACACGTCATCCGGCTCGCCACTCAGAATTTCACCGGAGCAGCGCACGTCTTTCTCAACAGCACCTGTTAATATCCATTTTCTCTGATAATGGACGCGGGATTCTTCCGCGTAAGTTGTTTGAAATCCTTTGCATATTGTTGCGTGTCTTTCTGCTCAGTGCCACGGAGATATAGTCATTGTTGGAGCATTAAAATTGTGTTTTTAGTGTGGAGGCCCGCAGAGGCGGACGGTATGGTAACGATGTGGTCGGGGCTTCGTCTATCAACTGATAACCTTACTCGACAAGAGCCGTCTTTCCTGTGGTATATATTCAGAATGCACGTGCCTTCTAAAGAAGGACGTCTGCACGTTCTATAAACTTATTTGGAGATATGTGGTCAACAACTCACAGCCCTTTCACACGAATTTGAAGGCGACATAGTTGCAGGAAATAGACAAGCCAACCCTAGCTAGCTTACGTTAGCTAACCTACTGCTAATTTGTTAGCCATGGCTAAAGATGGCGCCTGGGTGGTGCATCGTTTTTTTAAACTGTGTAGTAGTGACGACCACCGCTACGCGAACGTTGGCTAGATTACGCTAAAAGCGTATTTAATATAGACCCTCGTTTTACTATTTGGTGTTCTGTCTTCGCCAGCGCTGCCGCCGGTAAAGGTAGCCACGAGGCTAACATTAGCCTCTTAGTTCCACTCACAGGATTAAGCAGGCAAACAATTAGCTTAGCTAACTTTAGCCTATTTATATCAATGTCGTGTCTGGCTCACGTTGACGATACGATACTGTCACCACGTGAGCTTACGTTATCAAATATTTAACGTTAGATTTTGTACGTTGTGTGTTACCAAATGCGCGTTAACTCGGTGTTTTGGTTTCGTTTCTGTGTCTCGCTTTAACGTTACGCTTACATGCGTGGATGTTTTTCTTCAACTCAACAGACTAATGTGAGACACGTGTTTGAAGCATGACTTTTCGGGTGTATGATTGTGAACCCGAATTGCTCTACTAAGGGATGCTTGTTTACTTTTGCTGTAGGGTACAAGTGCGGAGCAAGACAACCGTTTCAGCAACAAGCAGAAGAAGCTGCTGAAGCAGCTGAAATTTGCAGAATGTCTCGACAAGAAGGTACACGATCACGCACGTGTGCCTTTTCCGTTCGGTGTTTTTAGGCACAACAATATATTTGTTTCTCATCGCGTGAACCTCTTTCCCCCTTTAGGTGGACATGACCAAAGTTAACCTAGAAGTCATCAAACCGTGGATTACTCAGCGAGTCACAGAGATTCTGGGGTTCGAGGATGACGTCGTCATAGAGTTTATATTTAACCAACTTGAAGAGAAGGTAATGTCTCTGTTGTGTTTTGTTTTAATTTTCAAAACTGTCATGAATTTGAGGGCATTGTGTAGTTAGTAAGAAGGGATATAAGCCAATAATTGCACATCCTAGTCAAATTTGAAATGGGTAAAGTAACAATTGGTATAAACTGATTAATAAATGACATAACTATGTTTTGCTGTTATGTGACAAAGTGCCTATACTCAGCAGTCTTCTAATGATGATGTGATTTATGATTTAAAAGGCCTGAACCAATATGGATGTTATACCTTGCATCAGAAGTATAGCACCAACACCTAATTAGCTCTCTCCTGAGCCCAAAGTCACTGAGCCCAACTCTCCTTCATGATGCAGTGTGTGGTTTGAGGTGAGTTATATGCAGGGATCAACAATATCATGTTAGTGAAAGACACACCTGAACAATGCCATAATCATGTAGGTATAATTGCCCAGATCCCTGTTAAAAGTGATTTCCTTTTAAATTCTTTAGAGAGCAACTGCAGGAGCATTTTAACACCAAGCGGAAAAGTATCCTCCAATGATCCCCTCTGATTGAAAGTGTTGTCTTATGCACCTCTTTTGGGTGCGGTCAGAAGTGTGTTCTGTTGCACCCTAACCACACCTTACAGTGACCGGAGGGGGCCATGAACACACACCACAGGTCACTGTAGAAAGTTGGGAACGTTGGAGGTGAACAAAAACACTGGTAGAATCCGGTAAACCTCTGACGACACTCGTATGCAACACACTTGAGTTTTTCCAAGTGTAAACAATACTTTT
Organism: Gasterosteus aculeatus; assembly: GCF_964276395.1. NCBI lineage: Eukaryota > Metazoa > Chordata > Actinopteri > Perciformes > Gasterosteidae > Gasterosteus > Gasterosteus aculeatus. The sequence continues at coordinate 5,352,658 of NC_135703.1, forward strand.
CTTTTTGGTGTTAAGTTACTCTTTTAAACTGAAAGGCCATTAGAATATCTGTATTGGTCATGTTTTGGATCTTAAAAAAATCCTTCTCGCCGGTAGGGCTGTAATGCTGAGCCCCCCTGATATTGTGTATTTTATTATTTAATATCAAATTGTGCATGTTTTGTTCATCCCATAGGCTACTTTAATTTATTTAAACATAATTTGTACCTCACTAATGGGTAATTTCTAGGGGTGTGTATCTTTCCCTCTCAAGACGATTGAATACGCATGTCGATACATGATCTGCGATGCAATACAAAAGCTATACAGTTAACATGTACAAATGCACCCCAGGTGAAGTTACAGGAGCTTTATTTAACTTTTCTACGACTATTTTCTGCGTCGAGATGCAGTGGAGTAATTCCTTCCAGTGCATGTGAGCGTGCTCCACGCGTATTGTCTTGGTCACTGCTCCGCGTTGCTCTTAGACCACAATTACAGCGTATAGCGACCCCTGTGGAAGCTTAGCCGCCCCCTCAGGTAAACTCTGTGCTGTGAGCCATCATTGCAGTTGTTTGCACCGTCCGCTGCGTTCAGAGGAAATTTAAAAAGCCTTCAATCTCGAATCTTGCACCATTTTGATAGTAAACTCTGTATTGTCCCACACTGAGAAATGCTAATAATTGGGATTGTCCAAAAGACACTAGGCTAGTTCTAGGCTTGTGATGATAAATTATTAGCGCTGGCGTAAGTCTCGCCAACAAGCCAAACAATATAAGTTTCTGCATTCTCTGCTATTGTAACGGAACACACAGGACGCGTATCTTAATCTTTCCATTCATTTGCACAGATAAAAAGCTCCTTGGGTGAAGCAGTTTCTGTGAGAGTTAAAGATTTTTCATACACCCATTCAGACTAAATTCAGAGTTTTGTATCGACGTAGCCGTATTTAAGACTCTTGTATTGATTTTCCGAAGTGTATCGGTAAATCTTAACACCCCTAGTTATTTCCATTTTTGAAGTAGGAAAACTGCTTAATGAGCGGGAAATAAGTAATTCCTGCACAGTATCCTTTATGATACTATTACTAGGATTCCATTCCATTGGATTCTTCAATGCAAGTATGGAATATATACGTAATGACTTCGTTAATTACTTTTATTCTCCTTCGGTGCTAAAAACCACATGTATCTAATATCAAAATGTGTCACCAGTACTTAACATAAAATACATTTTCATCTTTTAATGCTTTTGTGGGGTTTGCCTGTTAAAGCTAAGATTAAAGAGTACTGTTGCATTATGATGAGAGAAATTTAATTGAGATTACGGTATCTCACAATAATCAGATGTTGAAAAAAACAAAAACATTCTTGTGTAACTGTGTACTCATTATTGCTTGTTCGTCTCTTGCAATTTAGATAAATGATATAACATTAAGCTCAAGGTGGTTGAGTCTCAAGCAGTAGGGATGCGGAAGCAAGCCAAGGGAGCTCGGTGCCCACTGATCCCACGGGACTCACGGAAGACACCGGAACTGTACTTGCAGTGTTGGGTTTTAATGCACTCTGTATTGTGGCTTTTTGTTTAGCTCCTGAAGTGTAGACTGTGGGGAGACCGGGGAGCAAGGAAAGACATTTAAAGTAGTGGGGATAGTAATGACACATGAACATTTCTTTCTTTCTGTTGTTTTCTTGATTTGTAAATTTGGGGAATAACAATCTGAATGGGTTTAGCAGAAGTATTGCATGCCATTTTTACACAGATATGTCTCCCCTTAGCTAGCCAGCCCACATTCCTAGTTTGATTATGTGATTTAAATCAATCACACATTTGTTTTGATTTGGTTACTGACTCAATAATTGGACCCAGGTATGTTCAATGTACCAATCAGTGTCATAACATGTTTAGAGTATGGTTAAATGCATAGCAACAGTTTAGTTAGTATTAGAGGGTAGGCAGACCCATTTGTGGGATCCTTAACCCCCCCCTCCCCCCCACCCACCAATATTGTGCCTTCTATTATTTCAATGGCCATCTGGTCTTTTCTCTGCCTCCTTCGTGTGTGTGTTACAGCACCCGGATAGCAAGATGATGCAGATCAACCTGACTGGCTTCCTGAACGGGAAGAATGCCCGGGAGTTCATGAGGGACCTGTGGCCGCTGCTGCTGAGTGCCCAGGAGAACATTGCCGGCATCCCGTCTGCTTTTCTTGAACAGAAGAAGGAGGAAATCAAACAGCGACAGGTGAGCTTCTCCCAAAGGTTAATTTGGTGCAATGTCTCCGTTAGTGGGCGGAAGGCAGAAGAAAACCCAGAGTAAATGTAAACAATGCTGTAATAATCAGGCTGAATGAACCATAGACTGGGACAGTAACACAGCACCCTGTGTTTGGACCGTATGTGATCATTGCAGGACAGAATGCATCGTGTGGCTCATAGTGATGTGCTTGTACCCTTTCCGGTAGATTGAACAGGAGAAACTAGCTTCGCTGAAGAAGGTTGATGATGATAAGAAGGAAAAGGAACTCCGAGAGAGGGCTCAGTCCAAAAGCCCAAGGAGGTAAGAAAAAAAATAAATGTCTTCAATACTAACATCAGTGGACAGAACTAGAAATGTGTGTTTCTGTCATTGGGCGTGATCACAAACTCTGTTTGCCTCTTGTCTGTCCAGGAGGAAGACCCGGTCACCGTCCCCCCGTCGCAGGTCACCGGTGAAGCGGGAAAGGAAACGTAGCGCCTCTCGCTCCCCAAGACGCAAAGCCAGTCCAGTTGTTAGCAGTTCACCACCTCCACCTCTGATGCAGCTGCCAACAAAACCGCTGGAGCAGCTGGTAGAGTCAGAAACATTAGACAGAGCCCTGCCAGAACCAGTCCCCCAAGAAACTCCTTCTACTGGGTTTGTAGAACACTTTCCTTGCTTAGAATGTAGTTTTCGTAGATGATAGTTGTTCCTCATCTATACGTTTTTCATATTGATCCTTTCATCAACAAAATATTATTAATTTATATTTTATATATTTACAATTGGAACCTCTTCAGGAATCAGGAAACATTTATTGCCAAAATATGTCAAACATACAAGGAATTTGTCTTGTCTCTGGCCCGTAGCGACACAGTTGTGGAGGTGGTGAATCCAGACCCAGTGACTGAAGTCAAAGAAGCCTCACCAGAGAAGAGCCTGAAGAAGGAGGAGAGGCCCAGGTCTCGGGAGAGAGAGAAGGACATCAGGAGGGAAAGACCTCACCACCGCTCTCATTCCCACACTCGCAGGCGGCGCTCCCGTTCTCGGTAATTTATGATATTTACTTTGGAGTCCTCTGAATCTTCCAAAAATATTGTTTTAAGTGTAAGATCAAGAACTTAAACCTTTTAAAAGATGATCTCCCTTTTCTATATCCCATTTTAGATCTTTCTCCCCACGTAGAAGACCGAGTCCCAGGAGGAGGATGTCTCCTCGTCGAAGGAGCCCCCCCAGACGTGGCCCCACCAACTCCAGAAACAGACATAGACGCTCCCCTGTCCGCAGGTCAGTAGCTGGAGCATAAAAGCTTCCTTGCTCTGCAACTTTTTATATTTTTTAGAATTTACCGTCCAGACGCTTAATGTTGTTTGGGTGTTTGCGTCCTGCAGGAGGCGCTCTCGCTCTGCTTCGTCCTCCGGCAGCAGCTCCTCCAACTCCCGCTCGCCTAAAAAAGCTATGAAAAGAATATCTACCACGCCGCCCCGAAAGCCGGTGCACCATCCCAACAACCCAGTCAGCCCCGCGGGGAAGGACAGGCGGTCCCAGTCTCCACGGGCCCGCAGGGTCCGCGGCTCCGCCTCTCCAGCCAGATCATCCGGTATAACCCCTTCATCTTTGTCATCCGTCCGTCCGCAGGGACATCAGGGACATCCTCCGCTGTGTTTTTATCACATTTAACTATTCATTATTTGGCTATCAAAGGTGCATTTATAACTAGTGGTGTCTGTTTTTTTTGTACAGGTTTAAAGAGAAAACCAGGAGGAAGGGGGGATTCTCCATCTGATAATGCCAAGCCTAGAGCTTCTGAAGGGTCTGAGTCCGGTAAGCGTTTAATCGTGTCTGTTTTTTTTTGTTTGTCATTGCAAAACTCGCCCTGAATGAGTATTTATCTGGTTACCAGTTTTGTTCTATTTGAACATTTTGGACAATAACATTTAAAAAATGTTTTTTGCTGTGTAGACTTTTAGATTCGTGTTGGAGGATGTTTGGCTTTTGATCCACCTTAAAGTATAAATAGTGAAAAAGAACGTGGTAAAACTACACTAACAGGGGAAGTATAAAGCAAATGCAAATATGCATTTTTCTTTTGTATAATCTAGGCCTGTCGCGATATGCATATGTGAATATGTTGACATATCGCACAATATAGGAAAATGAGTGCGATAATTTTTGGTGGTGCGAGAATTGTTTTACATATAAATGAATGTCACCAACATTTAGTCGATTCGTGCTTCCCTCGTCTCTGCTTTCATTGTCAGAGGCGGGGCTTAGGCAGTGCCGCCACACGCAATGCTGTTATATTGTCATTATGTTATCAGTGGCATAAATGGTCTGAAAATTATATCGGAATAAATGTTTGTACAATAATCACACAAATTTAATATTGTGACAGCCCTAGTATTATTGGACGTTTCTATGGAATTCTGTTTCACTTCACATGAGGCTCTACATTGCAGATGACGATAAAAATGAGAAGGGCGCCACTGCAGATTCGGTGCAGCAGCGACGTCAGTATCGCAGGCAGAATCGACAGACTTCTTCAGGTTATTAGTGGTTTATTACCTCGTCTCTCGCTCTTTAACTCTGTCCATGTCATCTTGCTCTCATTGTCTCATGGACGTCTAAAGCTGTACCCTAACACCTCCCTTGGTGTTTTCTCCCCCCTCTCGCAGCATGCAGTTAAGGCTCTAATGAAACGGCTGTTAACTTTGTCTTGTCTGTTTTCAGACACGGGGTCTTCCTCTTCCGAAGACGAGGGACCCAAGAGGCCAACGGCAGGGCCAGTGGCCAGAAACGGAGACATCAGAAGGAGACGCAGCCGTACGCCGTCCCCACGGAGGCGACACAGAGATGGCTCTCCGAGGTTAGTGCTTTTTGTATCTGAATCATTAGATGTGATCTGTCATCAAATATTGACATATGTCATTTCCCCCTCCCTCCCCCCAGGAAAAGACGTTCTCCATCTCCTGGACGCAGACGGCGCACACCGTCTCCCCCACGACGCCGCAGATCTCCGTCTCCCCCTAGAAGAAGGTATGACCTGGTTCATTTGATCTCTTCGGCTATTATTTGAATGTCAATGTCAGAAAATGTACAAGATGATGATAAAGGTTTTGACAAAATTCTGCTTTTCCCAGGTCTCCTTCTCCGCCTCCCCGTCGTCGTTCTCCATCCCCCAGGCGGTATTCTCCCCCTATCCAGCGCCGCTACAGCCCCTCACCCCTGCCTCCACAGAAGCGGAAGCTGTCCGGCTCCCCGATGAAACGCCCGTCTCCGGGGGCCAAGCGGCGCGTCTCCAGGTCGCCCAAGCGCAGAAGCTCTCCCGCTCCGAGGAGACGCACCCCTCCTTCCTCGTCTCCGTCCAGGAACCGGAGGAGCCCCATGTTGCCTCTCGTGAGACCGGGCAGGGACAACCGATCCCCCGTGGCCAGCCGCCTCTCCCCGTCGCCCGCCAACCGCGGCCGCGGCGCCCGGGGTTCCCCCAGTCCTCCGAGGCGCTTCGACACCTCCGGTTTGTCTCCATCTAACCAGCGAAGGCAGCAGTCCCCTCCACACGGGGGCAAGCCCATCCGCAGAGTGTCCCGCACCCCGGAGCCCCGCAACAACCAGAGGTAAGCGAGGCAGACGGCGCTCTGCTGCTTTGGGATTATATCAGTAGGATGCACTTCTGTCTTTTTTTTGTATACATCCCACTGCTCTTTTCTTTAACGATCCCCGTCGGCCTCTCTGCAGACCATCACCAAGTCCCCAGCCTCTGAGGAGAGCCCCCTCCAGGTCCGTTTCCCCCCAGCCAGCAGCTCTGAAACGTCCAGCCCCTGCATCCGCCTCCCCCTCGCCGTCCCGCTCAGCCAGCGGTTCTCCACCACCGGCCAAGAAAGCCAGCAGTGGTTCCGGCAGTCAATCCCCAAACAAGGTTTGAGACTTCAACTTATTTTGAAATTCTGACTTTGTTGATTGCAAAGAAAAGTGTGCAGATACTGCAGCAAGCCGGACTATTGCCCTTTAACCTTCTTTAAAAAGAAACAAACCATTGTGTTTTTCTCTGGAGATTAAATCTGCAACATCGGCTCATCTCAAGCACTTTTACTGACTCAATAGTATATAGGTTCCTCAATCTATTCTGAACGGCAATAAGAACATTAATCTTGTACATTGCTGTTACAGCGTAATCGCTACCTGGAATAATAAAACATTCCTTTGACCATGTCTGTTATACAGTAGCGCTGTTGATGCTGTCCCCATCCAAAGACCCGTTTTCTTTGTTTCACCGCAGAATTCAGATGTTGACGCCAGCGGAAAGAAAAAGAAGAAGAAGAAGGAAAAGAAGCACAAGAAGGACAAGAAACACAAGAAGCACAAGAAGCACAAGAAGGAGAAGAGCGGCGCCCCCGTTGCTGGAGACGGACATGAAAACCACGGGGGGGAGGAGGACGGAGAGTCAAGAAAGGTGATGTCTAGTTTCTGCGTTTAGTAGCTACTAGCGCCCTGTTCTCAGAAGGGATTCCAAGTAGATGATGTTATTTAGTTTATTGCCACGTCCCCGCATTTTGGTTTTGTGTGTATTTCATGCTGTGTTTCATTTAGGAATCAGACAGTGAAGTAGATGACAGCTTGGATGATCTGGAGAAACACCTCAGAGAAAAGGCCCTCCGCTCCATGAGGAAGGCCCAGTTGTCTCCGTCACAGATGTCCTGAAAACAAGGGGCTTTCTCACTTTTGAATTTTCCACTCACTCTTGATGTTGGTCATCAACCTGGTTCAGCTATAGAATGTACAAATTGTTAAATCTTGAGTCTTCTTTTTGTTTTGTTTTTTCTTTTTACTGGTTTGGTACATTCTGAAGAGTGTTTAAGAGCTCGATTTATCAGTTAGTGTATTATCTTAACTGTAAAGAAGCTTGTGTTGTCCATAATTTTAAATTGTCGAGCAGGGAAAAGGTTTAAGCTTAGAGGTTTGAGTTGTGCAGGTTTCAGATATTTTCCACAGCCTACAATAGATTCAATTTGAGAAACGATTGCATGTGCAGTGATTGTCTCTAATGTGCATGAACCACTGACCTTTATGGAAGGAAAAACCATCGTACAGTAACACGCTGTTACTATTTGCCTTTTGTTAGAGGAAACATTTGCACAGCTGTGTGAATTGTTAGAGGCTGTAACAGAATGTCTTATTGTAACTTACAAGAGGTGTTTAGCATCGTTTAACCTGCAGTTTTTCCTGAATTTGTAAGTCTTGTTTTAAGACTGAAACAATCCAATGTGAGACAGTTTGCTTTAATTTTCCAGATTGATTTGATATGCAATTTTACGTTGATGCCCTTGCCCCATGTTAATCTCTGTGGGACTGCTCTATGATTTGTATTTAGTACCTGGCTCTTGTCATCTTGTCATCCTTTCAGAATTAAAACCTTTTTATAGGAAGTGTGGTTTCCTTACTCTTAAGACTGTCTTTTCTATGTGGGTTTGGATCTGTTTGACAATATCATTTAGGTGGGGATGTTTCCTACCATTTCAAAACCTCCCTTTACGCTGTAAAAATGCATGTTTAAAAATGTGGTTCAATTAACCTTTTCCTTTGTCACCTTTAGCGTGAGCTAATTCCCCAAACCCCAACCTAAAAGGTACATATTTAAATAGATGAAAGATAACACATCTGATTTATGGCAGAACCAAACAACATAACGGCTTTTATAGTATTTGGGGGAAATGCATGCAAATTGAGTTGAGCTGAATGAGCAAAAAAAACAAACAGCTTGCGGAGAAGTTTAAGACTAATGTCTGGTTTTTAAAACGACATAAATGAGGAAGCTGCGGTTTTACTTCATGACAAAGGGCAGAATATAACCGTACGCATCTCCTCATGCTCCGCCTCACGTCCCCCCTCCATCCTGCAGGAAGACTCCTCTCCCTGGACCCGCCCACATTGCTCCGTGTGTGTGTGTCTGCGCGTGCTTGCGGGCGCGCGCCTCGGATGACATCACTGCCTTAAATATTCCCGTTGCTTCTTCCCGGCCGTTGCGTTCATCACCTCCACCCCGACCAGCGTGAAAGAGCCCCGCCGGATCCCCGCGATGTGCGCGTAGCTCAACTCTGGTTTAACTGAAACACGGCTCATCGATTCACGCCGCTGCGCTTCCACGAGACGGAGAAGAACAGAAGAAGAGGACCGAGCTGCTAACGTTAACTCGGGCGTGGTAGCGGGAGAAGAAGAAGAAGAAAACCCCCGCTCAACTTCGTTAGCTTAAAGAAGAGGAAAAGTCCGAGCCAACATGTCGCTGTCGGTGCCGCAGAACGGAGTGAAGGCTGACGACGAGCCCGTTATCGAGCTGTTCGTCAAGGTACGACAACTTTACTCTTCGTCGTCATCCTCACGAACGTCCGCGCGTGTTTCTGAAAACGAGTGCCAGTTTCTCGCCATTAATTAACGGTATTCTTTCTGCTAACTAGTTTTTATTTGGTTTGTTTTTCTTTTAGCTAGCCGCACGTTGGTCTTTCTTCCACGGGGAGGAGGGGTGGGGGGTCCTACCTACCAACCAGCCTGGTAGAAACACCCGCAAGAATATTTAAAAGAATAGTTATTTTTTTAAATCCTATTTTCATTTTAGTTTCAGATCCATTTGCCTGTTTCCCCACAGCGTCACAAGCGGGGGGGGGGGTCAGTCACCTTGTCATCACTCATCAATCAAATATATGTGTACATTTTGTATTGATTTTCTGTAACCGTGTTTTTGTGATGGGCCGTGTTCCTTTGCTATGGTACACTAATGGCTCCCCAGGCCCTGCTTGTTATTTAACGGTCACTGGTTCCTTTTGGAAAGCATCATCCATCCCATTTAGACACAGTGATCAATGAGGGTTTTGTTGACGTAGGCATCTCTTTTATGAGATAGGGCCCCCCCCCCCCAAAAAAAAAAATCTGAGTGTGTTTTAACTGTGTGTGTGTGTGTGTGTGTGTTGTCTCTTTCTTCAGCCTGCTGCTTTGCAGGGCGGGAAAATGGCAGAGGGAAGAAAAAGAGGGGGGAGCATGAGGCTTGGTACAAGTGGGAGGGAGTTATGGGGTCCGGACTGGGGGAAGGGGTCCAGGGCTCAATGGTAATGCTGAAGGTGGAAGCGTGTCGCTCTTGGGTGTGTGTGTGTGGGGGGAGAAAAGGGCCCTTGTTAAATGCTCTGGCCTCTGAAGGCTCCCAGTACTCCTGATACAGCAGAGCCTCTTTAAACCCCTCTGCCCCACCTGAAGGGTCGCCCACTCTAAACCACGAGGCCTTTTGTCATGAGGCCGAGCAGCAGGCCCCCGTGGAACCAACGGAAACCAACCATTCCTCTTAACTACCCCCCTTCCCCCCCCGCCACACACACAGCCCACAGCAGAGGTTATGTCACCCTTCACGTGTCGATGATTCTGTTGTCCTTACCGTGCTGCATTCAACACGCTCATGGGAGACAATGGTGTGTTGCCACAAGCTTCTGGGAAACGTTCGATACCGAAACTGCGTTGTCGCCCCGACACCCTTATATATACACACACACCCCCACACACACACGTGTCAGATCTGTGAGGCCCGCGCCACATATCAACACAGACTAATTACTGATGAGTGGCCACGGCGTCTGCACACAAAGATTCACCCAGTAAAAGTAGGCGAATGTCCCAGTTCAGAGGCCCTCGCAACATTTTCAACCTGTCGTGTTTACAGCCACGGCGGCCGCGCTGCCATGGGAACGTTTTAACATTTCGCTCATCTTTTGATGGGCGCGGATGTGAGGTTTATATGGCGCTCTGTTGCAAATGAGTGTTTTATAATGCCCTGTTTATGAGGGAGGATCGGCCCTTGAACTCATCGCCGTGCAGCAGATTAGATATTGTTTTGCACACATGAGCAGTATCCGACGTGCTGCTGAGGGTGGATTCCCGAGCATCCACCCATGTCTGCTTCGCTAGGCGCTTCCGCACATCACATGGTTGAAGTCGTTCAAACGAGACCCGGATTCTGGTGTGAAACAGACAAATCGTATAATGATGTAGAATAATTCTTGTAGTATTGGAGGAACGTCCCCCTTAAACCGCAGTGCGCCGGTTTACTGTAACACAACGTGTTGGACATCTGCTGTTTATGAATCATTCACGAGTATGTTTACGTTTTCATTCCAGTTCTACAAAGCTGCGTAGCGAGTCATCCTCCGACCGGCGTACGAGCCGGCTGTTCGGCGCTCGACAGAATATAGATGAGTCAGGCTCCTGTGTGTGTTTGTCGAGATCACACCACCATTTCACAAAACCTTCTGCTGCCCCCAGACTCCTACGCTCTCGCCAGCAGGGACCGAGAACCTGTTGCAGGAGTGCTTTTAAAGTCTGGACGGCACAAGAGCCCTTCAGGCAACATGGCGGAGAGCGGGGTGGCGCTCGCGTAGACCTGATGTTCGACCCACAACGCAGTGAGCGGAGGACGCTCCTCATTGCTAAACGCCTCGGGGAGAGCCGCTCACGTCGTATGGCGCCATGTGACAGACGTATAAAGACCTTGTGATGAGCGGTTTAAAAATTCGTGCAAACGAGTACTGCTTTTTATGGGGAAAGGAATAGTTTTTTTTGTTGTTTTTCTTTCTCTCCTTGAGCACACAGCAACGCTGCGGTCAGCATCATGAGTTCAGGGACAAAGATTAACTTCTTCTGTCGTGGCGTGCTGGGAAATGAGTCTCTGTAGCACCTGACCCGTCCATGTCTGGTTGACTCTGGACGAAGGAAGGCCCGATCGAATGTCTCACATTTCCGCTTTCATAGCCCGATACCGCCATTATTAAAACAAAGAATGTTCACGAGAGAACGGATCAGATTGAAGAACTTTTGTCGGAAGAAATGCGTAAATATGACCGCTTCTACAAGCCGTCATTGGCGGGTTGGATTCACGGAGGGAGATCGCCGCAAATGCCGGTTTGCCGGTCGAGAGGTGCACAAAGTTGTGGAGGAAAATACGGGACAAATGTGTCCGCGATGAAAAGCAACAGTGGCGATGCACGGGGCAATAAAGTCTATGCTAAAAAAATAAAAAAATAAATAAATAGACGTGACTCTCTAGGTCGACAAAAAACATGAATTGAAACGAGTGCGTCGACGCAACGACGCAGAAGCATGCGCCAGCCTTTAGACTTGACCCACCCAGAAAGTCTTGTTAGTTCATGGGTTGGTGTCTGGCTCGAGTTACCGACCAGATCAGGAGTCACCTCTGTCCGAAGGGGAGGTGGGGGGGGGGGTTGTAAGACCCCTTTTTAGAAGAGTAGAATCTGCCCTTCTAGCTACCCATGCAACTCAATCACTCTCTACATGAATCTCTATATGAATCCAGCTTGTGTTTCACCTGCTTGTTCCCCTTAGCAGAGGGGTGTGTGGGGGGTGGGGGGGATCTGTCCCGAGCATCATCAACCCTTCGAGGTACATAGTGCTGTTTCCCCAAATATCAATCCAGGTAGAGACATAAAGGTTCGCTCATGTAAACACAAAGCCGCCCGCTTTGGATGTAAAAACACATCGTCCCACATGGGGACGAGAGACGACTCGACTGCAGGTCGAAGTGTTACGGGTGAATCCTTACTGCCATGCGTGTCCGTTGGGGGGGGGGGGGGGGGGGGGTCTAATGCTGAGACCTTTGTTTGTTTGTTTGTTTTCTCTGTTGCTCTGGTTCTGAAATGCTCGTCACCGAACACCCGTCCACCCAAACTTGGGTAGCTTGGGCAGCGTGCCTCCTTTTCTTCTTTTTTTAGACGGCGCTCACTTGCCTGACGGGAAGCGTCAAGGTTTCCACTGAACGCCGTCGGCCTGAGTCAGAGCCACGCCAAGGATGTGATGGCGAGTCCGTGTTGTGGATCTGACTCCTCTCTGAGCGTGGTCACAGGGTTTCTAGTCATTCAGTCATCGGAACCCTGGGAACTTTTATAATATGCAGCTTGAACTTTTGAATGGTTGAATTCATACTCCTCTTTGCTTATTGGTTCATCATGTTTCAGGATCTGTCATTTATCCAGTTTTTAGACTTTCATTTGTTTTAAGAAATGTTCTTGAAAGGCTGCTTGTGCTGAGGTGATATCATATTTTAGGAATTTGGTTCTTTTTTGAAACACTGGAAATGTACTCTGTGACCCACTGAAGGTTTTCTGGACCTCCGGGTTGCTGCAGAAGAGCATATGATGCCATTGTGGAAGTTAACATTAATTTTTATTTAAATGAATATAAACAATATAGTTTTTTACCAATTCCTCTGCTATGTGGCTCTAAACTCGACGATATTGAGGCAGATCCTCTTTATCCCGGTTGTAACTTCCTGAAATGTTGAACACTTCTTGTTTCTTCAAATGTGTAAATGGGGAAAAAAATGTCCGCATCTTGAATCTCTAAATATTGTCTGTGAAGTCTGAAATGTTTGTAGTTCACGTTGATGACTTGTGTTCGAGCATCCCGCCCCGCTGACATGCTCTTAAGCAACGAATCATTCCAGGCTGTCGCTGTCATGCCGCGACCTCTGAACCTTTTTGGAGTTTGACCTAATTAGAAAAAGGTTTAGCCTGTCTTCAGATCTTGGGCGTAGACCCCCCCCTCCCCTCCGTCCCCGGCCCGCCCTGGTTTCAGCTGCTTTGTGAATTTAGCCCTAACGGACTGTGTACTTGTCCAGCAAACAGGGAGAGGCGTTGTCGTGACGTTGCCATAGCTGCCCACCCTCAAACGGACATTCCTGCTGTGTGTCAGAGCAGCAGGAGGAGGAAAGCTGCAGCACTTGTTATATCGTCAAGTCCTTTTTCGGTCAGAGGCTCGCCGAGCAGCCCACCCAATTTAGAACATGAAGTGTGCTGGGGAGGGGAAAGCAGGGCGGCCATGTTGCTAAAATTAGGCTGTGAGCAGAGACCGGGAGGAGGTCCGTGACTGGCCTTAACAGTACCCCAGTGTCCCTGAATGCCCGACTACTGCAACGTGGTCTGGAAGACCTGTCGGTCTCGCATGAATATCGGAGGAACTTATGACGAGATATCTTGGTAGAGAACAATGGCTCTTGTGGGTTTTTTCTTCTTTTTTTCTAATATGCCATCTCGTAACGTTTTATAGGCCGTGACGCCTTTTTGTACCTGTAAAAAGCGCAAATACCATCTAGTGCGTGCGTGGCTATATGACGTTTTAAAGCCTCTTTCACCCCCCCCCCCCCCGAGATGAGAGACTTTGGTCATTGCATCAGGGTCTTCACAGGGGAAATGATAAAGAGGTAGTGAAAACGCTGTGTGGGTGTTTTTTTTTAAAGGGAAAAGACACCAGTGGCCCCGCTGAGGGCCAAGATCTCATCCTGCTGTTACGGGAGCATTCAGTCCTGGACGCAACCTCCGACTAAACCGTGACTCACTCCACTGGGCGTGTGTGTGTGTGTAGCATTAAATGAACACGCATCTGTTGACTCACGGGCCTCCGCTGCTCCTTTTTATAAGCTTTACAGTGTCTGTTGGCTCTGGTCAGCTGTCGCTTCTGTACTAATCTACGAGAAAGATGGTGTAACCGTCTGCAAGATGTGAGTCATTTCTGCTTGTATTTGGAAGGAAACTGCTGATTTAAGGAGGAGTAAGGGGAACATTCTCAACTGACACGCTTTGCCTTTATAAGGGTCTGCTGAAAATAGTTTATTTTTATTGGGGTGTTTTCTTTTTTCTTTCCTTCCCTGGCCGACTGGCGGTGACGTACCTGGAACTCGACAAACAAAAACGGCTTTGTTGTTGCTGGAGGTTGAATGTCACAGTGTATTAGTGGGCCCCCCCTGGAAAAACGTCCGTAGGGTGCAGGGGTGTCCTTCACACACGTTTCTTTTGAAATGTTGTTGTTCAGCCCGATTCTCTTTTTGGCCGACCGGCACCTGGCTTGAGCTTGTAACCAGTCTACGTCTAAGTCGCAGGCGGAGGAAACGCGGCTCCGACAGACATCGCCGGGTAAACTAAACAAAGCACCCTTCTTGGCGGGAGTATCCGGACATTTCTGAAATAGTTTCCTCCCTCCCTGACTTCGCCAAGGGGCCGGGAATAAGGGGAGAAGAGGAAGACTACACAAGCAGGGGGCCAATGAAGTACACAGCCACGAGCCCGCTGTCTTTTTCTCTTCTTCGCACTTAAAGCATCTATTACCCCCTGCTCCTCTTCGGTGATGCCTGGTTTCCTTCCTATTCTCTCTCTCGCTGTCTGGCAGCAGATCCCTGTGAGCTCTGCTGCAGGCGCCGGTGAGAAAGAGAAAGACTGAAATGTCCCCCTCAGCTGCTGTGGCCTTTCTTCTCAGCCACTCGAGAACTTGAGATTTGAAAGCAGCTCATCAGTGTTTGATTAATCAAACGCTGATGTCAGACTGTGTCTGTCTATCGCTATGGAAACGGTCGCTGCGACCCAGCACTGAATGCGCTGTGGGGGAAATGGGAGTAATCGTCCCATTGATGTCCATCAATCATGGCCGTGGACCATGATACCCCACACCCCCCCCACACACACACACCAACACATCCTGACCTGAAGCTTTATTTCAGAATTGAGTCATGTAAGGTGAAGGGACGAGGGGGGGCTTTTCATTTGCCAAACAAAGGCAGTGACCTAATCCAAGCTTTTCACATATTGAATCCAGAAGGGGCTGGGGAGTAGGGAGGACAGGCGGAGGACAATGGGAGACAGAAGGCAGATCAAACGGAGCCATCCCACTGGGCGTCACGGCAGCAGCAGCAGCCAGCCTGTCCCCCCTCAGCGTGAGCTGCTGGACAGACGAAGTCCACTATTGACCAGTGACCACGGTGCAGAACCCGCATCTGATACCCAACAAATCCATTCTGTTTAGATAATGGTCCAGCAAATCAAACCGATTTGAATCCTCCTTTTATTGTTTCTTTGCAGGTGGGACAACACAGTTGTTCTGTGTACCTCCTTTGCATTGCACGTGTTGTCACACTTTGCATGATACCTCACCCGGAGGAAACTGGGAGGGACCAGTGGCAAAAAACCCAACATATTCAGCCGTTTGGTTTGGCTCTCCGAGGTTCATCTCAGAGCCTGAATAACCTGCAGGCTTGTCCTTATCAATGGACTGATATGGTGCATTCTTTATTTTCCTGGACAATTGCGTACCTTGACAGGCTTGGTATCCACAGAGCACAGCGTGCTCCGTGTATCACAAAGAGGCACTGGCGTGTCAATGTTCAAGGGTGGGGTTGGGGGTGGAGATGGCTTTTCTTTTGTTAATTAAAAGAGACAAATGACTGATGATTTCAGTCTTGCAGTGATTTCTCATTTGTTTTTTAGCCATTATGTGGTTAAAAATGTGTCTTCTTGAAGCGGGAGGGGGGGGAGGGGGGGGCATTATTTTTGCACCGGGCAGATTTCATTACAATAATGTGCAAAGCTTAGTCAAATAAATGAAATGCTCATTCTTCCGTTGGATATAGGACTCAAACCCTATCTGTCCCCGCCGCGGTCTGTCGAGCACGGCTGGGAGGTGATCAAAGTGAGGGATCATTTGGGGAGTTGGAGAGAGAGCGAGAGAGACGGGATACAAAGAGATGGAGGGTTGCCGGGACGACCGGAGATATCTCTGATTCTTAGCAGCCTCTCTGTTCTCTCCTGCATGTGTGATCGCAGAGACCCTCTGCTACAGTTACTCGTCCTCACCAGAAAAACGATTTTCCATGTTTGAAATCTCTCCCTGGAACCCCACCTCCCCTTTCTTAATTTTTCTTTATTTGGAGGACGCGCGCCTCCTCTTTTGATGCCATTCCCGCCTGCGCGGCCTTGTGTTTGTGCAGTCTGGCGTAAGAGGAACCAAGAGGCGGTCGTAGTCTTAATTACTCAAACGCTGTCCTCTTCCTCTTGGGAAGTTGTTTTTTACATTAATAGGGGGTAAGTGTTTAGATCAGAGGGGGGGGTTGGGGTTACCCTCTCCACTCTTACCCTCCTACTTGGTCTCTTTCGAGGACAGCCTGTAATTTGTATGAAGGAGTCATTGTCTGAAATGGGCCCTCTGGGTGAGCGCAGTAAAACAGCCCAGCCCGTAAAGGTTGTGCAACAGAGCTGGGATTTCTACTAAGACGTTTGGGTTATTCTGGTCTCAGCGCCGAGCCAGTGATAATAAACCTGTTGGAGATTTTTAACGATTTGCTTATCTAATGTATGTCATTATGTTTTATGCTTGTCGTAATTGAATCCCTCGAAGATAAAAAACAAAACAAAAAAACAAACGAACTGGTGTCTTCGAGGATTGGTACCTGTGATTTTTTTATATATAGTTGATCGCATTCTTAACTTCCTTTCTGTCTGTGTTTGCTGAAGGCGGGAAGCGATGGAGAGAGCATCGGGAACTGCCCCTTCTCCCAGAGACTTTTTATGATCCTTTGGCTTAAAGGAGTCGTCTTCAACGTCACCACCGTGGACCTCAAGAGGTGAGTCCTCCCTCCTTCCCTCCCTCCCTTCCATATCTCCCCCGTCGGCAGCTTTTCCCTTTTTGTTTCGATAGCATCCTAAATCTTTTTTTTTTTTTTATCTGGGCGATTCCTCAAAGGGTTTGGCGGCTCCACCTCTGACACGCTCGCTTTATCCCCTCTTGCTTATTTGGTTTTCCCATGACCCTTTCTCAAGCTGGGGGGGATCTGAGGAAAGTAAACACTGTCTCTGGAGAGGCTATTTAAGGTTATTTCTCTGCTCGCTTCCTGTCTAGATTTGGGTAGGCAACATGTTATTTTTTCATCACAAAACTCCGATACTCTGTAATTCCGCCTGCTAGGAATCGGATTCCACATGTGACTGCCAATACCAGCCGCTCTTTACCAAAACCCGCCGCGTTACTGCCTGTGTGACTCTTCTAAATGCCCCTCAAAGGTTTTTGTGTGGTCTTTCTTCGTCGCCTACCTTTTTTTTTTTTTTTAAACTCAAGAGATTAAAGATTTCCGTCATCTTGCTGGCTGGCGAAGCCCAACAGAGATCTACTTGATAGATACCGGGCTGCTTTTGTACAGCTAAAAGAAGGAAAGCAGTGTCCCATTTGACTGGACCTTTGGTCTCTGAACGGGCCTGTTCGAGATGGCTGCATAGGTTCCGGTATGTTTGCATGTATTTTCCATAACAGAGGGCGAGTAACTCAAAACGGGGCCAGCTGATGTCCTCTAAAGAGCAACGTGGGACGTCCTCCCACTGAGAAGCGGCTGTTCCCCTCATCAAACAAACCTTTTGTTCAGCCGGCGTGACACTCTCCAGAGGAACAAGTGTCCCCGGGCTCTGCCTCGTCCCCATCGGGTTTGTAACCTTCGAGTAAACACAAAGCGTGTGTAAAAGGAGGCGTGTGCCCGCCATGTTTATAGCTCTTTTTATTGTTGTATTTAAATGGGACAACGGCGCTCATTGT
This sequence comes from Gasterosteus aculeatus, assembly GCF_964276395.1. Lineage (NCBI taxonomy): Eukaryota > Metazoa > Chordata > Actinopteri > Perciformes > Gasterosteidae > Gasterosteus > Gasterosteus aculeatus. The sequence goes on from NC_135703.1 coordinate 5,370,265, forward strand.
TGCACCTGTGGGACACGTAGGACATGAATGTCACGTGTCACTGGCATACGGCAAAATATGTTCGCATCCCTCAGTTCAGGCCTTCTGACGGCCGTCGTGACAATATATTTGTTCCAGCGATGAAAGACGTGAAATCCTGAGGCAGTTTGTTGCGCAACGAGTGACATCAGCGGGCGAGGTCGCCACTTCCCCCTCCGCATGCCAAGGAGTCAAAGTCACTTCCCATCTGCGCTGCCCTCGGATGGCCTTTCCCCAAAGCTCTGCCGCCGTTGGGAACGTCGTTGTATGCTTACATGTTGTTTTTTGTGAGGTCAGAGCGGATGCTTGCTGCCCGCTGGCTAACAGGCGCCTTCATGCTGCAGGGGTTAAAGCTCTGTGCGTTTTCATGGCTGTGTTCACGCTGATCATTCAACACATGCAAATTTTTGTTTTATGTTCGTGTCATCTGCCTGCCAGAGACATCTGGTTAAAAAAATGTGCTGGTTTCAAGGCCGCAGAGACAAAGGGACGAGTGCAAACACACACACACACACACACGCACAACCGCTTATGATTCTTGTCTTATTTACAGATCATTTGTTTTCTAATTCACAAATGGGAATGACTAATACTTTTACTATTAGATTATAATCCATTATAATCTTCTTTTCCAGGAAGCCGGCAGACCTCCAGAACCTGGCCCCCGGCACGCACCCCCCCTTCATCACCTTCAACGGCGAGGTCAAAACCGACGTCAACAAGATCGAGGAGTTCCTCGAGGATGTCCTCTGCCCACCCAAGTGAGCACTTTCTCATCGCCTCGGCAACGCTTTCATACACTGCTGCCACGTGCACACAGCGCTGGAGTCCTTGTATGGATCCAATGGAGTCAAATCTGTTACTTAATGCATAAGGGTGAAATGTTTTCTACCGTATCCCATCAAAAACGTTGATTTTCCACTCAATCTTTCTCACTTGTATGCATCCCTCTACTTAGAATTTGGCTCTCGACTGTATACGTTTATGTATTTATTGGAGCTGAATGATTAAATTTAAGCATCTGGGCTCTGTGTTGGAAGCTTATTTACTCCAAGTTACATTTGGCCTTCTTGTTAACAGCTTGGTTCTAGAAATAAGACCTATATCTGCGTTTGACAGTGCAAACAATCATTTTTTTATTATTTAAAGAAAAATCTTTTAATGCGTTTCATTTACACCAATTCCAGTAATGAACCTTTCTAGAACTATTCTTTAACCACCACACATAATCTGCGAGTGTGTTTAAGCTTGTGTGTTTGTGTGCAGGTACATCAAGCTGGGTGTGCGACACCCCGAGTCGAACACAGCTGGTATGGACATCTTCGCCAAGTTCTCAGCGTTCATTAAGAACTCTAAACCAGATGGGAATGAGGGTAAGTTACCCATGTGTGCATGTGACAGACACTCGCTGGGAGCGGATATCCAGGAACCTTCCAGTCCTGTTTGGAGAGCTCTCTGGTTGCTAGGCGACATTGATAGCCCTGCCCTGATTGGTAGTTCACAGACCCACGCTCATGAACACAGAGCCTTTGTTCCTCACCTGGTGGAACTCTCTGGAAAAGAGAAAAAAAACGCAGAGCAGCTCTCCTGACTCCTGTGCTCACAATCTCGTCGCTCGTGTTTTCCATTCCTGCATCAGGTCGAGTGCCGGCGGAGCAGATAAGACTAAAATATTAGGGCTATTGTCTCGTAGATTGCGTGGCATCCGGGCTGCGCCACTAAAAAGATGTCAGTGTACCAGGATACCAAGATTCTGTATCATGGCTTCAGTCGTCTGCTCCCCACCTTGGGAAAATATTAAACCACAGTGAGCTGGATGTGAAAACGAAGGCTGTGTCAACACAGTTAGAGGCTGAATCTCACGATTCAATGATAAGTGCCGTCTCCAACGCAACGGGTCGGGTCTGCTGTAGCGCAACTTGGGTCGGACATTCATGTCATATTTTCCAACAATGGAGTGACTTGTTGACACCATCCACATGGATGGATGGAGAGACGCGGCGAGGACAAAGTGCAATGAAATGTGTGTCTGGTAATGCGCTTTGTTTCAGCTGCACATTATTGTATCACAATGCTACCGTAGAGTTGTGTACAGTGCAGCCCATGAGGATTTATAATGCGCACAGTGTGTAGGTGCACATGGGGGCTTGTCTCTAGATCAAATGCTGCCCCCATGTGGTTGGACCGTGTATGACGCAGCAGGAGGCTTCAGGAAAAAATATACTTTTCCACTGCTGAAAGGTCACTTGCTCATAGCGACTATGAAATGAAAAGCATTCGTCACAACGTCTCATGTGCGTCCTCGCAGCTCTGGAGCGCGGCCTCCTGAAGACGCTGCAGAAGCTGGACGAGTATCTCCGCTCGCCGCTGCCCGACGAGATCGACCACAACAGCATTGAGGACGTCAAGTTCTCTGACCGCAAGTTCTTGGACGGTGATGAAATGACCCTGGCCGACTGCAACCTGCTGCCCAAGCTGCACATCGTCAAGGTGAGCGAGGGACTGATTCATCGTGCCGCCTTTTGTTTTAATCAACATTGCTGCATCGTCGGCCGCAGGAAAAACGCCTGCGAGCGTCCAAAAGGCCCGGCGTCGCAACATTTCGGCCAGAAGTCCTTTGCTTTTTCCTCATGCATTATTTTCTATTGTTGCAGAAAATGTTGATGCAGTTCTTAAGGGCTTTTGATCTTAAATATTTCTCAAATAGTGAAAAGTATTTTGGTTTCTATAAATAAAACGTATCACAATTTCCCCCGTTTCCGATGCCATCAAATATTTCAATGGGATTTGGTTCACTGTCCCGGGGATGAATAAAAACTGCAAATCTCCATATTTTAGGAGCTGGAACTAGTAAATATTTGCTTTTTTGTTATTGTCAAGTTATTGAAAAAAGTTTAGGAATAGAAAATTAAATAAATTCTTCAAACTGTTAAAGAAGCGTAATCTCTTCATTGAAGATTGTTTTGGGTTAGTGCGTCACAACGATGGACCCTCATAGACCTCCGATCCTTTTCTTTTCCTCTGCAGGTGGTGGCCAAGAAGTACAGAGGCTTCGACATCCCCAAAGAGATGACGGCCATCTGGAAGTACCTGAACATCGCCTACACGCGCGAGGAGTTCACCAACACCTGCCCCAGTGACAAGGAGATCGAGATAGCGTACGGAGACGTAGCCAAGAGGCTGGTCAAATAAGCTCCGCCCCTCCCCCAGTCTCCCCCAACCCCCACCCCACCCCACTCCACAGCACCGGGACTGATGTGCTCTTTCACAAGAAAAAACTCTGGTTTCCTTCTCATTATCTAGAGCAGACCCCCAAATGCATGAACCCATCTCATTCCTTTTTCTTTTTTTATATATACACAAAGACCCCCATTGTTAGTTGATTCAACAAAAAGAGCCACTGTTGTTCCACCTTTTCTATTGATCATTTAACTGCTTTTACTTTTTTGGTTTTCCGATGGATGTTGTGAGGCAGAGAAGCAGCAGCAGCAGATCTGTTGTTCCAAAGTTAGCCTCGTCAAACACACTCCCTGATAAGTGACCTTCACGTTGACTTTTCTCTTAGCTTGTTGTCCGTCTAATACTGACTGGTTGCTCTCTAGCGTTGCTTTAAAGGGAACACCGAGCTTTTAGGCGTCATAAACGGTGTTGGAGCTTCACTGTAGTCGGCAGGTTTAAGCGGAAGCGAAATTCGAATGTGCAAAAACGATTGTAGCCGCAGGTAAAGCCACCTGCTATCCGCTGTCTGAATTGAGCAGAAGTCTTGTAGCTCAGAGGACTCGTAGGGGACTTCATTTTTTTTTTTTTTTTTCACCGGCCCGCCGCAGAAGTTACGGCTCAGGATGAATCTGAAGTCTGAAATCTCTGACCGCGTAGCTCGCAGATTTTGCCGGTTGTGTAGATGTCTGAGGCCTTTGGCCAGTCGCCACAGCAGAACTCAGGCCGACCCATTTCTTCTCTCCTTAGAGCAAGTAGGAACGTCTTAGTTTACACGTGGCAGCCACCCCCCCCCCCCCCCAAAAAAAGAGGCTGTACGCCGGTCTCACTGTGGATAAGATGACTCCTGCTATGTAAACAAAGTAAGAAGAAACCACACACCCACTGTTTCCTCCTCCATAGCGCGCGTGCACTCGGGCCTCAGGGAAGGGGACACGAGACGTATTTATGAGCGACGGGAGGACGGGGGGCGCCTTTCTGTTCTGCCCGGTGCAGACGTGTGTTATGTAACAGGAGCTCCAGAAGTGCTTTCATGCTGACTAAGCAAAGTTTTCTCCCATTTTGCCATTTTTTTTTACAGACATTTGTTATGTAACCAATTTGATAAAATCAAAATAAAAGAAGGAATTGTAAATATTTTTTTTGATTGCTCAGAATCTGTTGTGTAAATTGTAAACATGTCGTGTGACTTTTGAACAATATGGGCTCATTTTTTTTGGCCTGCTTTGATTTTAAGTCTAAATGAACCTCCTATTTGCCTTACTCGTTTTCTCGCTGCGGATGTTTTGCAGTTTCTCAGATCACTTCATTATGATTGTGATATTGTACGAAGAAATTATCGTTATGTCATTGCTTTTTCTTTTTTTAACAATATTGACTGAATTCAAATAAACATAATGGCATTCTGACAGCGTGTTGGTGTTCTTTTACTTTTAATAGATGTCGTCTTTGGTCCTCTAGATTTATATATTAATATAACATGTCTTTACAGCTCATAAGCAGCTTTTTATCTTGTTTCTTCTTGACCTTGAAAAAGAGTCTGGCAACTTCCTCAATTCAGACACTTAAACAGCATCTTGTGGCCACGTGCCAATTAGGAACTTTTATTGAAAAAAAAAAAAAAGTTTTTAACAGATCTGTGTCAGTCATACATGGAAAATAGATATCTTTTTATACATAAACACAAAATGTTATTTCTTATTGGAATTACAGTAGTATATATTGCATTGGGTTTCTTTCTTCCCTTAATCCACAGACTGGTCTGGGAACCCCTGATCCAGAGCCTGTGTGTTTCCAGCTCCCTCTGAGGAATGTCCCACATGGGTGTCCACCCGCTGTGGGCTCCACCTCCCAGCGAAGACGCCCTCTGGCTGCCAGCGCCGCCGTGTTTTTCAGCCAATTCCCTACTGTTCCGATGCACAAACAAGTGTGTTCTGCAAGGACGTTTGCAGCCAAGTTTTGCGTTCTGAGTTTTAGGAGGGGAGAAAAAAAAGAAAGACAGGAATGCAGGAGTAGAGTTTTTGGATGCTCTCCAGATCATTAAAGTGTCATGTTTCAACCCCAGACATTCGCTACTCCCTCACTGGTGAACACGCAGACAAAGTCTCCAATTGAAATTCACAGGGAAGAAAATCCACCCATAAGCAAACAGACGTGTGTGTGTGTGTGTGAGGCAAAAGAAGACATAACAAAGGCTGGCTGTCATTCAGACCACACACTCATTACAAGCAGGTTGAGTGTATTAGTGTAATGGGGTTATGAAGGTGAGCCCAGGAGGGTGTGTGTGTGTGTGTGTGTTTAGAGAAAGCAGGACTATTATCAGACACCATGCGAGGGAGCCAGTCAGCTAAACTCACACGCAAGTCACAGTTGCTTCATTGGGCTTTTCTTAGGACGAGAATCTGCTTGACCATTGACATACATCTCTCCTATCATTCTTTCCACTTTCTAACAGGTGAATCAACAGCTGTGTATTCTCCTGCTACTCGATACGCTCAGCGGAGGCTTTTCTTGCTGCCTGGCATCGACCCTCTCAGTGCAGTGCCAGTTCAGTTTGCCGGTTTTACACAACACACATTTATACAGCTGGCTAAATATTTACACTGGTAAAGTAGCTCGCTCAAGGGTACACAGTGATATCCCAAGAGGGTTTTGAAACCTACAATGTGTGAAAATCCTTCTTTGCATATGGACTCTGTGCACCTGACCTTTGATGTGACTACATTGTGTTGTGTTTAGGTTCCCACTGTTAATGGCACACAGGAGTACAGGTAGAAAAATCCATGGCTGCAAGAATATTGGGATTCTCTCAGTTTGAAAATAACAATTTATGATGCCAACTCTCTGGGAATTGTAAGGCAGTGCTTTTCGGCCTTTTTGTGACACCTTATAATAAAGCTACTGTCACACCGCGGTGAAATTGTCTGTTGTTTTACTCTGTGGGGCATTTTGTCTTGTCATTTACGGTTTTATTTTGAAATAATAACTCCTCTCGTTTCAGGTCACTTACCCTTCCTCATGTGTCACCAGTCTGATTGTCTTCCCTGATTCCTGATTGTGTCCACCTGTTCCCCATTCCCCTCCATGTGTATTAATAGTCTGCGTCTCCCTTTGTCCTGTGCCAGTGTGTTCGTCATTACCCATGTGTTCTACCTCGTTCTGCCACGTCACAGGTTCCTTTTTGTTGTTATTCAGGATCTTCGATCGGCCCAGTGCCTTCACCTCCACGCAGGTTGTTTTTGGTTTTGCTTAAGTTTTGTATTCCTAGGTTAGATGCAACATTAATCTTTCATAGTTCTTTGTTTTTCCTCCTATAAGGAGTGATTTTGTTTTGAGACGTTGCCTCCGTCAATAGAGTGCGTTGGTTACTTTGATAAATTTAAAAGCCTTTTTGTTTTCCTCCTAGAGCGGAGTGATTTTGTTTTTGATAGTTTTATAGCCACACTTCTTCCTGGTTTATTTTATCGGAAGAAGTGTGACCTAGGATAATTTCATAGCCCGCTTTAGACTCTGTCTGGAGGACCTTCGCTGCATAAATAAAGATCTCCTTTCCTACCTGAGAACCCTGCGCCTGCTTCCTATCTTCCTCTCGGGCTGACAGTACACACTGGCCAGTATGGAAGCAGCAGGGGAGGACCTTCTCGCGCAGGCCCTAGCCTCTCAGGGGGAGCGTCTCTTCCAGCAGGAAGAGCAGATGACTTCACTGAGCCAGGGACTCAGAGGCCTGGCCCGTAGTCAGGAGGACTTCAAGGCTGCTGTTTTTGACCAGATAGGGGGTCTCGCGGGTCAGCTTCAGCAGCTTCTCAGAGGTTCTGAGAGGAGCGACCCGGCACCTCCTGCACCTGAACCTTCGCCCCCTCCCACCTTCCCCTACGCAGGAACTGGGGTTCGGCTGGCACCTCCCGAGCGATATACGGGAGACCATGGACAATGTAAGGCATTTCTCATAGACTGCGACATGCATTTTGAACTCTCGCCTCAACACTTCCCCACAGATCGAGCCAAGGTGGCTTACGTAATCTCCCACCTGTCGGGAAGGGCGAAGGCGTGGGCCGTCGCAGAATGGGAAAGCGGATCCTCAATCTGCGACTCCATTCAGGATTTTAAAGAAGGGCTCCGAAAAACTTTTGATCCGGTCACAACAGAGCGAGAACGGGCAAGAGAGCTCAGTGGGCTGAAGCAGACAAGAGAATCCGTTTGTGACTACGCCATTCGCTTCAGGACTTTGGCGGTGCAGAGCGGCTGGAATACCACAGCGCTTTATGACGTCTTTCTTAAAGGATTGGCTGCGCCCATCCAAGAGCGATTGCTGCCTCTGGACCTTCCTCCAGACCTGGACTCCCTCATCGCCCTCGCTATCCGAACGGATAATCGGCTCCTGGAATTTAGGGCTCTCCAGGGACAACGCCTGGACGCTCCACATCGCTCACAGCACTACCCCGCCCCCTCCGGGTGGGCTCCCGGCCGGGCGCCACCAGATCAGCGCCGGTCTTCTTCCCCGGTTGGCGGAGACGAACCTATGCAGCTGGGTGGTGCTCGGCTCACCCCGGAAGAACGGCAGCGCCGATTGAGGGAAGGTCGGTGTTTCTACTGCGGGGAGCTCGGTCACCTGGTAGCCGCATGTACGGCCAAGACGCCGTGGTTAGGCAACCGACCCACGGCTCCAGGCTCATCGACACGAGTTTTGACCTCCATTAAGGTACAACACAACACCACAGTCATGACGTTGGATGTTTTAATTGACTCAGGGGCTGACGAGAGCTTAATGGACTGGGGACTAGCAAACAGACTGGGGTTAAAGACAAAGACTCTCGCACGTCCCATCAGGGCTAGTGCTTTAAGTGGGGAAGCATTATTCACCATCACACATGTCACTGAGCCTGCTGTACTTTCCATAGACAATCACACAGAACTGATGAATTTTTTTTTGTTTCACTCACCGACAAGCACCCTAGTACTGGGATTCCCATGGCTTGTTCGCCACAACCCCCACTTAGACTGGCCTACGGGCAAGATCATGGGATGGGGAAAAGATTGTGAAGGGAATTGTTTGCGGGAGAAGCCTCACCGACCCATCACCACTTTAATAAACACTGTTTCTGCTCACCCCGTCACGGAGCCCCAGTACCCAGATCTGACCTCCGTTCCCCCCTGCTACCATCATCTCAAGGAGGTCTTTAATAAAACAAAGGCCACGTCTCTCCCTCCACATCGACCGTATGACTGCGCCATCGAGCTCATCCCCGGCTCCACCATTCCTAAGGGTCGCTTGTATTCTGTGTCGGGACCCGAACGTCAGGCGATGACTGAGTACATTGATGCATCTCTGAAATCGGGGCTCATCCGGCCGTCATCGTCACCTGCGGGTGCCGGGTTCTTTTTTGTTAAAAAAAAGGATGGGTCTTTGAGACCATGTATAGACTATAGTCCACTTAACAACATCACAATAAAGAATCGCTACCCACTTCCCTTGATGACCTCTGTTTTTGATCAGCTCCAGCAGGCCACAGTCTTCACAAAACTGGACTTGCGCAACGCGTACCATCTGGTCCGAATAAGAGAGGGAGACGAGTGGAAGACTGGGTTCAATACACCGAGCGGTCATTACGAATACTTAGTCATGCCTTTCGGCCTCACCAATGCTCCTGCCGTATTCCAAGCCATGATTAACGATGTCCTCAGAGATTTTCTTGACCACTTTGTTTATGTTTACCTCGACGACATTTTAATCTACTCACCAGATCTAGACACACACAAACGCCATGTACACCAAGTCCTTGAACGTCTTCTCTGCAATCACCTGTATGTGAAAGCAGAGAAGAGTGAGTTTCATGCCGACACCATCTCCTTCCTGGGTTTTATTGTAGCCCCTGGAAGAGTCCAGATGGATCCGGCTAAAGTAAGCGCGGTGGCTGAGTGGCCTACGCCCGATAGCCGCAAGAAGGTTCAGCAATTCCTGGGGTTTGCTAACTTTTACAGGCGGTTTATCAGAGGCTTCAGCGCGATAGCTGGTCCCCTTCACGCCCTGACATCCCCCCAGGTGCGGTTCAACTGGTCCCCAGATGCAGAGGAGGCGTTTCAGAACCTCAAGTGTCGCTTCACCTCGGCGCCCATCCTTACTCTGCCAGACCCACAGCGCCAGTTCGTGGTAGAGGTTGACGCTTCCAATGAGGGGATCGGGGCCGTCTTATCGCAACGGTCAGCGGCCGATGGCAAGATGCACCCCTGCGCCTTCTTGTCCCGGCGACTAAACTCTGCACAGCGGAATTATGACGTGGGCAACCGGGAGCTGCTAGCGGTCAAGGTGGCCTTGGAGGAGTGGAGACATTGGCTGGAGGGGGCACAACATCCGTTTATCGTGTGGACAGACCATAGGAACCTCGAGTACATCAAACAAGCGAAGAGACTAAATTCACGCCAGGCCAGGTGGGCATTGTTTTTCAACCGCTTTTGCTTCACCTTGTCTTACAGGCCGGGGTCCCGGAATGTTAAACCAGATGCCCTGTCACGCATCTACGACCCGGAACCAGTGGCCAAAAAACCAGAACCCATCCTTCCACAGAACTGTGTGGTTGGAACAGTTTCCTGGCCGATAGAACAAGAGGTGAAGCGTGCGAATGGGGGGGCGCCTCCACCTCGTGGGTGCCCAGAGCATTGTTTGTTTGTTCCAGTGGAATTGCGCCCAAACGTGATTCGGTGGGCCCACACCTCGCTGCTCACCTGTCATCCAGGAGTCCGGAGAACAATGTTCGCCATATCTCAGCGGTTCTGGTGGCCATCCATGGAATCAGGGGTCCGGGAATACGTCGACGCATGTCCGGTCTGTGCTCGGAACAAAACGGCCACCGGGGCACGCATGGGACTGCTGCAACCCCTACCCATCCCATCCAGGCCGTGGTCGAACATTTCGATGGACTTCATCACGGGGCTCCCGGCTTCAAAAGGTAACACCACGATTTTAACCGTGGTGGATCGCTTTTCCAAGATGACACATTACATTGCCTTGCCTAAGCTACCTTCAGCTAAAGAGACTGCCCAAATCATGATGCAACACATCTTTAGAATTCACGGATTTCCCAAGGACATCGTGTCAGACCGGGGGCCCCAGTTCATCTCACGGTTCTGGAGGGAGTTCTGTCAGCTCATCGGTGCCACAGCCAGCCTGACTTCAGGTTACCACCCGGAGGCCAACGGCCAGACCGAACGTCTCAACCAACAGCTGGAGACAAGCCTCCGATGCCTGGTGTCACAAAGACCGACGGCGTGGAGCTCCTATCTGGCCTGGGCGGAATATGCCCACAACACGCTGCCCACCTCTGCCACAGGTCTCTCACCCTTCAAGTGTGTATACGGTTACGAGGCTCCTGTATTTTTTTACTCTGAGCAGGAAGTTGTAGTTCCCTCCGCCCATGCCCTGGTTCGTCGCTGTCATCGCATCTGGGCCGCCGCCCGTCAAGTGCTCATCAGACAGGGGGACAGAGTAAAGAAGGCAGCCGACCGAAGACGCCGTCCCGCACCAGAATACAAACCGGGACAACGGGTTTGGTTATCAGCCAAGGATCTGCACCTCAAAGTCCCTTCCAAAAAACTAGCACCGCGGTTCGTTGGGCCCTTCCCCATTTCCAAAGTAATTGGCCCCGCTGCCGTCCGTCTCCGTTTGCCCAGGTCAATTCGGGCGTACCCCACATTCCACGTCAGTCAGGTCAAACCCACCAAGGAAAGCCCCATGGTTCCTATCGCTGAGCCCCCGCCGCCACTGGAAGCAGCCGACGGAGGCTTACTCTATAAAGTCAAGAGACTATTGGCCGTACGCAATAGAGGCAGGGGTAAACAGTATTTAGTGGACTGGGAGGGATACGGTCCTGAGCACAGACAGTGGGTCCCGCGGCGCCACATAGATGACCCTTCACTTATTCAGGACTTTTACAGAGACCACCCTGAGCTACCTGGACCGTCAGGTGTCGGTCCTAGAGGGGGGGGGTTCTGTCACACCGCGGTGAAATTGTCTGTTGTTTTACTCTGTGGGGCATTTTGTCTTGTCATTTACGGTTTTATTTTGAAATAATAACTCCTCTCGTTTCAGGTCACTTACCCTTCCTCATGTGTCACCAGTCTGATTGTCTTCCCTGATTCCTGATTGTGTCCACCTGTTCCCCATTCCCCTCCATGTGTATTAATAGTCTGCGTCTCCCTTTGTCCTGTGCCAGTGTGTTCGTCATTACCCATGTGTTCTACCTCGTTCTGCCACGTCACAGGTTCCTTTTTGTTGTTATTCAGGATCTTCGATCGGCCCAGTGCCTTCACCTCCACGCAGGTTGTTTTTGGTTTTGCTTAAGTTTTGTATTCCTAGGTTAGATGCAACATTAATCTTTCATAGTTCTTTGTTTTTCCTCCTATAAGGAGTGATTTTGTTTTGAGACGTTGCCTCCGTCAATAGAGTGCGTTGGTTACTTTGATAAATTTAAAAGCCTTTTTGTTTTCCTCCTAGAGCGGAGTGATTTTGTTTTTGATAGTTTTATAGCCACACTTCTTCCTGGTTTATTTTATCGGAAGAAGTGTGACCTAGGATAATTTCATAGCCCGCTTTAGACTCTGTCTGGAGGACCTTCGCTGCATAAATAAAGATCTCCTTTCCTACCTGAGAACCCTGCGCCTGCTTCCTATCTTCCTCTCGGGCTGACAGCTACGTATGTTTTTGACCTATCAGTCCCATTTCTTTACTGATTATTACCAGATCCTGTGAGAGTAGAATTTTTGTGTAGCTTTTTTATGCTCTTGACCCCTCGCATTATATCCTGTGACTGATAACTAATAAATAAATAGACTAATAAAAATGTTAATCGTGAAACAATGGCTATGCTTTCAAGCAGCCGGAGGTCAGGCGTTTGCTTAATAGGCGACCTCGAAGCCTATTAAAGGAGTTTGTAGCTGTCAAAACACAGTGTTATAACAGCGCACTTGTGAAAAACTGTCAACATTAATAATGGCCCACTGAAATGGAACCAGCCCATTATTAATGTCATTAGTTCTGCATGGCACTGTTTGCTGGAGAGAGGGGGCGATAAAAGATTAGAATGATAATTGACATGACACCAGCGTAATTGCATTCGTGGCTTCCCGCCACAGTAGCTCATTAATACTCCTAAATAGCTGGCGTGCGCGATCATCATCAGATCATCATCAGCTCACTTGGGCACGTTGGCCGATGAGCCAATCGGAGCTGAAATGGCGTCCTTTGGCTGCCGGTGACCCCTCGAGTGTGAATGCTGCGGTGCAGCCGCGTCCCGGTACGCACACAGTTACGCGTGCGTGGGCCTAAATACTCTTGATAGCTCATGAAAACACATCACATGTGCTAAAGGTGATGCACAGTGGCACACTGGCAGAAAAGCGTGACACTTGAGTATTCTAGTATGTTTTCAAAGCGGGTTCAAATGCAATGAATAGTTTTGCGTTTTTTTGTATCCGGTGTCAAGGGTAGAATACATGACTGACGTGTTATTAGAGGTGCATTTTAAAAGGCTCAGTTATCTTACGTTTTACAAAAACGATTTTCTCAATTTAACTTAAATGCAATGCAGGTGACAAGAATTTATCTGTGGGGCTCACGCCATTAAAGATAAAAAAGGGAGCCATGAAGCTATCCTGTTGTATCACAACTAAAAGTCCTGCATTTTAAATTCATAAAAGTACCTTTTTTATCAGCAAAATTGTCGCAAATTCTTAAAAGTACTCATAATGTGGTTAATGACCCCTGTGAAGGTCATACCGATAGTGTTTGTTTATTGCTGCTGTATTGCATGTCTAAAATTGTATTGTTGATCCAAAAAGAGTTAATATGCCGTTGGGCACCTTGATGTAGAACAACGTGTCAAACTGTACTGTAGTAAAGTACGAGTACCTAAAAGTCAGTGCTTCAGTAAATACACTTGCGATTCTGAGTGTTTTCTTCCAGCAGCACATTTAAACTTCCTCTCTCCTCTCTTTTGAGTCATGGTACAGACTCGGATGGACGTCTCACAACCTCGCCAACGGAAAACCATATAGGCGCCGGCCCAGGAAGGCCGGAATATGTGTGGCATTCGTTTGGAGTTGACCACGGTATCAGAAGTGGTGCATCCAAATTAAAGGGAGGCTCAACAGGCTGTTCCATCCTTGTACCGTCGGTTATAATGGTTCATCCCGGTGTTACACCTTAGTGTGTTGAGATTGAGTCATAGTTATAACTTTCTAACAACAATGAGTAACACACAACAAACACTCTATAACAGGGTAAAACACCATGACACAACAGCTTGTGACACATAAACAATTTGGTACACTAATAATTGTGCATTCATAAAAATGACCCCGCCGAACTGCATGCTGGGTACAGCTCACAACAAGAAGTTAACTCGGAAAAGAGCGATAGAGGAGGAACAACGAGAGACCAGAGATGCACCAGCTTTGGAAAATCCGAATTAAGTTACCGGTACGTTAGATCAGAAAACGATTTATTGCAAACTCTGTCGAGCATCTGGTGGCAACACTAAGCAGCCACGACAAGCTAACACGCTAACTAGCTAACAAACAAACACGCTAACAAGCTAACAAGCCAAGTCCAGTTGCGAGCAAGTTGGCCAGCAAGCGCCAACCAGCTGTTCGAGTAGCCGCGTCCTTTTCGGGTGATGTGTTTACTTGAACATGCAATACCGTGATATACCGGTATACCGTCAGAATATTTCACAATACCGCGATATGGATTTTTGGCCATACCGTGCAGCCCTACTTCAGTGTGTGTCCTCGTTAAAATGCGGTGGGGTGGCTTTCTCTCTTGGCTTGGCGGCTATTGTGGTGAGGAGATAGAGGGACTGTGGTGGTACCCCTCCAGTCCCTCTGGGCGGCCCACAAAAAGCTGCCCCCCCCCCCCCCCCCCCCGGCCCCAAACACACTTGTTGCCACTCACCCCATCTGGGTCCAGCAGTCACACTCTGTGGCAGAGCTGCGGTTAACTGCGCCTGTTGCCTGGTAAAGAGGCACAACGGAGGGTCGAGGGATACAAACGTGGAAGAAGCGTGTTCACCACATGTGCCACTAGAGGGTGCTCTACCACCTTGAGCGGAATGACGGGGGGGGGGGCATCTCAGCCCTGGCTGTGACTATATGCTGGTGGGGGGGATTGTTCTAATCTCCTTTACACGCTCAGCACTTTTTCACCGGAAGCCTGAGGGAGGATTTGCGCATGTGTGTGTGTGTGTGTTTGTGTGTGTGTGTGAAGGATAAGCAGAGATGTGGCCTTAAAGTAAGTGTTTTTAAAGACAAAAAGGGTTACTATGAGTCCTTGTCAGCTGCACCCTGTGACATCAGGTATTTCATACCTCCAGGGGCCTTTGTGGAGCTTGTTTAGTCTCTTTATACGACTACAATGGTGGCCTGTTTTATTTAGTCTGCGACGGAGAAAAACTATTAGACATAAAAGACTTTGCTCTGTCAGCGGCCACACCCCTACCTTAGCTGCACACAGAGACTTACCTCAGAGTTTATGTTATGTTGGTGTGTCTGAGCCCGGGGCGAATATCTGTCTGCTGTGTGCTGAATTACCACTGTCTCTGTGCGCTTGTGCATCTGTGTAACACTAACTGTCTGCTTGAGTGTATTTTCATGACTAAACGAAACTCCGGTTATTGTTCCTTTTTTTTTTTTTTTTTAAAGGAATCAGGAAATGTCTGTTGGGTGTGTTGATAATCCCAGGTGTGTGTTTGTGTGCACAAGACACGGTCTGCCTGAATGTCTTTGTGCTGAAGTGAACTAGCAGGTTCCCTTTCAGAGCTGTGCAGCACATCAACAGGGAACAAGTCTTTGAAGTCTTGGTTCTGTCGTTCGTCTGCAGCTCACTGACTTTCTTTTCATGCCAGCCACGGCGGAGGCCGGGCCCGTTCAAGAGAAACGCCCCGGCTGGCTCCTCCCTGCGATGCTCCTCTCGGTTTTAATTCTGGCAGCCGTAGGAAGCCGTCAAAGTGTACCAGCAGGATAGACTTGAGACTGCAGTAAAAAAAAAAGGAGAAGCTTCTGGCGAAAGAAGGCAACTGACCTCCCGCCCTGCAGGTGCCAACGCGGCGTCCTCTGACCTCAACCAAAGTGTCCGGTTTTACCCGCCAGCAGCCAGAGAGGATGCTGTGACGTTTCGCTTTAACACTGGTGGAGGGAAGGAGGTGAATCGATCGCCCTTGGCTGCTCCTCGGTAGCCTGCGTGCATGGTTGGCGTTGGCTAAGCCCCGGCCTAATGGCCTTTTTAGACCTCCATTAGGTCGTTCCACGCAGGCAGCGTGGTTTAAGTGAGTAAAAAGGCTCCGTCAGAATGCTTTAAGCATTAATAAGACAGCCGGTGTTACTTCTCCAGCCTGTTAGCCCATCAGGAACGGGCAAGTCGAGATCACGAGGCCGGAAAGGCTTGTTTACAGAGGGTCTCTTTGGCTTCCGTGGTTCCAGGTTAAGATTAAGCTCGTAGTCTTTTGGGGAATTCGTTTTCGATCGAGCCCTGAACCTGCCTGCAGTAAAAGTCCCGTCTCGCGCTGACAGACACGGGAGGAAGGGCCAGGAGTTGTGAACGTTGCGCGGTTTATTTAACGAGGAGAGACCCGCGGCTCGATACCGGGAACGGGGGTTAGAAGTGTGCCGTTCGGTGTTGAATTGCAACAAACCACAGGCCTAAACCAGTATGGCAGGCAGGCACTGTTGGGTTTTTTGGGGGTGGGCTTTCTGTTGTTGTGGAGCTTTTTTTCTGTATTGCTCCTAAATCCATGTTTTTTATTTTGTAAAAAGTTGTTTATTAGGAGCAGGGTGCTGTGGCCTTCACCCAATTACCGGGTAGGTTTGGCATACGCCCACATATGCTCAAATACACCCACTACTCCAACACACTTTCACACATGTGCCCAGATCACATTAGTTTGATTCGGTTTCCCCGGCCTGTGTGTGTGTGTGTGTGTGTGTTTGTGTGGCTCCTCCACTTCCTGGATGTCTTGCGGTGTGTTTCCCCCTGGTCTGCAATCCCTCAAAGTCCGGGGGCCTTAATGCATCGCTTACCATATTTTTCCGCCGAGACGTCTGTCGCTTTCCCGGGAAAGCGTAGCGCCTCGCGTGCGTTTGTGTGTCTGCGTGCGTGCACTCGTGCCATTTCTGGAAGAGCCCCTGTGTTCTCTCTGCAGCAGCGCTATACGGCAGCCTCCCGGGTCGCCTCCCCTCGCTGCCCAACATACCCCAGAATCTTGCTTTGGTTGGAAGTGTGTCTGTTTTTATTTCCAGCCATCGTAAAGAAGACAAACTCCTCCCCTGCCGCCCCATCCTATTTTAACAAGCTGTGTTTGGCCGCGGACTCGCCATAACAGGGCCGCTCGGCGTTGCCGCTGGCTACAGTGAAAATCAACACCTCGTCTCCCCCGGACGGATACTTTTCAATGTGTGGATCCAGTTCTCCCCCCCTCATCCTCTCGCCCCCAAAGCACCGGGCCGGTTTCAATCTCGGTCGCATGCTTGGTAGAGATCTGATTTGATATCATGCAATAATGGACTGCATGTCATCTGTCATTTTTGATCTACATGTTCTGTGTAGCTGCGCATTGTTTGGCAGTGACTTCACCGGGTTGGGCCGTCAGTGCCACCTGAGGAATATTCCAGAGCTGCTCCCAGGCGAAAACAGATCCACACTTCTTCTTGGCTGGCTGCTCTCAGGTCTGCCAACCCGAGCAGGAAACAATCGAGGCCCAAAACAATGAGCTGGCTGCAGATCAGTAGGGCCTCCTCCCGGCCTCTCGCAGACGCTACGTCTTCTTTCCTTCTTGATTACTCACGCCTGCCTCATGAGCGGCACCCTCGCACTTCTCTCCGTTTGCCCAAGAGACATCACAAAGAGGAGGTTTTCTGCAGGAGGCTGGTTTTGATTTGGATGCTGAGAAGGAAGACTTGCGAGCAGGGGTGTGGTGGAGGCAAAAGGAGAAAGAGTTATGACGCGTCCGCGCTCATGACTCGGACACGTTCAGACATTAGAGGTTAGATTTCTGAATTTTGTGTGTCGGAGATCGCCATGCTGGTTTATGTCGGTTTTCACTAATGGGCTTCCAGGCTCGGCCCATAAACAGCCTTTAAACGGGGGCGGGAGGAGCGCTGCTGGCACTCAAGTCCAAACTGTATTACCACCCAAGCGTGCAGATCGGCTGCTGTAAGCTCGGCCTCCTTTCGCCCGGCCCTCGCTAGCTCCCACCACTGCTCGTTATCCCCTGAACCCCCCCCCCCACTCCCTGCCAGGCCGGAGGTAGGAAATCAAACCAATTACGGTTGTATTTAAAGAAAATTGGAGCAGGGCCGGAAAAGTGGGGGCATTTCCAAAAACCACAAAAAGAAAAAAAATGGGTGACCGTGGCGCAGAGGGAAATGGCGCTTCTCTGAAAGCACAGCGGGGGAAAAGGGCCACATGATTTAGTGAGTAAGCAGCGAACGTCTAGAGGCAGCCGTACTCATTACCAACGAAACGTCTCGCCCCGAAAAAAACTCATCAATATTATTTTTTGGCGTCATGAATAATCGGTTTCTGCGTCCGTCGGCGTGAGTGAGATTGATGGGTTTTGCTTCTCTGGCGGACCTGGCGGGTTGATGGATGGTTTTTAACAACCCGCTGTGTTTATGTTGAGCTCCGGCGTGCCCGGCCTGCCCAGCGGGGAACACCAACACCTGCAGGCCTTAAGCTGGGGGGGGAGGAGGGTCAAGTTTTTTCTTCTGATCCTATGGCCAGAGTGTGTCACAGTCTGGGGGCCGTCTTTACAGCCCAAGGAGCTTGGCTGGGATCAGCGTTGCAGTTGCCACCCCCTTGATCTGATGTGTTCTCTCTGTTTTACCTCTGATCCTCCTCCTTGCTGTCATCTGTCATCAGGAAAACCCCCTCATTACTCGGCCCTGGATGTAAATGTTTCATTTTCCATACACCCCACAAGCCCTCTTTGTTCCACGGGCCATTTGGCTGTTATATTTCAGCACTTAAAAGCAATTATTCCTAAATATCAACGCTCTCCCAACAGACATCTCCAAACACTCCAAAGATGATTTTCTGTCCTTCATCTTCCTCTGGGCCTCATGGCAAAAAAAGGAGAGAAAATTGAGGTGTCTGGTGTCTGCAGATCAACACACATAAGATGATTCACTGCATGGATGTGTGTACAAACACACCCACACACACACACCTGATGATATGCCTTTGTCTGTGCAGGTGCATGCACAGAGAAGAATACAAAACACACACACACACACACACAATCTGTTTACTTCACACGCACACACCGTAAAGAGTGTAAGAGGATCTCCCATTAGAGATGAAAACAAGCCAGTGAGTGGGAGGTTCCCCCCGAGGAAATCCACAGTCGCTATAGTGGAACCGTGGAACCATGGGAACTGCTTAATAGAGGCCTCTGGGGCCGCAGACACGGGGGTGTGTAATACACACACACATGGTGCAGGCTGAAGACAGACACACTAAAGCAATGTATTTTAGTCTCCTTACCTGTCCAGCACCAACAATAGCTGACACTTTAATAGGTGTCAGCAGAGGCTTGATTTGTTTCACACTGGGTCTCGATTGTCTCCACGGCGATAAATACACTCAAAGTGGCAAAAAAAGCAACGAGCATCACAATAGGACGCACAATATAGGTTTTTGTTGTTAATGGTGTCGCTCTAACTCTCTCTGGCTTGTGAGGCGATTCAGCGGTTTCCCAGTCGGACGCACGGCAAAGTTTCCGGCGCTTGTCAGACTTCGATCGACAGGAGGTGGTGGGTGAGCGTCCACGTTCCCGCGTGATCCAGAACAGACTTCAGGCAATCATTCGTCCTTTTGCTCACCACAAATGTACAGTACATGGATGGAGAAAGGAAGGGAGATAGAAATAAAGAGAGAGTGTGTGTGTGTGTGTGTGTGTGTGTGTGTGTGTGTGTGTGTGTGTGAACCGCCTGTTCCGCGTGTTCCCCGGCTTTGAGAAGAGACCTGGTCCACCGGGATCTCCGTTTCCCCTTCTTGCCGCCACACACACACACACACACACACACACACACACACACACACACACACACACACACACACACACACACACACACACATTTGACTCCAACCTGATGGGGGAGATTCTGGCAGAGGGCTACAGTGTGTAGTGTTTATGCTCTGTGTGTGTGTGTGTGTGTGTTAATTTCCTGTTTTATAGAAGCAGCAGTGTTCGCATGTCCAGATCGTTATTCTGATTTTTTTCTGTGAGAAAAAGAGAAGAGGAAAAAAAAATTTTTGGTGTCAATTCTCACGAATCTGTCTGGGAAACAACAGGCATTGTTTCTGGGAATCTGCCCTACTCTCTAAGTAAAAAAACATATTTTGGTTTGCTGGTAAAGTGGAAATGCAATGACCCAATCAGACTTCACAAAGCGTGTCATTTCATTATTTCAGCCAACGAAGATTCCTAAAACACTAGAAGCTATTCTCTTCAAATATCAAAATGTTCTTTCTTTCCCCAACTAACTAACTGTATTAAGGCCAGATTGGTCAAACAAAGCAGGCTGTGGTCGTATGCAACAACAGGCCGTCGGGATGAACGTTTGCCACCGTGGTCTTAGCCGGAATATATCTAACCATGGTCTGGCCCGAGGTCCGGCCCGAGGTCCGGCCCGAGGTCTCTGCCCATGATCGCCTTCAGGCCTTCTTCTGGTTTGGAAATGTGTGGTGAAGGACGGCGGCCTCATTCGGCAGGAGACTGTCGAGAGCTGAACTTCTCCACGTGATTCGGGCACCTCTCTGTACGACTGTTGCCGTGACAATCAAAAAGACAAAAAATGTCCAGGCAAAATGGCTTTTAAAATAAGTAAAGGCACATTGGAAATGAGTTAAAAAATCTACATAATATGAAAATACATTTTTCTATAGAAGTTTTCTATTCATTAATGTATGTACTTTCATACAACATCCTAGATGCAATATTTTGAAAATGAATGAATCATAAAAATAAAAATAATCTTGCATCCCAATAAGATGCACGTCATTCCGTCTTCGCCTTCTCCAGATCACACGTGCATCTACGTGCATGAGGGAGCAGCGCTCCACTGTGGGAACTCGGAGCCGCCCCCTGTAGACCCGGCGTGGATGAGAAAACCACCTTCACTGGGATCTCTCCTAAACTGGGAGAGCCCTTCTTCCTCGTTTCCTTCCCTCCCGTCTCTCCCTCCACACGCCGCTCCCTATCGGCGAGGCAGCACTATAGTCGTCAGTGTGAGAACGCTTGCATCACAGCTCTCGCGGTTTCTTCACCCCAACCCCCTCCCTCTCCTCCCGTCCCACTGCGTTTCTCGGTCAATCTGTGGGAACCTTGATTTTGGACGGCAGCCTCTGTTCCCACCACCAGTTCGGTTAGAAAATAGACTTCTGGTCGTGTACCAGGCACCCAGAACGAGCTGGTTCCAGCCCGCTCCTTCTCACGGGTTCGGGGGAGGAGAGGTCAGCGGCTGCAGAGGAGGCCCTAATGGGTTTCGTATGCAGGTACCGCAGAAGCATCACGGGATACTGTGTTCATGAGAAATGAGAGTTTTTTTTTTTTTTTTTTACGATTCTGAGCTCTTTTTCAAAACACTCCCTCTCTTGTGTCCTTTCCTTCGGCCTCCTGCATCTCTTCCTATCCTGTATCTTATTTAAATGTATAAATAGGGCTTGTTGTCTTGTTGTCCATTGTCTTACTGTCTGATGTTAGTCAAATTCCTCGTATGTCTGACATATTTTGGGAAAAAATGTTCTGATTCCTGAATCTCTCTCTTCCTTATTAAATGAAGATAAACTGTTCGGCTTGAGACACTGTGCTGTTCACCAGAACACGTTATTGACTCGCCAAAGTAATTTCTCCCCTCAATGATCCTCATTGTTTTAGTTTCCCCTTTTCTGCGACGTTCACAATCATGCCCCCAGTTCTCTTTATGTTTCATCCACTTAAAAAGCAATTGTCTCTGTCGTCTTATAAACCAATTCATCATGCCTTTTGAATACAATTACATCCAGACAAGCGGCCTCTTCCAGGCAGAGCACATCCCCTCTTTCCTGTGCAGTTACAGTTTTCGGAAGAAGAACAGCATAGCGGGGAACAGTGAGAGGATGGAAACAAAACAAAAAAAAAAAAAAAAAGAGAGAAAAAAAGGACTGCTGGTGCACGTCCGTGACAAAGACGGAGCCAGATGAGAGCTCCTCTGCTCCCCACATGTGTACGGGAGAGTCGGGCCTCGCAGAGTGTGTGAAGACAGCTGGAAAATTTCCCTTGAGCCCGACCTAATTGAAAGCTTATCATCTTCTCTTTGTGCTTCCTGAGCGGTGGGGGGATCGGCGGGGGGCGGGGGGCGACTCCTGTGAGGAGACCTGGAGGAAATATCCGAGAAGGTTTAAGCCGGTGCAGATCTGCTGTACGCCCGCGCTGTGAAGTGGAGCTCAGGCCGTCCGGGTGGAGGCTGGTGTGAGATCTGTCCGCAGGGGATTTTGTGTGTGTGTGTGTGTGTGTGTGTGTGTGTGTGTGTGTGTGCGCCTTGTGCGTGCTCAGAAATGCTTTTGAGTGTGCAGAGTTAATTGAATACAGTGTGTATCGTGGCTGCGTGTGCGCGTCCCGAGGCTTTGTTGTTCTGCCAGCGCTGCCCCCATAGAAGGCCCGACGCAGACACAGCCGAAGCCACACAGAAAGAAAGAAAGAAAAGAAGGGAGAGGTCGAATGAGAAGAGTGGATGAAAGAGACGAGGAACGAGCGTAGATGCACGGCAGGAGAGTATAAATAGGGGGAATAAAAGAGTGACTAACATGAAGGAGGAGAAAACAAAAGCGTTTCGTAGTGAAAGCCCTTTCATGGTACATCAACAGGTGGCATTAGTTTGAGAGGGAGGCATTGTGGGTGTTGTATTTCAGGTTAACCACATGACACACGTGAAATCAGACCACCCCACAAGGTAGCATCTCTAAGCGTTTTAATCTCTCGGCTCGGGCCCCGAAACGGGCCAAACGGATGCCATCAGCGCGCCGCGGAAATTAACAACGGCATAGCTGGTAAAAAAAAAAAATACACAAACAAGAGGGCCGACATTCCAAGCGGCTGCCGCATCGTTCCAAGCGAGTGACAACTCGCCGAGGCGCGCCGACTCGGAGGCTGCCAGGCCAGTGTGGCTTTATTTGCGCTCCGGGTACCAAACAGGCCGGCAGCCGAGGCCTTTTCAGGAACCCAGAGACGCGTGAGAGACTGCCGGCGAGAGTCTGGCCAGTGGGAGAGAAGGGAGGTCAATTATTAAAGGACGAGTTGTGGGGACACAATGAATTGCCGGCGGCGCGGGGTGGAGGCAGCGGCACGGGCGTCATGTGCCGGAGGAGAAGGAAGGGCAGAATTTGCCAGATTAGAATGTGCTGGCATGAAATGCGAATGTTTTTTTGGGGGTTTTTTTGCTGCTCGTTTTGTCAGCTGATGCGATGGCGTCTGGGATTGTGGGTATGAATTATGCCCGTGCCTCCATGTTTAATGTTTTCCCTCTCAACACCCCCAGCCCATTAAACCATAAAAGATGTCGCAATCCAGACTTTTGAGCATTGAGTTTCAAAATCTGAAAACTGTTATGGTGTGCAACAGTTTTTATAGCAATGTGAATGATGTTGAAGAATGTGGCCATAAATGCAGAACCAACTCAAATGTGGGTGGGATTTATATATATATATATATATATATATATATATATATATATATATATATATATATATATATATTTAGATATTCAAGAAAAGCTGAAAGGAAAAATGATTTGTTGTCATAACTTAAAAAAAAAAGCTCAGCTGTTCAGACAAAAGTGAGACACATGTTTTTTTTAATTAAAATGATTGAAAACTACATTATCCGCAAACTTTACAAGCACTCAATATGGAAGCATAAACGATGCCGTTACATACATAGATGAGATCCTTAAATTAACATATCAGTTTCTGATGTACATGCTTTGAGCTTCAAGAGAAATGAAAGGAGCAAGACAATTTAACATGTTGGTATATGAAAAGGAAACCGATGGAGAAAAAGACGTAACATTGTGCTCTTTAATCCAACAACAATGAAACTCACTCGAACATTTTGGCGTCCTGGTCTTGCATAAAGAAAGCCAAACGTCTTTCCCATCATCCTGAAAGTATCACAGGCGGTTGTGAAGATCTTTGGTTTTTTTTCTTTTTAAGGAACCACACAAGTATTACAAAGCACCCATGTGGTTTCCCTAGCTGCATGATTTTTGCCCGTAATAAAGAAAGGTCCTCTATTGTATAAAGACTCCAGAGGAGAGAGCAGGGAAACATGCTGTTCCTCTAAAACAAAGAGACACTATTTCTGATTGTTAACAACAAAAGAGCTATAAGAGAGGGGGTGTTTACGTGACGTGTACAAAACACCTTGCATAACTTATTAAAATTAGTTTTTTCACCTGAGCTGTAAATACAAGCCTTTTTAGATCACTATTCACTTTGAAATGAAATCTTTCCCCCCTTTAGAAGTGTTTTCTAGTAGATATAAGACACCTGATAGCTGCTGCGAAGGCCTTCACACAGCTCATACCCAGGGGTTCTGCGCAGGCGGGTGAATTATTGGCAGAGCACTGAGCCGCTGGCACTGTTGATCGGTAAATTAGACCAGAAAAGAAAGAATCAGGGCCATAAAGGCTTCAAAGCGCTCCCCGACTTTACAGAACAAAGGGAACTGTGCACAACAAGGGAAGGTTTTTTTTCTTTTTCTTTTTGCATAACTGCCCTTGGTGCCGGTAAGAAGATACCACTCCAACCCCTCCTCCTCCTCCTCCTCCTCCACCTCCTCCACCTGTCCCTTCATCCTCACACTCATCCTCCTCCAGGCGTAGAAGGATCACATGTGCACAACTGCAGGGGAAAGGCCCTCTGGACAGGGGGAATGTTCACACACACCTGTAACGCAGGAATGTGTGTGTGTGTGTGTCTAATCGTGACACTGTTAATTAATTGGCAAAGGGTTTGTTTAAAAGGACACTTAAAGTGTGTTCAGCAGATCAAGTGAAGGAATATTTTTCTTAGGCAGAGTTTCAGATATTTGTAAATACATAATAAAAAAAGAGAATCAAATTCAAACATAGTGCAAAAATTAAGCAAATGGCTTATTTAGCGCGGGAAGGAAGGATTGCGGCTCTGGATAACTAACAGACGATCCGTTGGGCGTGGTTCATAAGGAATAAAAGTTTTTAGTGCATCAAAGCTACATTGGAAGACAAAATAATTACATTAAAGGTTGTTTTTTTTCATAATTTAGTAGCAATATATTACACAAATTCCAAATTTATACTTAACAACAAAATAAGGCATATGTACTGTATATATATATATATATATAAAAAAGGAAAGGTAGAGAGAAATGCTTGAGGATTTGGGGTTTATATACGGACATTTCCTCACAATTTGGCTCAAATAAATATCAAAAGTAAACCGTGTCATCCAGTTCAAAAATACCAGACTAACTTTTTTTCAGAAAAAGGGTTTGGATACGAAATGTAAGGAAAAAGTAAAAGAATAGACACAGCAGGATTGAAATATTCCTGCAAAAAAAAGGAAACCAATTAATACCCCTTTGTGTTAGTCTTTTACAATCCTCAACATATCAGCCGTTGTCCTGATGGAACTCGATGCGCCGACGACGCGGCCGAGGAAGATCCATTACTTACACTTGAGTCCCGACCAATCAAAATGCTGTTTTCATGCGCCCGTTGTGTCAAAAACATCCACTGCACGACGTAGCACCAAAGGCCAATGTGTCCTTTTTGGTTAATAAGTTAGGAAACGAAGGTCCTGCGTGAGTCGTCCTGGATTCAACCAATGAATGTTTTCACATCTGACGTTCACCTTTCCACAGAAATGAAAGCTTCAGAAGGGGCCGATTGCTACAGCGGCGCAGCCATGCTTCTCGTAGGATGTCAGCGTCTCCGACCAGGTGACAAGGATCAGTTTGATCAATGTCCAGTTCATCCGCCGTGAGCAATTGATCAGTCCGCCATTGTTTTGTTCTTTTGTCTTCTACCGAGTGGCTGTTTGCCTCGAAACAAACTGTCCTGAAATGTTACTGTTGCTTCTTTGGCCTCACCCTCGTCTCATCTATTTACAGTTTTCAGCTGAATGTCCCCTCAACTTCTATGGCTTTTACAGTCCTTTGTTTTGCTTTTTTCTTAAGAGTACATGTTTTAGCACAGTGCAGCAGTTTACTCAAAATGTAAAAAATACACAAGTCTAGAGAGAGTCGGTAAAACAGAACAGAGTTTTTAAAGTGAGTGCTGGAGAAATAAAAGACAACATGCAGCATTTCTCTCTCTGTAAATTTTTTTTGCTTCTTTTTTTAGGGGGGGGGGGGGGCTTTCAGTGTTTCATGTCTTCTTGTTCTCTTTTACTCTTCCCTCCCTCACCTGCCCGGCGCCCTCCGATAGTCTAGCCGGTCAGTCAGTAAGGCCTCCAGACGGACTCGTCCAGGCGGCCCGAGGCGCTCATGGCGGTGGGGGAGTTGCTGTGGCTGCCGTCGGCCTCCACGCCCTCGCTCTGGTTGTTCAGGCCCTGGTTCATCAGGCCGTTGGTCCCGCCGGGGCCCGTGGCCCCCGAGCAGGACAGCAGACGGGTGGGGGAGCGCTCGCCCCCGGTGTTCCCCTGCGCCACCATGGAGAACTGGTAGGACCCGGAGCCTGTGCCGTAGTACAGGTAGGGGTTGGATTGGAAGTTCTGGCTTTGGTTGTTTGAGTAGGGTGGAGGCAGGTAGGTGTGGTATCGAGAAGAGGCCGACATGCTGAGGCCGCTGATGCCGGTGCTGGAGGTGTTGGTGGAGTAGGGGAAGGCCCCCGGGTAGTGCATGCGGGGGTCTGAGAAGCGGGGGTCGGTCAGCGGCGACAGAGACGGGAAGCTGGTCCTCTGGTTGAAGAGGTCTGTGGTCCCTGCGGGCAGAAGGAGAGAAAACAAAAGGTTGGAAAGAGTCAACTGAAATGAAAACGAAACAAGGGGCTGGGAGATTTCCCAATTTCTGTTGTTTTATTTAGAACAGCAAATCTCTCCAAACCCTAAGGTTAGAGTTCCTTCCATACGTCTGTCCACGGAAACTTTGGCTCAAAGAAACGAACCATGACTTCATTTTTTTTTGCCCAACACCAGTCGTCAAGCACTGACAGCACATCATCCCACAGCCCCGTGCACAAGACTGTTATGAAGTGGCCCCCGAAGTCTGAGGCAGACGGTCACAATCGAAGACAGTTGCGCAGATGAGTTTGACGGGGAGAAAAGGAAAAAGCAAAAAAGGTACAGACACAAAGAAAGAGAGAGAGAGAGAGAGAAAGGTCTGTTTCCTCTAACGTGTATCGCAGCCCAGGACCTGTCAGAGCCGACTGCTAAGTGTACCCTCACAGGTAACACGGCGCCGTGAGCCCAGCTGTTCGGACTTCAGTTTCACTGCACACTTACTGATTTACTGCGCTTGACAAAAGAGGACAAAGACGAATGGCTCCGGGGGTTTGACTCGGCGGGTTTGCTTCTCACATTCGGTGCCGCTGCTGTCACCAACTTCCTCGATGCTACGAAGACGCTCCCAGCGCCTGCAGAGGCCCTTCCTGGCGTCACCTCATGCCTCATGTTTCTCCTTAATTCTGTTTCAACTTGCACCTAATCGCACCACATCGTAATGATCCCTCAGTGGTGTAAAAAATAGTCTCGCCTCACGAGTTAGACACGTCCTGATATATTTTTTGGAGAAGATGAGCTGGCCGACGTCCAGGCTTGAATTGCGCTTCGAACGCTTTCAAACTGGTTGTTCATGTTCCAAGTTCCTCATACCTGATGACAGCAAACACACACCTGCTGCTTGTTACCACACTTACTCACACACACACACACACACACACACTCGTACACACACACACACACCTCCGTCCATGGTCATTTGTTTTCACCGCGTGTGGCATTCATGAGTCCAATGCATCCACATGACTGCAAGTGTAAAATGTGGATTTGGATGGCAGAGAAAAGAGAGCTTGTATTTGTGAAAAGCAAGCGCTTGCACGCCATTGCCCTGAGGGGCGAGAATGCCAAACTTGCGTGCCACAGACTCATTGAAATGTCTTTTCCTCATGTCTGGAAAACTGTGTCCATTTTCAGCAAAAAGAAAAAAATAACTAACTGTTCCTTTGCAATTTCCGTGGCCCGTGCTGTACTTCTTTTTATTATTTATTCTTTCGCAGCAACACGCTTCTGCAGTTGAATTTCTTTTTCTTTTTGGGATGAGAGAGTTTGGTGGTGGGGGAACGGGGGGGAGGGGAGGGGAGGGGAGGGGGATGTTTCTTTTTCCAGAGTCTACCAGGCACCAGAGTCGGGCTCCATATCTGATTTCACGCGAGGAAAATCCAAGCCTTCAGCTGCTGTTGATTCGGGTGAAGTTGAGTCGCCCCACTAATTCCTACCGGACTCCCTCTCTTTCTCTGTCCCTTCATCTCTCCCTCTCTCTGCTAAATTTAGGCTTCGGGGTGGAGCTGGCAGGGGGGGGGGGGGGGGGGGGGGATGTGTGGCGTTGGGACTCGGACGGCTCTGGCGGGCCCGCGGCCCACCCCTTCTCATGATCTCCATTTAATTGGAGCCGGTGGAAACGCGCTGGCTAAACTGCGGTGGGGGGAATCGAGTCCTGTGTTCCGTCAGGGGAAACAGGACCGGACACTTATCACAACAACTTAATGGGCTCGTGCGGCATCAAGCCGCTGGCGCTGCGCCAGGATTAGCCTCGCCGCCACCTCAAAAAAAAACAAAAAAACCTCCCTGCGCACGGTAGCTCCCTCCGGAGGACGAGAGGCCTGAACAAACCCCTCGTTGAAACGGAAAAGCGGCGTTTTTTCTCGCCGTCTGCTTTTCCTCTTCCCTCGACCGTGTCGCATACCTCACCGCCCTCCCCCACCCAGGATAAGTACAGGCCTCGCCGTTTGCGGCTGCGGCAGCGGCGGTGTATCGTTGGCAGAGCGGCTCTTCCCATCCCGGCCTGGTAGTAGCTGCCTGTAACCTTCCGCGCCCCGAACCCCCCAACACATGATCTCCATTAGGCTCATCTGAAACGTGTTGACTAAATTGCAGGGACAGCAGAGGGCGGATGGACCCCAGAGGGCTTGCTTGGCGCAGTCTGTGATGTTCCCAGTCTGCGTAGCGGGTAGCTGGGAATCGGGTCTTTTATAGAGAACACAGTGTTCCAGCGCTCCCCCTCCGAGCCCTAAGCTCTGGAGCGCGGCGCCACGCACTTATTTGAATTCTGCAACACCGAGGGCGGAGTCCTCGCCGTCCTCCTTTCTGCCCAGATCGAGAAGTCCACTAGTCCACAGTCAAGCGTGTAACCCAGATACGACCCGAGGTTTGCCTCATTTGCCTATGGGAGAAACTGATTTTGTTTGTTAACATAAGGGCAAGTTTGAGGCGGTCATGTCTGTGCGCGGCACGAGTGTGTGTGTGTGTGCGTGTGCGCGCCTGCCCGCATGTGGTGGACCTGGCGATGGGGAGACGCAAATACAGGCGCTCACCTGTGAAATGTTTACTCAGGCTCAATGCAAACTGTGACGGCCGGCGCCCGGGGGGAATGGTGACTCAGGCAAATAAGT
The DNA here is from genome assembly GCF_964276395.1 of Gasterosteus aculeatus. Classification (NCBI taxonomy): domain Eukaryota; kingdom Metazoa; phylum Chordata; class Actinopteri; order Perciformes; family Gasterosteidae; genus Gasterosteus; species Gasterosteus aculeatus. The sequence continues at coordinate 5,399,170 of NC_135703.1, forward strand.
GGAGTGGAGGAAAACGAGAGGGAGCCCCGTCCAGTTCGGCGCAGCGGGATCGATTCCCACTCGTGCCGCCGGCAGCTCCTCCCCTACACCGCAGGGGCTCCGACATGAGCCAACTGACTGGATGCCGCAAGGGATCAGTGATTTTTTTTCCTTCTTCTTCTTGATGACAGGGGCCGTGGTGATGACAAGGCAACTCGATGCCACGGTGGAGCTGCAGCGCGGCGCCCAAATAATAGGAGACCCAAATGAACACAAATGATCTGCAGGTGTTTGTTTAGGCACCACGGCTTTGGGGCCGGAGCATCATGTCGGATGCAAATGATAATCACCTCTGTTCTGCGGCACCATGGTCAACAGCCCCGAAGCCTCATCCCTGTTCGGCACTTTTTCACGTGAGCACTGACGATTTTGCATGTCGCCGACTTGTGACACGCAGTACAAGCAAGTGCGCGGCAGGTTTGTGATTACAAAAAGAAACCTGAGATTTTCCTAATGCGTCGACAAACAAGGTGGCGTGATTAATATGTTTGTTTGTTAAGTAAATGATTTTCTATGAGAGATATGATACTTCCTTGGAAGGCCACTGACGCAATGTGTGTTTTGCTGACCCTGGACTGTGCGTACTGTTATTGTAAAGATAAAGGCATTTGAATACAAGTAGCACCATCGTTTAATACACATCCCTTGGATCTCTGTCGCGTTTTCTTCATGTCCCGATCAAATGCTTTTAGTAATTCCATCGCCACAGATCCCGTGTTTTCGCATTACATTACAAATGTCTTCAGTGACATTTAGATATGTAATTCTCACGTGTGAAAGCTCTGTTTCAGGCGTCGTGTTTTTGTTCGGAAGAAAAGAGAACAAGCTCATCGAGCTCATTCTCCCACAAATTCAAAATGAGTTTGTGCCACTTCTGCTCTCAACTTTTGTTTGTTCTCATTTTAAACGCTTACGAAATGTCTAATTTCAAAACCCTTGCTTGCAAGTCTCTTCCAAGTGCACCATTTAATAGGTATAAACTCTTTGGCAGTCCACACAGCCTCAATTATCTCCTCGGTATGTTTGTGGATCAAGGCCATCGCTTGCGAGGGACCTCCCCCCCCCCCCCCACCACCCACGCTGCGTCTGAGGTTTAATGTGTCAGCACCTAACGAGCGCCCTGCCAATCAACTCCCTCATTTGACACACGCAAAAGGAAGAGATTCGCGCACACATGCAAATTCACGTCGGATTGGCCGTCCAATCGGGGCGGCTGAGCTTCCATTGAGGAAAAAGGTAAAAAAAAAAAAGAGTGAGGAAGAAGGGCATCGCAGTGTCTCACCTGGCCATGGTCTCAGGTCCTCTTCTACCTTGCATGTCTTCAGAGCGGGGGTGTCCATTTGCTCCTGCCACAGGGCTGATGTAACACACAATATGAAGAATAGGTGAGCACTATGATCGGCTTATTGCGAATAAGTCAGTGGAATTTGTGAACTATTTTTGTTTCTCGTGTTTGTGTGTATGAGCGGGGTGAGGAAAAGCACCGCCCGCGCCATAGAAATCTGGAGCGCGATCCAAAAACACCTCGCCGTGACACACTTGTCAAAACTGTCTTGACATCTGGCGGTTTGGAGATGTGTCTCCCTGTCACAGGTCGGCCTCTGCTGACTGAGCGGCGAGGACTGGGAAGGAGGAGGGGCGTTTTTTTTCTCTCACCACAGTGAGACCCTGGCCTGGAAAAACATGCCTGATGGGTGCATGGGAGATATTTTTGGGTCTTTCAGGCGAGACTCCGGCGGGGGCCCAGCGGAGACCTGTGAAGCGCAGGACACTCGCCGGCCTGTCCAAAGGAGGGCAGCGGACCCCGCTGGCCCGACGCGTGGGACCCTGCTTCACACTCCCCGGGCCACACCGCAGGAGGGCCGAGCACAAACGGGGGGCTGTTTGCTCTCGGGTCTGAGACGGCGCAGTTGTTGCACGGCGCTCTCTGCACTCGGGCCGTCTGGGTCTACGAGCCTCTGAACGATGTTACATATTGTCACACACACACACACACACTCTCTCCCTCAACTGCACATGAACGTTTGAAGCAGAAAAGCGTGTTGCAGGAGCAGTTTTTGACCGGTGGCGCTCAGCCACGCGGTATCGCTACGGATGCAAACCCTTTGCCGTTGAGGTACCGCAACGTAGTAAACTCCTAACCTCCTGTAGAGGCAAATACGCGGGGTGCAGGGGGCTGTTCACCTATGGCCGCACTGGGCTCGCCATGTGTGAGATCTGTGCTTCCCCCCGGAGCTCCTCCACTTCCTCTGCAAAGACCCAAATCAGCACTCAGTCACCAAGAGGTCCCCCACAATGGCAAATTCTTACACATAAATGGCCTCATTCAGAACTGCTTCCAAGCAGCTGGTGCGATTCGCTCAAGAAAATAAACATTTCCTTCAAATATTTTGATTGGCCGGCAGACAACGTCAATACCAGAGGCACAGATTACCCCTGTTAATAGGAGCGCCCCCCCCCCCCCCCCGGGGGGTGGAGCCGGGAAAGTGGGGAGGTGCAGGGGGCAGAAGTGGCGACTGCGTCACTAATAAGCAGCTTTTGGGTTGGTGCCAGCCAGTTTTCTTTTTTTTGGGGGGGGGGGGGGGGGGGGTGGACACAAATAAACACATGCACCGCTTTTTGAACTGCACGTGTAGATAAGAAAAGGGGCCGTCCGAGAGGACGTTTTGAGCCAAAATGGCGTCCATCCTCGTGACTCCGGATCCAGCAACGCCTCTGCGACATGCAAAGCGCCTGCCGTAATGAAGCGTGTCATTGAGACACAGTGAATGCCGGCCCTTGTGCCGGCTTCCGGTTTCTTTCGCTTATAGGCCTTCGGGCGTCGCAACGGGGAGAGAATGTGAGCGAGCAGGCAGGACAGAAAGAAAGACGGCAGCGAGGGAAGGAGGGGAGAAAAGGGAGCGTGTTAGAGAGGGGAGGAACACGGCCTTGGCTCAGCTATGCGGGACATTTGATATGTCTTTTGAGCCCTCACTTAAAACGTGAGCAAAAACAAACACATGGGGCTGAAAAATCCTATGTTCTCTTTGAGAGCTCGCCGTCCTCCCGCCCCTCCCGTCTCCCCAGACTCAATAGAGACTGTTCATGGCACACATGCAGTTTCTGTAATTGCTGAAATGTAAAACTCAGCCAGACTCTGATGTGAAATTATAACTTACACAAACAGTCGAGTCTGGTAAAAAACAACTTGCTCTCACTTCTCTTTTTCTTTCTTTCTTTTTTCTTTTTTCACCGAGGAGGCGGCTTCAAAAGATTTTCTTTCTATTTTTTCTATTTTTTTTTTTTTTTGAAGAACAAAAACATTTTCAGTTTGAATTATTCATCTCGGGGGTCACAAAAAGAGAGTAACCACAAGTGAAATTTTCAGGCACCATAACAAATAAACTGCGTGGCAGTCATTGACATATTATGTAAATAGTGGAGTGCAGAAGTGAAACACCGTGTCTAAAGTACCGGTCCAGATTCCTGCTCCCCTTTGGTTGTATTGGCCCCCGAGGGCCAGCTTCCTGCTCGGGTTTGGCAGAAACCGGCATGAAACCCAACTGGCGTGACGGCTCTACTCTAAAGTCCACACCGCGGCTACCTGACGGTGCTAATTTCCTGTCTCGCGCTTGCTTCTAATTGGCTGATCATGTCATCCTGGATGTGTGAATTAGTGTGAGCCTCTTGGCCGCCGCGGTAGCAGAGTGCCGCCTCGAACCTTGGGCGGGGGGGGGCTGGCTTGTTTACGTGGTGTAAACAGTGTGGTCAGTGTGGACGAGGGAGGAGGGGCACGGCCGCGTCGGGCTGGTCCTCCATCAAACGGGACTTTCTCGCGTTAAGTCCGGTCCAGAGGCCCGAAGACGCCGGACAGCGGCGAGAAGAGGAGGCCAGAGGTAACATTTTGGAGCAGTGTGGTTAAACAGAAATTGTTTTGCTTCTTTTGAAATTGGACTTTTTGGATCCCTTGTTCAAACAGACGGGCGCGCACACGCACACACTTTTGGACCCTCATCAAAGCGCCGAGCACCGTGACTCGATGGCGGAACGTTATGCTCGTATCGGATACTCATCTTCAGAGTGAGAAACACAGGTGTCGGAACAAATAGCCTGTTAAATGACACCAGCCCAAAAGTGCAAAGACCCCTTTTCTTTTTTCTTTCCCTTTGCATGATTAAATTGATACTTTATGAGCCCCCCCGCGCTGCCCCCCCCTCCCACTTCTCACCATTAAAACATATTTAAGTTTAAAGGCGCTGCTTTCGTCTGGGCGGTCCTTCAGAGGCTCTGCCAGGGGCTTGTTGAGTTTCGCCTTACGAGGTAAAACTGGAACCGTCTCCACTTTGAAGAAAATCTCAATTTCTGTCATGATTTGTCTGGAGCGTGGAAACGCCTGCGTGCCACCAACGCAGTGTCACAGTTAGAAATATCTCTGTACGAGAACCAGGAGAGAGAAGAAGAAGAAGAAGAAGAAGAAGAAGAAAAAAAAGAAACCTGCCACCCACATAGCATACACATGTACCTCACTTGAGGTTTTGAAAACCAGAATAACAATTTAGTACTTGATTGTCAGAGTGTCAGATTTGCTTTACTGCACTGGTTGAACCACTCACCCCCCCACACACACACACACACAGGCGTTCCCTCCGCCCCGCGCTGAGAATCATTCCACATGTCTAGCAGGCTTACCTGTGGCCACACGAGAACAAAAACAAGCAGCGAATGCAGCGTCTGCCGGCGCGCAGGATTCCTGTCACTGCACGCTCTGTAATGAGCTCTTAATTACCCTGTCTGGGCCGCCAGCGCACAACTTGCAACACTGGCACACAATTGAGTGTGTGTATTTTCAAATGTGCCCGTGGTGCAATTCGAGATTTTCAGAATCCGGGGGCGGGGGGGGGCGCAATCGGGCGGAGAGCGATCCGCTGCCCGGACGACGGTGTGAAGCAAGGAGGCGACACTGTATTCTTTTTTGTTGTTGTTTTCTTTAAGGGGGAGAAACCCCCCCCCCCCCCCCCCCCCTCCTCCACCCCCCGCCCGGATAATGGAAAACATCTTTTGTAACAGCGAGGCGGGAATCCGTGTAATTATAACGTGTTGACGGGCGATCTATCACCCAGCAATCCCCAAACAAACAGGCCCCTGGATTTAAAGTATCTGCAAAATACAACAGCGTCTGGCGGGGCGGCCAAAAGCGGAGACGTGTGTGCTGTTGATGTGTAAACACCTCTCCGCGTCTCCCCATGGGATTGATTGCAACAAGTCTATTTATGCACGAGCTTCGCTTGTGATACCGCGCCGCCGCTTCCTGCGAGGGGTCGGGGGGGGGCGCGCCAGCGCTCGCCGCCATTCGTGCCCGTGCGTTTTCCACCAGGAGAAGCCCCCCCCCCTCCCCCCTCAACTCTTGATATTTCATTATTTTACCCCTCATGGCCTGCGGTGTTGCCGCCATGACGGTAATAGCTCAGATTAAAGGCGTGTGGTTTTCGCAGCCCTTCCCCTCTCGTCTGTCTCACACACTTCTCGTAGACGGCCTCCAGCCACTCGAGGCCTTTTTCTGCCTGTGACAGCTCCGATGTTGTGTTCGGTGCGTGTGTGTTCGTGGCAACGCTGCAGCCTTTTTGAAGCCCCCGCGTGTCTCTCGGATTCTCGCCTTAATCTTGCTGAGAGCGGAGCCTCTCCTCGTCTGCACCTCCACGCGTTAACCCTCAGAACCCTAAAGCCCATGGCCTGTAGCTGCAGGGGGGGGGGTGCCCTTTTATTGGCAGACGAGCTAAGGAGCTCGCGCCAAACTCAAACCGATCAGAAAGTGCTCATCACAGGGGCCGTATTGTGTTGAAGCGCCGGCTTGTTTATTTTCGGCGCAGTTTTTTTTTTTAAAAGGGCTGAAATGTTCTCTCTCTCGGTACAGGCAGCGCGAGGGAACAAAATCAACACCAATGGGTCTTGTGTTGTCGGCTGTCGGCGGTGAGACGGGCCCTTGGCGGTGATTCGGCACGGCCCGAGCCGAGCGCAAGGCCAAACAGAGGTGGATACACGCCGATAGAAGTCAACCCACACACGGCGGCATGCTGATACAAAGGTAATGACAGTCATTAGCTAGCATGAGAACTAGAGAGTGGGTGGGAGAGGTCGGCACACTGTGTGTGTACGTGTGCGTCAAGGTGTGTGTGTGTGTTTAGTCTGCATGCTGTTAAATAGCCTCTGACACATGACGGAGAGTGAACACTCATCCTCACTCCAAGCATCACCCACGCAGCTGTCCACACACACACACACACACACACACACACACACACGCATGAAACAACCCCCTCCCCTTCATCGCACCACCTCAGTCTGGGTCTCAGCCCCCTCGCCCCCCACCCCGTCTCTCTCCCCCGACCAGTCTGAGAGTGACGCGATTGCCAAGGTAGCGGGCGGCTGTCAGATTCCTGAGGCTGTAGCGCGGCGTGCGGAGGCCAGCCTCAGCATCCCGGGCCAAGCGGGGTTGGCAGCAGCGCCCGCCGTGCCACCTGGCCATGGGCTCAACCCTGCGCCATGTGGGGCCGCCGGACCCACCAGCGCAGGGGCACCCGGGGACAAAAACCGACACCGGCTTCCCCTCGGGCGGAAACGCACCCGCAGCGCTGCCTGTTTGAACGCCACACTGTAACGTGGGTTCACTTACCCTCCGGCCAAATAAAATAAAAACCAGTTTGTTTCATTGAAGGATGGATTTACTAGAGGGGATGTTGGTTGTGGTTGTAGGTATCAGTGGTCCTCACCTTGTGTGGTGCTTAGGTGGGTTTGGTGGATGGGGCGGGGGTTATTGTTCACCGGGCCTATCCGCATAGACCGCTGGTAGCGCTCGATCTCTGACAGCCTGTCCGAGAACTGCATCTTCTGGGGGTCTTCTATCTTCACTCTGTGCCCTGAAACAGCGACATGAGGAGGACGGGTAAGAAATAAAATCAAGGAGCGGCCAGTTTACCAACGACACAACCGGGAACATGGCGCAGGGCGGCACTTTATATTTCCAGAGTTTTACAAAAATAGCAAAGACAATAACAAGAGTCCCATTGAAAAACCTTTCCCTCCTCCAAGTGCTGAACAAAACAAGCTGGTCCTCAGTGGTCTGAACGGTAATTAGTGTAAAATCCACTTGGACCGTGAAGTTCCGTCCATATCCTCCCTAACACACGCGGGACGACATTATTTAAGGGAGGGCGGGAGACGCCGTCACCGTGTTTTCAGCTTGCAAACACAAAAATATTATTAGAATGTTAACAGACCTTGACATACATCGACTAGACACCAAGTGTTACCCAAACTGCACCTGCTACCGCGTCATCCGCGGATAACGACAGCGTACGCGGTCGAAAAAAGAAGTGCTTGAGAAACGCTGTTTTCCCTGAATCTGAACTGAATATGAAACAATATTCTCCCAATTATGACATTAGGCACCGCTGTGAACTGCTGAAGCTAAGTGATCTTTATCTTGCCGTCTTACTTTTAAAAAAGAAAGTAAATCTGTCCAAAATATCCACCAGTCTCACTCACCCACACACACACACCCACACACATTCAGTAGTGACTGACACAGCACTTAGTCAGAAGGAACCACCCAGACGAGGCTACCAGACCATATAGTCATCAGTGTTGAACATAGAGGATAAAGAAAGAGACTGTGTGTGTGTGTGTGTGTGTGTGTGTGTGTGTGTGTGTGTGTGTGCAGGATGTGAGAATAAGTGAGGCATAGCTGCTACATCTCTTTCTTATCCAGACCACGGAGAACTAACCAACACACTTAGTGCCCTTATCACTTTGATGTCCCGTTCAGGGAGAAAAGAAAAAAAAAAACCTTTCTGTACATGCCTTTTATGTAGACACACACATGTGGAAATACACACACACACACACACGCATGTACATGTGAGCACACGTTAAATGTCAGACGTGAGCCTCTAATGGGAGGAAGAGATTTTAATGTAACTATCAATGCACCAAAACGGAGTGTGAAACGGCATGTATACATTCTGTGGTTTTCTCCCTGGTATCTCTACAGAGTAGCCTAATGTGAAGTAATGGCTGGATTTGAATATTTTATCACTATATAAAGGGGGCAAAGCAGACGGCCAATATGGATTTTGCCCGTCCTTTCTCTCCACTGACCCATGGGCAATATATCTTCCCTCGGAGGCTGACCCATGGGTAAAGTTTCCCCTCGATTACCGCTCTGTCCATTTGTTGGTGCCCACCACCTCCCCTCCGTCCTCTCTTTACGAACTGTATAGAAAGTGTCTGGCATCGACGGCCCCCGACACACACACACACACACACACGCACGCCGTACAGATGCACAAACGGGGCCGCGGCCGCGCTTTATTACTGAACAAGAAGACGCCTTCTGTCCGAAGCCAAAGTGCTGCACAGAACGCAGCACATTCTTTATTCACACCTAAGATCAACACATCTGTTGCGTTTGCGCGTGTGTGTCTGTGTGCGCCCGTGTGTGCATGGATTGCGCTCTGTGCCGTTACTCAGAAACATGGGTGGACGCGCGCCGACACAAACTCTGTAATATCTTTTTTATTCGCACTCACATGCGGCCAGCCGGCCTTCTCTTTAAACACTGATGGAAGGAATGAAGGCCTGCGTCCTTCTCACTCAGTCACACACACACACACACACAGACACACACATACATAGACACTGTGGCTACTGTCTGCTGCAGGCCAGGGTAGGGGCGGCCAGGGGAAGCAGCCCTCCAAATATAGCCCCTATATGTGTCCTTGTGTAGTTATTAAGAGATTTACACCACCTCAAAGGGCTGAGGTCGGGGAAACGATACATCCCGCCGCTTTATGGTCGGAAAAAATAGGAAGACCGACTGAAGGGGAAAAAAAACCCTTAAAGAAAACGATAATTGCTCAGTATTTCTGCGGCCGGTGGCGGCCTAAGATGAGTTGGCCGGCTCTTTGGGGTTGAAAGTGATCATTGAGCCGCCCACAGACGCACACTCGAGTTTATAGCCGTGGACCCCGCGGCCGAATCCCAGTTGGCAGGGACGCGCCGTTTTGGAGCTTCCAGTGGAGGCTTTCGTGGGCTGTGAGGGGCCTGATCTTTTTTTCCTCTTTGTGGAGGAGCGGAGGCCTGGCGCTCATTAACCCCCGGGGGCCCGCGGTCGATGTTGACACCGCTAATCGACTGGGGAGAGGACCCAAAACTTTCTTTTCCTCTGCATCTCCGTTCCTCCCCTCCGCCTTTTGTCTCTCTCGGACAAAGCTCACTCACATCCACCTCCCCTCCGCTTTATGGCGCCGCGTAACTGCTAGAGAGATTGTGATGAGGCTCCATATTTCCCCGACTATGCGCATCCCATGATCGGCCAGTTTGGATTAGATTTACTTCAAAGGCTTGCTGTGAGTTTACTATCGAAGGAAAGAAGAAACTATTTATTTTGTTCTATTTATTTATCATTTTGGTTATGAAAATGACTGTTTAGTCTGCATTCCGTCTGGATTCCAGGCATTCCTGAAGTACACCTGTACTATTCAGAGAAACTTTAAAAAAATCCAATTAATCAAGGCGCTAGACCGGTGTCTTCCGGTTAAAGGTTGCGCTAACGCGCTCCGTTTGGCCAGTTGACCCCGTCTGCAGCCACAGTGCGTCCGCTCCGACCGCCAACATTTGACTTCTACCCTGCAGGTCCGGGGGGCCAGAGGGGGGGCCAGCGCCCCACGCCGGCCCCATTTCAGAGGGGTTTCTGTGGTCGGATGAATATTTAATGTGTCAGGGTGCACTTAGAAGAGAATGCCCTTGTTTTTCTCTCTATGATATCATAACCACAAGATAGAGCTGGGAGACGGAGGGGTTTGGGAGGCGGGAGGGGGGGCAATGCACACATGAGGCCTAAACGGCAGCGCTCATTAACCCGAAATGGATGCTAAAGGTTGTAGATTTACTAGCCTCCCCTCAGAGTAGTCGCATCATCTGAAAGCATTATGAAGGTCTACGTAGAACAAATAAAAACGCTTGATATAAAATGTCTGGTATTAACGATGGAGTCAAACGCCATGGCTGTGTTTTCGAAGAAGTGGGTGCGCCGTTCTCAGCCCTGCTTTGTTTTCTGTGCGTGTGTCTTTGAAAAAAAAAAAAAGAAAAAAGAAAAAGTATTATTTCCTGAGCGTTGTATCTCTGCTGCAGAACAACTCGAGCGCTATCTGCGCTTTGAGTCGCACGCACGTAGATCCAAGTGCAGTCGACGCGCGCGGCGTGAAGCTATTTTTTTTTTTCCCCGAGAGGCGACCACGTGCAGCGACACCGCGCCGAGCCTTCCCCTCCACAAAGCCCGTATCATCTCCACACAGAGGCCGTGTTTGCTCAGTGAGGTGACAGCCGGGCCTTTAACGCCGACGCCACAGCTGAGTGATCACCCAACGCGACCTGCTTCCTTTCCTTCACCCCCCCGACTACTTTTTTTTTTTTCTCCTCTCTTTCTCTGTCTGCATTGAAAGAAAGAAACATATGTTCCCGTCCGAAGGGAGACACATTAAACACAAGCTCTTTTTAGTAAACGGCTGGGCGCTTTTTCAGGGGCAAAGTGAAACTCTATCCGGACGGCAAAGGGCAAGACGTGCTTTGGCCCCGGCCCAAGTCTGCACTGAATATATTTGAAGTGTAAATATTTGTATTCACGTATAAATGGACTTGATAGGCCCCTGATAACAGACTAGAATTGATTGCGAGTGCATGTGTCTCACTTAATGCTGAAAACTATGTCTGGACTGTAAAGTATGCAACAGGATTACACACAAAAAGTGTCTGTTCAGTGAAGAACTTTGCCACGAAGGTTTAAAAAATGTTAAAATAGCGTTGTGTCGCTGAGTCAAATGAATAGTGCCACGACTTAAAATGCGCCTTTGCTGGTTTTTCCGTGTTAAACGTAGTGTTGAAAAGGCGTGAAGCACAAGAGCCGCCTGCTTATCTGACTCCTGAATCCTTGCAGTGCGACGGTTGAACGCGAGCTGCAGCGAGGCCTGCTTGCCTGCGAGCAGACTTCCGTTTGCCCTCAACAGACACTGGGGACGTTTCAACATCTGTTGAGCAAAGGCTCGTACACCTGCCGTCCTCTTCCTCCCAGCGAGCAGACCCGAACCCCCACCCACGGCACCCCCCCCAACGTTATGGTTCCCACCCTCTTCCGCCGCTCTGTCTCTTACTTCCCATATCAACCCGTTATTGGCGGCGTAGCGCAGCTCGAAAACGTTTTTTTTTGGCACCGTGTCTCCCCAAGGCCACCAATCACACTTTTGGGTATTTACGGCGGGACAAATCAAAGTTCTTGCTTTGAGGCTGACCCTGAAGGATGTGGGTTTCACCCTCGGCTGGTGATTGTGGCTGTCTCGTCTCAGCCTAAATGAGTCGATGCTAGCCACACGCAGACATTACACTGCTTTCCACTCATTTACATAACACACTGGTAACACTTTGACAATGAATGCATCGTGCTTTAACGGCTGTACCATTAGCACCGATTGAATGCACGGGCTGTTTATTTCACACGTAGACCGTGAGTTGAGGGGCGTCATCAACATGGCAACGCCAGCTGCACTGCCGGGGTGGGGAGGTTGTGGAAAAATTATTTTGGCCTGAGCAAGAGTTTTTTTTATCTTTTTTTTTTTATCAGTGTCACCCTTCCTGACCACAGCTGGATGATTGTCTCGTCCCCCGTGCAGATGTGTCGGCCTCTCTCTGGGGACATCAGAAGTGTAAAAATCCCCCACGCAGGTCTGAAAACAAGCTGCTCACGGCGGAAGTTGCTTCATGAGACTGTTTGAGCAAAGAGCGCAGCCTTCCTTTTCTGATAAGGGATTAAAGCGTGTGTGTGTGTCTGTGAAACAGAAGCACTGCCACACAAGGACAACCCCACAACAAGACAGGTTGAGGCAAGCGAAGAGGATGAAGGGGTGCCAAAATAAGGCCATCCTGCGCCCGGATTCTCCCACAACACAGCAAAGGCCCGTAGCACATTGAGAGCAATCATCCCTCTTTTGTCCCTCCATTTTACCAAGCGTGCGCGTGTGCGTGCGTGCATGCATGCGTGTGTGTCGGTCTGTCTGTGTTACTCTTCTTCTACTCGGGAGTTGGTATGGTTGTCTTTTGGCTGCTTGCCTGCATTACATTCCCCCAGTGCTGCTACTTTTCCTTCCTGGTCGAGCACAGAAGGCCCGTTTGCCTCCGGTGAATAAGCCGCTCTCAATGTAAAGAAAGAAAAGTCGTATCTCCAATAGCGGCTGAGTTGTTGTGCGTTTGCAGCCTGTGTACGTGATTGCTCGTGTACGTGGTAGTCAGGTCGTTCTAAGCGGCGAGGTGCCGGAGGGAGGCGGGGGACGGGGGAGGCGGGGGGGGGGGGGCTGTGAAATGTGGGGGCCTTCGCGAGGTGGTGGGAAAGGAAAGCAAGCTGCCGTTGTTGTCACATACATCAATGCATCGCCAGCAGATGTGACAAACGGCTTCGCATTCACACCTCTGTGCATGCTGCAGGCAGGTGTTGGTCCCAAGTTACGAAGAATTAGAATTGATATTTCAGGTGGGTCAAAGTAAACATGCAAAATGAGAAATGTGTGAAATCCTGCAGCGTGTGAGCATGCACGCACTTGGCTTTCGCTACTGTTTTCTACGGTTATCGCCCCATTACTGGGTGCCAACGGTTGACCTCTTGGATACTTGTGATGTTTCCGAGGCTTCGCTCTGTGTTTGCCTACAACCTCCTCGGCTCATGGGAGCAAAAGAAAGATCTAGCTACACCTATTATTTTCTCCCTGTTCCTAACCATTAAGGACTGAAGAAATAAATATCCAAAACCGCGGGGCGGTGATTCACGGCGTCTTTTCCAGTAACCAGCAGGTGCCTTCTTCACACACGAACCTCCTCCGCCGCTCGACCCCACCGCCCCCGACACAGAAACCGGTTTCTTGTCATAATGCAGCGGGGGGGGGAGAACATTTAACTCGCTTCGTGGGCCATTTATTTTTCTAAATGCAAAAACGGAACTTTTATTGAATTACGCCTGAAAGGTCGTAATGGCTCCCTCCCGCATGGGTCAGTGTAAATAAGGAAGGGTGAGCACACACAGAGTGGGCATTTTACTTCCCTTCATAGGTGGGTAAACAGGAAAGACGTTTGCCGTTAAGTTGGGGGGTGGGTGGGTGGTGGGTGGAGCGACGCAGAGGGAGCAGCGGCGTGTACCGAGCTTCGCCAGCGGTTCTGAGAAAACTCCTTTTACTTGCATCATCACGGTGAATTAGCAGCACTGTCTGGGCCTCTGTAAATAATTCGGTAGTTCCTCGTACGCGCTGCTGTTCTACGTGGCGTCAGCAAACACAGGGCGGAAATTTTTGTCCAAGCTGAAAAAAAAAAGAGAGAAAGGGCATCTGGCCCCGGGGGCCCTTATTTGTCTCCGACAGTCATCGACTGCCCCGAGGAGGGGACATCAAATCGTCGGACAATGATGTTCTTTTTTCTCGCTTTTAGCCGACAACTTGTGCATTGACGCAGCAGCAACATGCTGCAGAGCAAACAGAAGCCGGAGGAGAGGAGAAAAGTGCCAGTAACAGACTAATGGGTGTTTTCGCTTTGTTTACATCTCAGTTTAGGTTTGGTATTTCGATCAATTAGCTCTGCTTTAACAGGAAAGCCATTGTACAAAAGGCTAACTAGGATTACCAACAGCTGTGTGTGTGTGCGTGTGTGTGTGTCCCTCAAAGGGAGTCGGCCCTCAGACCTTCTTGGTGTGGTTAAGGTGGCGACAGTGGTCAAAGAGCTCAGATCTCTGCCCCCCTCCTCCTCCTTGTTTACCCTCCCGCAATTAGATTTGATTATACTGTAGATTCTTTCATGTCCGTTGAATCACGCTTTAATGACTCACACAGGAAGAGACGCGGCGATGTCTCGCCAAACAATTAACGGCGGAGCGCAGCGGCGGGTCGCCCCTAATGTGCGGGCAGCATGCGCCGGAGGAAGCTGCCCTCATCCATCGCTTTTCTCCTAAATTGTGAATCAGTTGCTCATGAGTTTTGGTTGCTGAGCTTAATCGCAATTCGTGTGTGTGACTGGTCATGCGCGCGTGTGTGTGTGTGTGTGTGTGTGTGTGTGTGTGTGTGTGTGTTTGTGTGTCACTATGTCTCCAGGTTATACATCTGGGAGTTACGGCGAGCCGTTAGCTGTGAGGAAAGCACCCGGGATCAGAAGCGCCCCCCCCCCCCCCCCCCCCCCCAACCACCCCCACCCTGGCAATGCTACACCTGTAGGCCTTTCTTTGAAAGACACCCATCTCCATTTTCAAACATCAAAGTTGCCTTTTGAGAGAGCAATTCGCACAGAGGGCGAGCCTTTCATGTGATTTGTGGAGCGCGGGCGTGGCCCCTGGTGGGGCGGGGGGGAGGGGGGGCGACTTAAGAGATGGACGCACCTGGCAGGTTTATGAGCCTGCACACGCGCACGCTAATGCATGCATACGCGGCAACGCGCACGCTCTATTTTTTTGTTGTTTACTTTACTGAGAGACTGCAATATCGCAGGAAAAATAACACAGCAAATGTCATTGTTTGTCTATTTGCATACTTTGTACAGTCTGTGTGCCAAATGCAAATAGAATCAACCCGCCAACTCCGACATGTGCAGCCCCGACTCCTCCACCCACACCCCTCCCGCCCACGCCCACGCCGCCTTTCTCCTCGTGGAGCTCCGTGAACACACCCAGCCGAACAAATAGAGGCCACAGAACACGACAGCGCTTGATTTGGAGGTGGGGGTGTGTGTGTGGGGGGGGGTGAGGGGATGCATGTATTGCATGTACACTGTATAATTGTGTCAGCGGTCCGGGTGAATACGAATCGCCGCTCTGACCCGACTACAGCCGGCTTCAACATCCTTGACGTTCAGCAAACAACCGTCTCTGTTTCTTTGAGCTGCCCGACTACCAGAACAAATGTGTGCAAATGAGGCCGTTTTTCCAGATAAAGTATGAATACCTACCAAAATCCCTTGGACAATTCGACTTGTTGTCTAACCGGATAAAAACGATTTTGCTTTCTAATTGCCTGATCAGTTTCAGCCTCACAGACACGCGCACGGGCTCGAGCACAGAGGGTTGATTTTCACACACTGATAACAGCTTTGAATCTGCACACAGATATTATTTTATTATATTACTTATTACCTGTGCACTTATTTCTATCTTAAGGTCTACACATCTGCACCTCTAAATTTGGCAATATATATATTTTTAGTACTAATTATTTTGTTCACCCCGGACACACACACACACACACACACACATACACACACACACACACACGCATTGTGTAAATTATTCCTGAACGTTATCTCACAAGCTCAAAGTATTTATAGCACCGCATTTGGTCTGTGTGGCCCGGCCCGACCCCGGATGGGTTCATCTTTTCTTTCTAATTCAGTTTAGGTCAAGAGATACGGAAATACAAACGGAAACTCCCTCCCGTACCCGCCCTCGGAGAAATAGGTAGAGGCTGATGTCATATGTAAGTGAGAAGAGCACCAAAAATATAGTTGTTGAGCGTAACACTGCAGGGTGCACGTAGTGTGCGATGAACAGGGAGGGTCTCGACACCTTTTCTTATGCTGTCTTTTTAGCCTCTCTCTCTCTCTCTCTCTCTCTCGGAAGAGCGGAAGAGTTTTCAGTTGCAACAGTCGTGTTACCAGTTTGGTTTCAGCTGAAGTTTGATAATATAGTATGACTGATACATAGGGAAGGGGGGGGGGGTGGTGACGAAGGCCGGATGCATGATGAGGAAATTAGCAGCAAGGGAGACAAAAATACTTTTGCAGAACGTTTAGCCAACTCTCTGTTGAGGAACAGAATGCTCTCTGTGGCTGTTCGTATCCGTGACGATATAAGTGTTTGTGGTGTTTGTGGCCATGTGATTATACATTAGTGATCAGTGTACACATTATACCTGTGTGTGTGTGTGTGTGTGTGTGTTTCCCAAAGGCACAGTGTCTTTTGTTACTTTTCCCCCCCGGCGAGCTGTCACCGCAGTCCTGTCCGTCAGGTTCTCCTGACTGGTTCTGTAAACACTAATAACCCCCCCCCCCCACGCCCCCTTCCCCTCCCGGTGTGCCAACTCCCGCCGCGGCTCGGCTGGCACCCGTGCAACTGCAGGGCCCTGTACAAACAGCCCCTACGGCCCCGCGGCCCGCCGGCGCGCAGGTGATCGCGGCGCGGCCAAGTCTGCACTGTGCAGCACCGGTGGCGATCAAAGCAGAGTACGCAACAGTGTACTCTGCAGAGTACACCGTCTGAGGATGAGATTTGTAATGAACAAAAAAAAAATTGCTATTAGTTGTGTTGGCAAAAGCGTTGGCCGTCTGCTTTGGCTCTAAGCGGCATGCAGCCAATGTAACGTGGTGCCCTGTGGTAAGAGAAGAATCGGATTGGTTTTATGGCTGTAATGACGTATGAATGGTAGTGCGTGCCGGAACACGACCGGTATTAAGACTCGTAGAATGCGCCTCTTGTTTTAAATGTGAGAGGTCCTTTATCTCGTCCCACTCGGAGGCACTGGGTTGAACTAAAAGCTCATCTCCACCTCAGACCTGGAAGCCCATTCAAATAAAATAAAAAAAACATTTGTTGAGTTATATGAATGCCCTTATTCTATTAACTGTGATCAGCTGTTTTAGCTTTTAGCTGGTGGAGGCGTGGATCGGTTTTCACTGCAGGGTAAACTGGAAGTATTATTCATACTTCAGATAAGCTTCCGATCGTGTCAGCCATCTTAACGTTTGCACAAAACAAACACCCTCTGGTTCCTGGGGGTTCAGCTGAAGGAGCTTCAACTCCATATTGATACATATTGAAAAGAAAGGGAATATTCATAAATCGCCCTTTGCAGAAGCTCCGTCACCGTCGTTCTACGAAATCCCTCTCAGCACCGAGCAGCAGAGTTTAATGGAGCCCTAAATTCCTCTTGCCCTATATTAAACAGTGTCACTTTATAGCACCCAGCGCCAGTGTAAAAGTAGCACGGCCACGCTGACGCCTCAGCTGGAGCTGCAACATGTTGACAGACAGGAGACCCCCTTGATGTGCGTGTGTTATTTTAAAGCTAAGGCCCCTCGCAGATGCACACGAGAATGCATTCATGCGTTGAGCTTCTTTTTAACAAAAGTCGATCAAATTGAAGCCGTCCGCGCACACACACACACACACACACACACACACACACACACACACACACACGTAGGGTGTTTATAACACCCCCCGCCCACCTCCTTTGGGGTCACTGTTGTCCTTTAATGCTTCTGCAAATAGCGTCTAGGCTGGCGGGGGGGGAGGTGGGGGGAGGTGGGTCGATGCCCCTCTTTCTTTGCCCCTCCCCTTCCTCTATGCCATTTATACCCCGCCCAGATCCTCACGTGGCTTTCGCTACCACTCTCTCTTCCCCTGCTGTGGTCTGTTTTAACTAGGCTAAATCCACCCTGTCACGAATGCCCCCCCCCTCTGCACAAGCCCCCGCCGCCCGCCCGTCCAGAGAACCCCACAAACCCCTTGCACCCGATAACCTTTACAAACTCCATCCTTCATGAACCCCACCCATACCCGGCCTCGAGCGCTCACACGGCTCCCCGCCTCAAAAAGGAAGCAACAGCGCTCCCCGCCATCCCTTCACACATTTAACCACGTAAGAATGGAGCCGCCGCCGAGTGGCGGGGGCGCTAACAGCTTTAGTGCGGCGCGGCCTCACTGGCGGGCCGAGTCTTGCCCTCTGTGAAATCGACCAGCCACTTATGCGGTCGGTCAGGTAGCTTGACCCCCCTATGAAGGGCAGAGGGTAAGGAGGGGCGTGGGGGGGGGGGGGTGCAGAGAGGCCGGGGGGAGGTGGGGGGCTACTGAGCGGAGCCACCTGCGGCTTGGAGACTCACTCAGCTCCTCTTAGTGGTCTTGGGTTATGCCTTAATATGCTTTACAGTTTCCTCAGACTGTGCCGGTCACCGGGCCCCTGCTGCGCACACACACACACACACACACACACACACACACACACACACACACACACACACACCTGCACTACTATACTCGTGAGGACAATGCACTCTGCAGACTTAACCATAACCGCTACATGCCTAACCCGAGTCTTATTTGTAATCTTAACCCCAAAACCAAGTCTTAACCCCAAAATATATCATGTGGAAACCCCATTTTGGCACATGTGATCGTGTGAACAGATTTTTTTTTTTACCTCTTTGGTGTGATGAATGCAAAACACACACACACACACACACACACACACACACACACACACACACACACACGCCTACACAGAGACAGCTTGCAGAGTGACTTTAATGTGCAATCTGCATATGACTCGTTGGGTTGTTTTACCATATAGATATAAAACACACACACGCGCGCGCGCACGCGCACGCGCACGCACACGCACACACTCTCTTTCAGGACGAGGTGTATCTGCTCCTAACTGGTGGGCCTGCGACATTCTCATCACACCACAATGCGCTTTTAGTCGGAACAATGCGCGTGTGCGCGTGTACGTGTACTCACTGCGCGGTTCTCGGGGTCCGTCCACGGTGACTTTGATGGCGCGGTGGTAGGTGGCCACTTGCGGCGGTCCGGTGAACACGGTGATGGTCAGCGTGAAGCTTTTTCCTGCAACACAGCGAGACGCGTCCACGAGGTTCAATGCGGGAGCTGCACGCTGCAAACGGCCCCTTTTCAATTATACACCAACTTTTTGTTTGTCTCTTATTGGACGCAACAATACCTCGCTTGTTCAACCTCAAACCCCCACCGGCCTTTGTCCCGCTGCAGAGAAAAGGACCACCTCTCCTAAAAGGCGCGTATGATTTCGATTTTTCGGTTTTTAGCGCAAATGGTTCATCGTCGGAGCGAAGGGGCAAGACGGAGTTTGACATTAAAACATCTCATGTAATTTAGCTGACGCTTTTATCCAGAGCGACTTACATTGAATTTTTTTTTTTGCATTTTTCCTGGGGGGCAATTTGGGGTTAGGTGCCTTGCTCAGAGGCCAGGGCTCGAACCGCCAACCTAGCGGCTCCCAGCGCACCCTACTTTAAAACGAGACTACGTGGGAGGAAAGAAGAATCCTCGAGTGGCGTTCTTAACTAAATAAATTAAGAGTAAAGGCCACATTTCTATTTTCTATTTGGAGACCCCTTCATAAAAATCACAGCTGTGTTATTATTTAAATTAAGTATGAACTATCAGAAGAGGCTCCCATTTCAGGCAAAAAAATAAAATAAAAATACGAATATACTGAATATAAATATATTATATATTCAATATAACAATATTTTTGCACATGCATTAACCACAACATTCCGTCCAGCAGGCCTGTTATTGTGTGTTTTGTTTTTAAATACAAAATAGCCTGAAGAATATTGCGTTTCAGAGGCTTTTGGGTGCTGGGGATTATTTGACTCGTCGCAGGAGCTGAATGTTTTTGTTTTTTCAATCCATCCGTGAGATTGCCACCACGTGGATAACCATTTATTTCCTCCTGGATTCAGAAAGTCACATCACAAATGTTCACCGTGACGCAGGCCAGATGTTTCGGATGACACCCGTGTACGTTGGCAAAGCGAGGGGGCACCACAGCCCCACCGGAGACTAAATGATTCCAGATCGGAACGTTAAAAAATATATATATTTATAATGGACAACAGGGATACCGATAGTTTAAACATCTCGTGTCACAGACGCTTTAAATGTTGTCATATTCATGAAGAAATAATAACGCGCTATCAGCTGTCAGCTCTCCACTTACACATATGATCCAATACATTATTATAATCGCGTTTCCAAATAGTGCTGCCGATGACATTACAGCCGTTCTTTCACTGTGTGTGTGTGTTTGCGCGCGCGCGTTGGTGTGAGCGTGTGTGTGTGTGTGTGTGTGTGTGAGTTTCAGCTCACCTCGTCCGCTCCTGCCCACGAAACGCAGGTCGTTAAAGCGGGCCACCTGGTTCTTCATCACGGCGGAGGCGTTCCTCAGCTCGGCCGAGTAGTTCTCGTCGTTCCCGGCCATGACGGTGACCAGAGTCCCGTCCGGAACATCCCCGAGAGCCACGACCTGCACAGGAGAACGCGGGCGGTCACTATGGGCCACCGAACCGAACCGAACACACACATGCGCGCGTAAAACCGCATCTGACTCCCATAATATTGAGCAGGACATTTCACATGTTTCTCTAACCCAGCACAACATTACATCAATAATTTTAAATGCAGGATTTAGAAACCCTCCGATAAATTACATTTAAAATTATATTATAAAATGCGGATAATATGTGCCTTATTGTACCACAGCAATGTTTGTCCTCGTGTTCTTCGGATCTGATCCAAATACATGTTTTTGATGATTTGTAGTTTTAACATTAACAAGAGGCCAGACTATAAATCAGCAATAATACAAAAATATACTAATAAATAAATGGAGTAGGTATGATTGCTCAGTCGTGTTTTAATTTCAGACCTCTCATATATATTCAATTCTATTAAAGATGCTATAATTCTGGTTGGAGCCGCTGGAAGGCCATAACAGCAACACCTATTGAATAACAATAATCTGTTGAATAATTTTGTATTCTACACAAAAGTAAAAAATAACAGATGCGCACTATTAATAAACGCAAAACTGAAGGTAAACTATTTTATTCAATATAATGTATTTGCTTCATGTTATTTGTTAGTTTATTGTCTGGCACTGT
Organism: Gasterosteus aculeatus; assembly: GCF_964276395.1. Classification (NCBI taxonomy): domain Eukaryota; kingdom Metazoa; phylum Chordata; class Actinopteri; order Perciformes; family Gasterosteidae; genus Gasterosteus; species Gasterosteus aculeatus. Next base: position 5,419,960 of record NC_135703.1, read on the forward strand.
CCAGAGTCAGAAAACCACAGGCCGCGTCATCCGAATAAAAATATAATGAAGTGAAATTAGAAGCCACGTGTCTTGCCTTGAACGCCACGGGGAGCGTCTTGTTGCACCTCCAGTGAGACGGCAGGACGGAGCAGAGGAAGTTGGGGCTGTCGGTCCTGACCAGCTCGCCGGCGTGGTCCGCCAGGACGTCCACCACGTTCCTGGTGTCGGATCTTGACCTCAGGGGCCCCGGGGTGGCCATGGCCCCGTTGCCGTCTCCGAGCTTACAGGGGAAGGAGGTGGAGGGCGGCGTGAACCGTCTGGTGGTGGGCGGCTCTACGGGAATATGCATCACAACAGTCTGGGTCAGTGCCACCTGGCCGGGTCGTATGAGAACAGAAGGACTCCTTTTTTTGGGGGGGGGGGACCCAGTTGTTGTTCTCTCTTCTTCTTCTTCTTCTTTGCCTCCGGACGCTGGTGGCCTCAGGAGTCCACCGTGTGAGCGCAAAAGGATGGAGGCGAAAGCGCGCCGAGTCTGAGGGACGGAGAGCCTCGCGACTTTAACAGCAAACAACGAGGTGTTGATGACTGAGCACTAGATCACCTGCACAGGATGTGACAGCCCGGGGAACACCAGGGCTGCTCTGTGTTACACTAACGTCAACAACAACAACAACAACATAAACCGGACGAACAAAATGTCTCTGGGTGCTGAACGCGTCTTATCCGTCGCACGCTTGAAGGACAGCTTCAGCCGCGTGGGGACAACAGATCAACACTGCCCGGGCTCTTGCTGCGCAATCTCAAATGAGTCAATGAAACTTCTAAATAGCTGATTGCCGGTCGGTGGCCGATCTGTCGGCGGTGATCGGGTAGTCCAGCCGCGTTGCAGAAAGTTCCACAATCCAGTCAATTGTTTTTTTGTTTTTGTTTTTTTATAAAAGAGTGATAAAGAACCGCTTCAGCAGCCAAACGTCACCAGACCGCGTCTTCAGATCTCCTCGCACACGTCTGCAGGAGGCGAGGGGGAGTAGGGGGGGGGGGGGGCAAAAACAGAAAGAGCGCAAAACAAAATGTGTCATGCCCGAATATCTGGAGCCATGCAACACGTCAGTGTCCCTTCTTTCTTTTGTTCTTGCAACTTTATCCTCGGCGGGTCTCTTCCCTCCCCGCAAAAGCCCACGTCACCCCGGTTACAAGGGGGGAGATATCCCGTCGCTCCAGCTGAAACGTCCCCTCAAAAAGTTATCCTTGAGCGCGAGCAGGAGCCGCGAGGCTGGACGCAGTGCAGAGTGCCGCGATATTATTTCACCCGAGTCATTTTAGCGCGTGGTGGTTGGGAGCGCGCAGGGGATTTCCGCCAATGAGCGCGCGGGGCTGGACTTTCAGCGGGCCAATCAGACTCCCCGCTGCTCCTTCCCCGAGCCTTGCGCTGTTGTCACGCGCGCGCGCACACACACACACACGCGCGCGCACACCCACACAAGCTGACACACACACGCGATCTGAATTATTGATACATATCTGTGCTTTTCTCTGTGCTCTCTTTATTTGTTCTTTTAGACCAACATTAACGTGATGCAGACCGAACGTAGGAGACAGTGAGTTAAAATAAGTGACACGCTTTATATAAATATATTTTTTATATCTTTTTAGAGCTGCGCGACATTTATTTTAAATTATAGTAACACCATGTTTAATTATAGTTAATACCACAGGGTTCGTATATAAACACATGTAATGAGTTAGATATTCAAAGTGATGGATTAAGATGTAAAACAATTGTGAGGTTTAATGGATAAAACGATGAATAACGTGCACTTTTATCCCTGACACGTTTTTCCCGGAGCGGTTTATAATGTATCTGAGGGAGGCTTTACACCGCAAAGGCCCCGTGGTTTTTACTCTCATTTATTCCTTTTTGAAAATCTAATACATCTCCTACTCCTCCTCTGCAGGTGAAGAACACTTTCATCAAGTGAAGTTGGGTACAAGACAGATTCCTATCATTTTAAACGTCTGCGCTGAATTAATAAGAGAAGTAAAGAAAAAAGTGCGCATTTCCTCTCCATCAGACGGGCCCGACTGTTCATTAACGGCTCCGTGTGTGGGTGTGTGCGTGCGTGCGTGCGCGCGGGCGAGCCAGAGGCTGAATTCATTAGAACTCTTAAATGGTATGAACGTCACATCAGATGATGGCACGCCCTGCAGACCCCCCCCCCCCCCCCCACCCTCCTCCTGTCATGCTGCTTTCGGACACTAGTTGGCGCATTTGCCTTTTCAATTGTCAGCTCGCTGTGAGGCGCGCGCGCTCCTCTCATGTGCAGAGCAAAAGGAAACTTTAATCTGTGCTCCGAGGGACATCCGAATTAATGCAGATCTAGCGAGTCAAAGTAACACCCTCTGTGGGGCATTTACGTTTTCAATAGAAACCACGGGGACATGTCCCCCCCCCTCCACCTGCATTTTATAATTATTTTTTTCCTGATTGTCTGCAATGTTGTTGATGAATGAAATATCATGAATACTCTGACATTTATTCGTTAAAAAATCGCTCGCTGAAGCCGCGCGATGGACCGAGATGGACCAACATGTCCGTTTGAATTTAGTGGATTAACTTTATTGAATATTCTGCCGACGATCCAATGTGTTTTAAAACCGTCCGCGTCGGATTTGGCGAGCACCGACGGAGTTATTTATTGATTAGGATATGACATTTTTTATGAACGATTTTGCGATATAACTGCTACACAAATTAATTTTGAAATTCCTAAATTAAAACTAACAATTTAAATGGTAAAACGCGATAAAAATAACTAGATATTTAAATTGAATTACACAAAGAGGGCAATTGACGTCAATAGAAATATTCAATAAGTTCTGGATTTTTCGTTGAAGCGCATATTACAATGGATCCAATCAATCGACGTTTGATGTTTAACTATACATGCCGCGGTTTTTAAGTTGTTTACTTGTATGAGAATAAATGACGTGCAGTTAAGTGGCACGAAGAGTCATCCGAGTGCCTCTCGTTGTCCCTTAATTTTACATTCACATTAATGGGAGTTAAGAGAGACAGTTTCAGAAATAAAATTTTCATAATTAGCAGTTTATGTTGGATCAAACTGGGATCAAACTTGGCCACAAACCTCCTACTGTCATTAACTTAAAAGCAGATTTTATAAAAAAAATATCAGAACTATAAAAAGAAGGCCAATTGTGCAGCTCTCATAATGTCATTTTTGTGTAATTTAATCTTCAGTGCCTCTTTTTGGGTGTTACTCTCTGACCCTCTTACTTGGCAGTTGTTGTTTAGCTTGGTGATCCAGGACAGTGGTTCAGTAGCGTGTCAGGGACACATTAAAAAATAATCTCTATCTTACTCCCCCGAGGTCATATCAAGAATCGTGTGATTTCAGTGTTGACGACGACAGGACTCTGCAAGAATGACCCCATTGCCGGATGATTATAGTTTTTTTTACCTAAAAATGTCAGGGAACCCCAAATGCCTCGTGCGTCTCAGTTGAACTCTAATCTCTCAGCCCCAGCTGCACATCACATCTGATCACATCACCGGATCACCTATCACAAGGCCTCTATTTAGAGTGCAGCTGGATTGGGACAATGACGATGCCGGTGATATTTTAGTCGCCCTGCTGCCCGAGTTCATTATTAATATGTGACCGCCTTCCTCAGACGTAATGGGTGCTCGGGGCGCCTGCCTGTCACATTTAGACCTCCGCCTTTCAACATGCAGTTTCTACGGTTTCAGCCGCACCGGCATCCAGGACGGAGCCCACCGTGCCCCTGAACGATTTTTAATGATCCGCGTGGGTTGAGCCTGAAATCAAGACAGAACTTGTGGAGGACATGTGAAACCCGGACCCACCTCAAATGGGCCTCGGCGTATAGGATTCGTACTATTGAAGGTTAAAAAGAAAATGAATCCTGCGGATAGAAATGAAGACATCACATAATTGTTAAGTGAAAACTTGTGAGAGAGAAAGAGGGAGAGAGAGAGAGAGAGAGAGGGTCCTTGTGGTCCCGGGCCTTAATAGTAATGGCCGCCCATAACCAGGAAGGGTTCCCTTAGAATATGGTTTCGTTGGCTCTAAAAACACAGCAAAGCAGCTTAAACGGTTCTCAATCGGATTTGAAGAAAAAGTTGAAAAAGGAAGCTTAGTTCACGCTCCCCCGGAGTCCTTGAAAAGAAGTAGTGCGGGCGTTACAACTCACATCGTGGACACTAACGTGAGCGCGACCCCCATTAGCAGAGCAACCGGTGCTGAGCCTTTGGGGCGCAAACGTGTACCTGTAAATGCCACCCACGCGGCTTTCAGTGCCGCTTAAATGAAAGTCCCTTTGAGGATGGCGACAGTCTCGGATACGCGGCGATGCTTTTTTCCTGTTTTCCTTTTTCTTTTTTTTTTACTGAATCTGATCTATTAGCCTGCGTAAACTCCCGGGCTATTTTCAGCCGCGCTCACGTAAGCCTTTGGATGGGTAGCTATTCATTTGGAAAAGGGGGCTACGGGGGCAATTAGATATAGTTTGAGGTTCAGCGATGACATAAGACAACGATTTCTATCTTTAGAGGAGCTGTGGCGGTCGCACATTTCTGTACATTCACAAATTACAGGGCAAGCTCTGGCCCTCAACCCGCCGAATGCATTCCTTCCGAAAAGTGTCTGCTCGAATTTCAGCCGGGGGTTTCTGCTCGGTGGAAATATGAGTGTTGTGAATGGGCGACTTCTATGAAATGGAGTTTTATTCCTCTCGGATTAAATTAGCTCTACTTTGGGGCTTGGGGTATTTTTTTGTATGAATGATGAATTCTGCGGTGGCTGTGGAACGCCGGGCTTGTTTACCCTTCCCTCCTCTTTTTTTTTTTTTTTTGAGACGTAGCTCGCTATGAAATGAACTTTTTCTGCTTGATATGACAAGAGTGTCTGTGATTAGACTCCGCGGGCATGATGTAAGGCACCAAAGCCATTTGTGCCAGTCCCCTCAAAGCCAAATCATATTTTAGCATCGCAGTGTTTACATACACAAGTATACGGAGAAACTTTTAAACAACAGCCAGTGGGTACAGACTGTTTGGGTTGTTGGGCTCTCGCTGCTCTGATCGCTGATTCTTTCTCAAATTGTGATTACACAATGTGTCAGCACATCACAACTGGTGGTCATTTTCGTCCATTTTGATGTTCAGACAAGAAAATCGGAAACACATTGAACAATTTTGATCATCTGAATTTGTTATTTTTCTTCTTCACCAGTGCTGCCCGTGTTTGCTTTAATGATCAATGGAATGCGCTTGTGTATTCAAACTTCGTTTTAGATCTTATTGGCCTTATAAGACTTTATTCCCCAAAAGTTTTCTTTCATAATTATCCACTTTTGGCATATCCGGTAAGTCATGAGTGTCACGACTTTAAACTTTTCCAAGGATCTTGTATAGAGTATTTATTATTCTAAACATGATGAAGAGGATGGCACTGTTCCCAAAACCCAGCAGCTAATTGCTTTGTAAGCGTGATGAGCTGAGATGCAGTAACCAGACAATGAGCACATTCATCGCATGCATCTTTAATATTCTGCCAACATTTTTATAAAAGGTGCAGCGCGAAGCCAAGGGCTTATAAAAGTCCTCTGAATCAATTGAGCTGCGTGATGGCTGCTGGGGGACGTCTCATTTTTATGTCTGTCCATTGGATGTAAATGGTCTTCTTAAAGACTACATTCGTGTTTTTGTCTCTCTGACACTTCATTTCATTTTGAATATGTTATGGGATGAGTTTGATGTTCCTCTAGAGCTGTGATGGAAAGTATGTTTAATTTTGTGCAGCTGTATACCAGAGGGAACTGTTGTTATTGCCTGCAATACATTTATTGGACAGTTTGCGATACATTATTAAAGATTAACCTCATTAAAAAGTAAATATCAATGAGTTGTTATAACGTCTCAGTATGTAAAACAGTAAGATATTTAAAAATAATAAATAAGACACTAGTTGGGGCGGCACGGTGGCGTGGTGGTTTGCACTGTCGCCTCACACCAAGAAGGTCCTGGGTTCGACTCGGCCCAGTGGCCTTTCTGTGTGGAGTGCATGTTGTGTGTCTCTGTGTAGCCCTGCGATTGGCTGGCGACCAATCCAGGATGTACCCTGTCTATCGCCCAAAGTTGGCTGGGATGGACTCCAGCCCCCCCCGCGACGCTGTGTGCAGGATAAGCGGTTTGACGATGGATGGATGGATGGATGGACACTAGGCGTCTTACAGTTTTACTGCTTAGTTGGTTTGTCACGATCAAGAGCAAATGTCGGCTAACTTTAGATCAACGCGTGTGAGCGACATGACATGAGTCGAGTTGCCTGTGTTCCTGTTGTCGTCCCCCCTTTCTTCATTTGTGAACAGATGTAATTAATGGACCAATATGGTGTTTAGAAATACAGAATCTGTTTTTAATCAAATGTGTAGACAAAGGTATGATGCATAGAAATAATGAAATAATAATTTAGCTACAATAATAGTGGTTAAAGATGTTGGACCATTGCTTAGTTTTTGGTAGAAGAACTTTTTGGAGGAGGACCCCCCCCCCTCCCCCTTCTCTGTAAATGTTATTCAATATTGTCAAGTTTTTTTTACATTACATGTCACCCAGCTGACCCTCTGATCCAAAGCGACTTACATTGCATTTTTATCCCGTGGTTTTTACATTTTGCCCGGGGAGCAATTAGGGGGGGTCAGGTATCTTGCTCAGGGTCACTTCAACATGGGACGTGGAGCAGCCGGGATTCAAACCATCAACCTTGCACGCGCCACCGCCACCTTCTTTTCCCCCTTCTACTTTGATAGGATTTTAAATGTACTTTTACAATCACTTTTACGTGTAACAGAATATTTTAACATTGTGCTTCTGTTACTTTCTCCCGAAGATCCGACTTTGTGTCGCTCTTGAGGGGGTTTGGTGCGTGTTCCATAATCGCAGATTCCCAAAAATAGCCCCGTTGTTGCCCAAAAATCAAGCACCGCTTTCCCGGTCACAATAACCACGTGAGTCAGGAAAGGCCCAGTGAGACGCCGGCGGCTTCACTGTGATCAGTGTTCGGGGGGGTTTGATCGTGGTCGGCCTCCCCTCCCTGTCCCCTCAGTGACTGTTCAATGGCGCACACCACACCCCAGCCGGGGGTTGGGGGGGGTGGGGGGGGGCGGCGGCCTGGGAGTGACTCGGTGTAAACCCCGGTGTCATGGCCGCTCCGCCCTCACATCATCCGTCGGGTGCACTCGCCCAGCGATGACAGTCAGCAGTCTGTGATGTGGTTCCCGGGCCTGTTTATTCTTTGGAAACCCACTAAAAGTAGCATTGGATGGTGCGCTCACCAAAAGGACCCAGTTGCTATTATAGGAGCACTTTGGGTCGAGTTTTGATCTGGTGGGTTAGTAAATAGGGCCCTGCCTTGCTGCGGGGCACCACTTTTGGGCTTTATTGTTTAGTGTGACCTGAGCGAAGCTTTTTGATACCCAGGGTGATTTGTAACCTGCAACAAAATGTAATGTCCGAAATTAATATGACTTGTGGCGTTGAGGGTTGTGTGCGTCACGAGGACATCAGTGTATGAGATAGTGTTGACGATGATGGGCATATGACACCCCTGCTCTGCTTTTCTTCATTTCACTGAATGACTTATTGTATTTTTGTCTCAGGGTTTTTTATTTACCTCTGAAAGTTAGTGTAACTCATCTAAATGAGTCCCGTAAATATGTCAACTCCCCCATTTCTTTCAGTTGTGGTTTTTAGTGTGCGCTATAATCATTTCTCATCTTTCTTTGTCTCTGTGTCTGTCTGTCTATTTGTGTGTAACGACATGCACGCACACACACACACACACACACACACACACACACACACACACACACACACACACAAACTGCCCTGTGTTTCTCCTTTTTCAAGCGAGAGCTTCTGATGCAAGGACAGCAATCTGTAATCTGTAGTAATTGCATGTTGCAGAAAAACATTTTTCCGTTGTGGTAATCGCTGCAATATGTGCAGTTGTGTTGCCAAAGTGACAGCACCCCCACCCCCTACAGATACACACACACACGTACACACAAGACTATCCTGACACACTCTGACTCTGGCAAATCTGTCCAAAAAAAAATTGAAAGCTGCTTCTCTCAGAATGGTTAAGAGACAAGGACATAAAGACCAGCAAGTACATTACTGTGGCAAACTCGCAACTGGTGAGCACCCACACACACACACACACACACACACACACACACATATATATACACACACACCTGCGGTACCGTCGTGCTGCATTCACCTTCTGCAAAAGATTTACAGTTCCTGCCAGTGACAGTTTAACTGCCATGCAGCCCCGGTGCCAAAGCCCTGCCAGAGCCCAGCTGCCACACACAGATCAGCAGGCCGATGCCTGACGGCGGCCACATCTACTCCCTGCTCCTTTTTGTTAACAGCTATCACACCGTGCAAGCGGACGATTACAATGTAAATCTCAGTACCAATCCCCTAGTATAAACCCTGTAAACGCAGTCTATGGAGGATCCAGTCATTTGTCAGAGAGAGTCGGATCGGCGGAAGTCGTAGCCACATTAAATGTAGGGAGCGTATAGCGACGGTCTGTGGGCGAACCGTCGACGCATATTTATCAAACCATCGTCGACCAATTCACCACCCCGACACCGGCGGCAACAAGAATGGACTGCGGCCCGGGTTTATGAGGTCATCACCACCGTGACACTGGTGGAAAGCCACGATGTGTGTCGAAGAACGCAAGCGCGTCTTACTCGCTTCTCCCACAGCCTCAGCACACTAACTCTCTTCCCCCTCCGTCATTTCAGCTCAGCAGCACCGCACGTTTATGATCTCATTATCCACTGCGTCATCACCCCCTTTTGCCCCGACGGAGCCCCAAAATATGTCTGCCCAGTTGGGATTTCTTGCGTTGCGCTCGTCGTGCAACCACACACACCTAGTATAAGGACAAGTAATGCGCAGAGACATTTATAGACACACAGCGAGACACCAAGATTGCAACCAGACTGCATGTGCAAACCTTTTTCCTCTCGGAGCGGCTACTCTGACTGCTGAAGCCATCCAACCTCCCAGCAGCTGAACTTCCCCCCGTGTGTGTCTCTAATGGAGTCTCTCCGTCAGATCAAACAGCTCGTATGCTGACGGGGGAGAGGAGACAGATCGCAGCGCTGGAAGCCTTTCAGTCTGACGGCCCCCCGAAACACATTCGACCAGCAACGCAGCCTGCTCTGCTCCACAGCTACAGACGCACAACGCAAATATAGTTGCGCCGCCAGTGTGTGTGTGTGTGTGTGTGTGTGTGTGGGTGCGGAGGGGGAGAAGAGCGGGGAGGGGGGGGGGTGAGAGGGGAAAATAAGTTGTGAGGCGTCGCTCTCACACAAAGGCGAAGCCCCCACAGCTCGGGCCTTTTTCTTAAAATGAAATCGCATGTGAGTTGAATATTAAGGAAGTGCGCATGGCTTCCAGCAACCACCGCCGCCATTATAGCAGAGCCTGTAAACCACATTTTCACCAGCAGACAATGCCCCTTTGTGCTTGTTGTGTGGCTGTCCGTTCTCGCCGGAACCCCGAAGAAAAGCCATACGTGTTTAAAAAAAAAATGAAAAGACAAAAAAAAAAAAAAGACATTGCCCGAGATTAGCGTGAAGATGTGAGGGAAAGTGATGAAGACGAAGTGTCCGTCGTAGATCTCTGGTTAATTAATGGCAGTGCTGTCAGGAGGGGCGAGCAGGGCAGTCTGCCCTCATTTAGCCCCATGGCGAGGGGGACCTTTGATGTGGTTGCACACGGAATGCTGTTGTTCATTCCTCCCTGCAACAAAAGCCACATGTTTTTATTTCTTGAGACTAGGTCCCTGTTACTTTGGACCGCAGAGGAACACGATGAGATATGTATCGTATGCAATGAGCGGCCTGAACGCTAAGCAGCCAAACACAAGTCGATGAGGACTCTGCCAACCGGGCGCTGGGCCCGACGTATTTTTTCTTAGCTGCATTGTGTATTTGCATTCAAATGGATTTTAATGGCTGTGTGTGCACGCAGAACGTCCCCGCACGCACACATTCAAGCGTAGCCATGTGTAAACACGTGCAAATGCACACCATGTGCACGCTTCCAACTTTTCATCCATTGTCATCGCTTGTCCCTCAACTCGCTGTTCAGGGACTATTTCAACGGGGGTCATTCCAGGTTCCGTCACTCTCATTCAACTTACAATGGACTTCAAAAAGCCCCTTAATATTGAATTTGCATTCATTTTCCTCTTCGTAAGGGGGATCAGCCTCCCGAACACCGCCCGATTCAACCAGATTAGAGCAGCAACCCCCGACGTTGTTTTTTTCCTGACAAACGTTCGTGCCACTTTCCTCTGCAGACGTGAGACAACTTGGAAAGCACTCGGTTGGCACTCGGTTGGTCCCCGGGTGTGTTCGACTCCCGGCCAGCAAGCCAAAGAGCTCAGGAGAGCACTTAGACACATGCTATTGTCATACCTCACGAGGTCTGAGTCCCAGACTTTTTGCACAGTAAGTGATTATCTTTAATCATTCCAATTGATTCTAAATTGAATCAAAAGGAAAATGAACCCTCTTCAAAAGCCGCCGCGGGGACCCACTGTTCCGTCCGGGAAACCACCCGCGTGTCCAAAGTGACTGAATGTTTCCTCTCATCGCCTCCCATCGCTAATCGGCAGTGCGCAGTTGGCACCCCGGCCACGTGGAGTAAGGCAGGACTTTGAGTCACAGCCTGAGGCGTCCACCGAGGCTTTGCTGTAACTGCACACTAATCCGCTGATTGCTGTGTTTGAGGCTCGCGCACGTCGCTGCTCCACGTCAAGGCGGCCGCGGCTAACGACGAGCTAATGACACGACGATGACAAGGAGCGTTTACAAACCCAATCAGGCGGCCTGGAGCCTGGCTGCCTGGTGATTAGGTTAATCAAACTCTGTACCGACTGCGTGACTGGCTCGCCGTCTGCCTCTTATGTCATCACGCTGATTAAAGGGGAGAAGTTGTGTTCAAGTCCGTCAGGCCCTTCTTACACAAATGTCTTTCTGCCAGGTTGGCAGTGTTATAAGAGGGCTAGCTGGTGTGCTAAAAGCTGCGGGGAGGTCTCCCCGTCGGGAGGACCGGCCACGCTCCTTCTGACGGAATGTGTTACCATCCTGCTGTTAACTGTTATTTGAATCTGCACGATTGATCTCAGCAAAGATCAAGATCTTCTTAGGACCACCAATTAGAGTCCATCTCTAGACTGAGCAGGGATCTTGTGACATTGAATCTAATAAGTTTCTACAAACCCTCCCTGTTGTCGATCAAATACTTTGGAAATGAAGATGTCAGTTACTGATATACTCTCAGTTTAGTCCTGCGCCGTTTGGTCACGGCTGGACTAAGACCGAATGTTAGTCCTGACCAGCTATTACGGTGAGGTCAGACAGCACTTAGAGGGGGAGAACGTCACGGCCGTCATGTTGACATACAGTGCGCCTCTCTGACTCAGCAAGGGGGTGTGGAGGGCTGACTTTATGTGTGTGTGTGTGTGTGTGGCCTTTACACGCCAGGGGCAGTTTTGTGTAACTACACGCAAAGATCCCTGCGCGCTCCTCGCGCTCGTGACGGCCCCGTCTGCGACCGTGAGAAGTGACTGCGCAGCAGACGGAGTGACCTCACATGAGACGGACTATGGAGAAGAGATGGAGGGGCCACTTCTGCTGCACAGCTGAGGGGGAATCCCTGGCATGGTGTTGCCTGCTGAGCCAATACAGAAGTAAGCAGCTGTAGAGAAAGTACACGCTCGCTCAGGTTTACGCCAGGAGAAAACTCGCTGCAGTACAAGGCTGACGGATCGTTTGGTGCATTTTGCATGAATTTGTGTGATTTTAAAACAGTAATTCTGGGTTATAAATGGCAGCCACGAATAGCAGTGATTACATTTTGCAGAGATTAATTAGGGATGTTGATATGCAGATATTGTGTCCTTTGGAAAGAACCAAGCAAGGTTGAGCTCACAAGTTTATCTTGATATGTGAAATTGGTAGAAAGGTTTCTCGTCCAACTCTCATAAAGAGAGCCAGAAGGCGCATGTCCCAAAATGTCGAACCGGTCCCTCACTCGTCTTTCAGTCGCAACATTAACAATAGTGCAAAAGTGCTGGTGTTGAAAAGCACATTTAGGTGGGCCAGTGACCGATGCAGGCAGCACAGTCATCTATTTGCACTCCCCAGTGAACAGGCCAAGAGAAAACTAAACTCCCATTCTTGAAATGCTGTCTCTGCAAACATCAATTACCTGCGGTTAGAGTTATGTTTGAGAGGAGGGAAGAAGCAACCCGAAAAACACATTTTATTGCTGCAGCGACAATTAACCGTATGTAAACAAGTTGAAATAAAGAATCTGGGAAAAAAACGAGAATCAGAAAACATTTCATAGCCGGCAGCCTCTCGCGTCCTATCATTATCTGCGTTTTTCCTTCACCGTAATTACGTTTTTTTTTTTCCTTTATTGCTTATGGGAAGAGGGATATATAAGGATGTTTTGAGCACGATTAAAGTTGCTCATTATGACGTGAAATTTCAGTCTGGAAGCAGGATATTTTGTCCATGAAAACATTGCTTTTAATTATTTCATGGTGACAGACTGAGTTCCTCTGATCTGCACTAAACTTTCACACACACGATAAAACCCTCTGTTCCCTCTGTGTTCCATCTAAGCTCAAATATAAATGATATTAAAAAAAGTTTTCTGTCTGCTGATATGTTTCTGAACATGTGGGATCTCAATAAGTTTGAGTCATTTTATGTGCTGCCGACCAGACCCGTGCCCGCCCATTAAAGCAATTTGTGGCTAGGAATGCAACAGTAATGTTAAAAACAAAAGTGCACAGCCATCGACGTTGTGCTTAGTCAGAGGCAGTTTTGCTCAGTGCAGAGATGATGATGTTGTTGACAACATCTGGTTAACAATACCGGGAGGTATTAAACAATAAGTCTTCTTTGTCTGACTCGGGTCACAGCTCTCTCTAGTTGTAGCCAGAGTTCGTAAATCTAATTAAACCTGTGATAAAACAAAGTTTTTATTCCAGCTTTTACATTCAATTGTTTAACTTATTTGCAACTTTGACAACAGTTGCAAGCAAATTGCACATACCAACGTGACTTTAGGGTTAACAATACATAAATAAGATTATATTAATGCTGTTTCTTTCTGTAACCCCAGCCTCAGCATGTAATAGGCCGTGGGTCTGGCCCGTGGTTTAGGGTTAGGCTTAGCAGAATTAAGAAACTAAAAATTGCGAGACAGGCCTATGCTTAATTTAGTCGACCACCATGCAGGACGCACGAGATCATGAAGTGTCTAATGTTGAAACGGTGACGTGGGTTTAATTTCTCTGAAATGTTATTAGCTCGTAAGTGGAGCAAATGAACCATAAAGAAATGAGTCACAGCAGAAGAATCTAGTCTAGTCCGGTACAGTCAGTACTTTTTTTGAAAAATCAAGCAAAACCATTTCATCCTCTGATCATTTCCACCTCGTTATCCAATTGTGCAAGCGTTTTTTCTTCAAAAGGTCTGCGTATTTTCCTTCCAGCATGTACCCAGTTCCTGTTTCGATTTCTTTTTTTTTTCACCGTCCCAGTCTAGACGTTTTGAATTCCTCTTACTTCCATCATATTTGGACATCTGTGTCTTTCACACGTTTTATTCATGAGCGCTTCTCTTTTCATCATCATGGAAGACTTTAGTGCGCAGTCACAGCTCGCCGCTCTCACAGCCGCCACGTTCAATCACGTCACAGTTGGTTTGAGGCTCAGACTAAAGTCTGGATGAACTGTGCTCCTAGCTGGATGCCGCTTGCTCCCACTGTGTAAGTGAAACCTACGGCATAAATCCATATTATCAGATCGGCTGAAAAGAATATGGCCGCTGTGGTTGGTTGTCGACCACCAGAAAATTGTATTTACTGCCACACTTAGCGCGACTTTAACCTTGACCAACGCGCCGCTGAGATCAAGCCAAAAAAGGGCGGAGGCAGGTTCGGGATTAGACGACCGCATAATCAGCACGCCCCTCCGCGCGCTCTTACCTGGAAGCCATCTGACTGCGGCGACTCCTGAGAGTGTTCGCCGTGAAGGCGTGTTGACAGACGGTGAAAACGGCGAGACGGACCAAAAAGTAAATAAGTACCTCCAAAAACGCTTACAGTCCTAATCAAGTCCAGATCGGTTCCCCCCACATCCAATATGCCTCGAGCTTTATAAATAGATATTATAGTCTGCTAAATTGGAGACAGGATTTTACCGCTCTGTGACTGCCATGAGTTTTCTATTATTTTGCTTTCACTTTAGAATATTGAAACTCTTAATATCTGGTTACAGATTTCAACCGGCTCGGCCAGGTTTCATGTTTTGGCGTCGTGCAGGAGGCCTCACACGCAGCGGGGCTTTAAATGGCCTCCAATCAAGCATGTTAATTCAAAAATCGGGAGTGGGGTGGCTCCCCGCCGTATGTTATTAATGAATTCCCCGGAGGCCAGCCATGTGTTCTGTAGAACGCAACGCCCTTTTCTTTTCCTGAGCTACCGTGTAGAGCCTTTTTTTTATTTGTCAGTGGTCATTAGCTTGAAGTTCATCTCCAGGTTTATCCCCCTGTGAATGATTCATCTTCACGCGTTTCTCTCGAAACTGTGCGTCAAGTCTTTCTCTCCCCTCCTAGAAGCTTGCAGAACAAACCAGACCAACCTCCCGGAATCCTCCGAAATAATAGCCTCCGCCACCCCTGCGGCGAGGCGACGCGGCCCCTTTTGTCCCACACAAGCCTTCACTTCCATTCACGCAGCGCAAAAAGCCAAACGTATTAAAACCATTCCCACCCTAATAAACCAGGAGCCCTTCGCTCGGCCGCAAAAGGACGCCGCCTCCCCAAAAGAAAATGGACCCCTGTAGAAAACCGCCCTCCCAAAGACATGAGCCGCTGCTACAAACCTACAGGTACTCCACCTGCATCGGGAAACACAGTAAAGTTTATACAACTCTGCTTCACAGGGGAAACGTCTGGCTTGTCTTTTTCTTTTTTTTTTGTTGAGTAAATCAAATGTAGGTGTGAAAGTGTGAGAGAAATGCTGCTTTATGGTTAAATGGCGGTGCTGCTGTGTGAGGGTTAGCAGGTGTACAGCCCCATTGTGGTTATTATCAGTGAACTGCAGCAGCACTGCGAGTCATCAGATTAACGCTTTGTCGACGCGACGCTCTCCGCCTCTTAGTTTTTCTTTCTTTCTCCGAGGCCAAACGCCATATTAGCTGAGCTTAGCTCTTTTCCCCCTCGGCCGAACCTGACGGCGTAACAGCGACGTGCTGCGCCACCTGTTCCTTTTATTGCTCGGCGTGTACGTGTCATATGTTCTGCTCGTGCGGGTCCCTCCTGGAGCTCGAGCATAGGACTGAGGTTTCTGAGGTGAGGCGATCTCTCGCTTCTCACGCGAAATGTGTTCTCTGTCTGCACCGTGAGAGAGGCTGAGATGTAAAAAAAAAAAAAGTCAATGAAACCTACAACGCAGACAAATAGTGCTTGTGTTGTTGGGATATTTTTTCTCAAAACAACTCAAAGTTAGTGGACTGAAAAATAACGATTCTAAGGATTTAAATCATTTTATTTGGGTGAGGAATCAAACATTTTGAAAGTAAAGGACTTCAGCCTATTTCCTTTTTGTGTGATTGTTCAATTGTTGCTTACATCAATATTTCCTACCTCTGAATAGATGATACATTATTTCCACCGGCCTCATGTCTCACTGCATTAAAATCAGAGCTCCGGACGCCAGACATTTAACAACCTCCTTGATTTTTTTTTCTAGCAGTTTCCTCTTAAATTCAGTTTGATTTGGGTCGCAAAAAAAAAAAAAGAGAACTTGCCAAACTGCTTCGCCTGTGTAATGCAAGTTGTTAGACTCACCGCTGGGGTATTTCGCTTACATGTGGTGGTCCCGATTAGAAATGCTTTCAGATTGAACCGGCTCTTTTAAATGACTTTTGGCCTTTGTTCTCCTGCAGTTCGGTTTCAGTCTCCCGACTACATATTGCATATTCACTAATGATATCCAATGGATGATTACAGCTTTAAATGCCCCCCCCCTCCCACCGCCTTGACCTACTGTCTCACAGCCCGTCTCGCTGCTCTGGCTATAGGCTTAAAAATCAAAATCAGGCGCCCTGAGAGCACATCGCGTTAGAACGGCTCCAAAGCCGAGAATCCTGAAGTCACACGCTGATCTGCAAACAGTGAGGAGATAACGGGATGCAGATCCGGCGGGTCTGGAGGAGAAAATGGGGGCAAAGGGCCTGTCTTGTCAGGAGGAAACTCTAAATGCCCGGGTGTCTGTAGAAGCAGTGAGTACACTGGAACATCATCCCCTGTCACTGCGGTTCCGCTGAGGCTATCAGAGGATTGTTCACATGTGAGGCACAGATGTACCGCGTGTGTGTGTGTGTGTGTGTGTGTGTGTCTGTACGCGTGTGAGGCTCCAGAGATTTTAAGATACACTCTGCTGCAAACAATTAGGAGCTGGTAGTGCTTCTCCTTTGGCTGCCTCTAATTAACACTGCAACATGGCCTTAATTGGGAAGGAGATTTAGTTTTTTTGCTGCTGCCTTTTGGCGGCTGTCACCGTGGTAACAACGGAGTCCCCCCTGGCCGGCATTAACAAGCCCGGGACTTGAGACCACTTCGCCTTTTTTGCGTTCGTCATCATTCGTCAGAAATAAAACGAAATGCAAATAAACAAAAGTATTGCAGTCAGAATCAGGTAGACGTTTCAACCACACTATTTGCAAGTGAAAGCTGTCTGATTGGAGTTGCCATGGCAACAAATGGTTTCCTTGTTGAGGCTGGCGTTGAGCGTCGCCAAGCTTAGTGCACTCACTTCACCACACAGACCAAAAGTACCTCGTGGAAGTAAAGCAGTGAGAGAGCCTAATATGTTTGTTTCTTTTTCTCTTTTATCGCGTTGCCGCGTTCCGGTAAAGGGCCCGGTCACATGGAGCCTCTGAGCTCGGATTCTCACAGAGAGTTTCTCTTGATAATGAACGTCTGTGGTGAGAATCCCATTACGGCGCTACTCCCATCAAGCCTACAGAAAACACAGGACTCCAATATGAGTCAACTCATATAAGCGTGTCTGTGTGTGTGTGTGTGTGTGTGTGTGTGTGGAAAGAGAAACAAACGCATTGAAGAAATGCCTGTGATGATTTTTTTCTTTTTTTGGTCAAAACAAACAAGTTGTCAAACAAAGAAAGCTGCACATTCAAGTGGACAGAAGGTGGGATGGTGATGGGAGGGAGGAAGGTGGTGGTGGGGGGTAGAGGGGAGGATCAGCGCTCACCTCTGAGTAGACTGCTGCTGTAGTTGGAGAAAGAGTCAAAGATGCTGTTTGATGCCATGACGGGGGACACCAGAACAGCGGGGGACAGCGCCCGTTGCTGCGTGCGATTCCAACCGACCTTGGAGGGGATAGAATTGAAAAAAAAAAAAATCAAAAGTCAAAAAAGCACAAGTGAGCGAGTGCGAGTCAGAGAGAGAAGTGAGGAGAGGACAAAACTCCTGCAGCTCGGAGCCCTTTTGCAACCAAGAATCTAGGGTTTGTGGCCACCGCAGGAATCCCAAGCCACAAGTCTGCAGAGAGCAGCAGCAGCAGCTCGTGTTAACAGCAGCAGCGTGTGAGAGAGGTGGAAAGAAGGGAAGAAACTCTGAGAGATGGCACTTCAGAGAGAGAGAGAGCGAGTGAAACAGATTCATCGGAAGCAAACAGCAGCAACAGGGTCTCCAGGTGTGGAGGTGGTGGACTCACCGGCACTGGAGATGAGATGAGTGGGTGGGGGGGGTGGGGTGGGGGTCCGAGGCTGAAGGGGGCCCAGGGTGGTGGGTGGAAACGGAGGGTGGGGGTGGGGGGCGGAGGAGGGCCCGGGCTTGCGGTCCTCAGTCACACGGCGAGCCGAGGGGTCTGAGGTTAGCCGGCTAGCTGGATAGCGTGGTCTGTCTGTCTCTGTTCTCGGCGGTGGCCCGACTGCAGCGTGGATGCTAGTAAAAGGCTAAAAAAGCCACAGTGTATCTGCATCCTTCTCGCCATCCTCCACTCAGAGACACACACACACTCCCCTCCGTGAGTGGTGGAGCACGCGTCACGTGAGGTCACCGTGGCCTCTCCCTCCCACCCCCTCCGCCCTCCCTCCCACTCCTATCGTCTTTTCTTTATGCATTTTTATTTTCTCTGCTTTCCATGCTTCTCCCTCCCTGACTCGCGCGTCTTCGCTCGTTCTTCTCATTGGTCGCCCGGGTCTTTTTGGAAACATTCTATTTTTCTTTTGAGTTCAAACCGGGCTGCGGCTCCCAGAAGGTTTTCTGAGCCAAAAAACTCCTAAAAAGAGGGGAAAGAGCGGCAGTGAATCAGAAGGGGAGAAATTGACGGATGGCCGTGGAGTTTGGGGGTAACTGCTGAACCTCCCCGAGCGTCTCGTCCCCTGCCATGGTTTTATCGTTGGTCTGACTCACATCTCATTTGTGTTGGTAGGAATCGGTGGTTTGGGCCCTCCCCTCGCCGCCCGATGGTACCGAGACCGCTGCCTCGTTAGAAGCAGCACTGTCGGTTGCTGACGTTGGTCTTTTGAGCAATATTGTCCTCTATATTTAATATACACACACAGTTCAGTTAGCTGTGCTTGGAAACATTTCATTTTCAACGGTCATTTTGATTTGAGAAAAAAGGCAAAGAAAAGCACAGTGTTTCGTGTAGTGTTTTCCCTCCACAAGTGATTTAACCTGATTGTGGTTCACACACTTTTCTGGGTTAGGCCATTACTGCTCTTTCTTTTTTTTCTTTACTTTTGATTCTATTTATTTGATAAGTTTCTCCTGCAGTTGTGAGAAAAACAGGAAGTGATTCATGTTACTTCAGATTCTGAAGAACTGAGCTGAAGAACAGAACTGAGTAAGACAAATTGTTATGCTGTGGTGCTGATAATTTGACAATCTTGCAGCACATTTTCTGCCAGTCTGTGTGTGTGACTGTGTGTGTGTGTGTGTGTTAGTACACAAATCACTGGCATGTGCAAACCTGTGGTATCCACACTTCCTCTCTCCTTTCTCCCGTCTCTCTCAGTGACACGCTGACCATGTCTGGCCACGGGACCAACCGACCCAAACCACCGTCTGGTCCCACATGTGACCCGAAAGCTCTCCATAGAAACCCGTGTACGTGTGTGGGTGTGTGTGTGTGTGTGTGTGTGAGATGTTGTGTGCTCTTTTCGATCCCGCTGCTGCTCCAAACTCCTTTGTGTGTGGATGTCAGCCCACGTTAACCCGTGCTAATTGCCGGACTGCGCGGACCACAGCGCGTGTTTGTATGTGTATATACAGTACCATGTTCTGAGTGTGTGTGTGTGTGAGGGAGAGAGTTTTGCCGGTAGGCCGCACTGCCCTGTAAATGAGCAGTTGCCGCTCGGCTAGGCGGCAGCGCGGCCCAAATGACACGGCGGGTCGGCGAGTGCGGCCGAACGCCGAGGCCACAGCCGCGGCCCCGCAGCTTTTATCAGTCCGGTCCGCGCGGCCGCTGCAGGCCTCCGAACGTAACCTCACAGACGCCGAGGCTTCCTCTCCTCACACCTACCCGACATGACCTCGGCACCCCCCCCCCCCCCCCCCCCCCACTCCCCCGGCTCCGCCAGCCCGGGGACGGATTACAGCTGTGTGACCGAGGGAGGCCCGCTGCTGTCACTCGGGGGACTCGGCGGCGGAGCCTTTTTGCCAGACGTTTCCCTCGGGTCGGCTGCTCTTGGAGGCCGCGCTGCCTTCGCATCGCAGGGGCCTGTTGTTGGTTTAGCTCGGAACAGTTTGCATTTTCTTTGCTTTTTTTCTACGTGCACACGTTTGTGCTAGTGTGACATGTTGTCGGTAATAATTCACGTTGTTTTGTTTTTCCGATCTTATTTCAGCGTGGTGTACTTCTCCGCTCGCTGTTTTCACAAGTGCAGACTGTTTCGGATTATTGTCCATTTCCTTATTTTTGTCCATTTGCGGTGGGAGACGTTGCGTCTGTATTTTCAATGAGGACTGGAGAAAAGCTAAACAAATAGAGGACCGTCCCGCAGCATTGGGCAAGAATGGCAATTGGCTCCATTGTGTAGCCCAAACTTGACATTTGAAGAAAGCGGTGCACCGAAGCAGGACATTTTTCTGCGTCCTTTTCTCCTTTGTCAAGGTAAACATCTGCTTCATGTTTTGAAATCTATCTCACGGCTTTGCACTGCCAACGACCGTGAGGGGAAAATAGTCTGAAGATCATTGTGGCCGTCTTTCACTCTTTTTTATTTTTTGTTCCCCTGCCCAGGCCTTGTTTATCAAGCCCCTGTATTTAAGCTTAATATAACTCCTGTTTTGCTGAGAAAACTGTGGTGGTTTAATCACTGTCAGTGGTCCTACGCCTCTCGGGTGTGGCTCGCGAGGCAAAAAGGACCCGGTGCGGTCGCGCGTCCAGCTGCAAAGGGGCTTATTTTGTGGTCTAAAAATTGCAGGCTTCCCCATGTGTTCCCTATAAACGTGGAATGCAGCGTGGGACTTGAGGAGGCTTTTATAATGAAGTGGCCGTCATTGCATCAAACACCGTGGTCCTGCCAGCCTCGGGGACGGGCCCTGGGATTCGGCCGTTCCCTTCTTCTTCTTTTTTTTCACGCGGGCCCAAAGTCCTACCTGCTCACTCGCACCTCATCCGGCCCGTTTTATCCAGTAATCATATTACGCCGCTCGTTCCGTCGACTGATGGCCCTGTCCGCTTTCACTGCCCCCTTCTACGTCTATGCGGGACACGTTGAAGACTCCTCAAGCTAATTCGGTTTTTAGAAGCACCACCACAAATAAACATTTTTTTAAAAGCTGATACGTAAAATGTGTAAAAATATCCAGCTCGTCACATTTAAACTGGTTACTTCTTGCAGCTGCACGAGGAATGAATACACTGTTAGCAGCTCAGCATTGACGTTTGTGTGTGCATGCGTCTACATCTGCATGCTGTTGTTGTTGTCGTCGTCATTGTAAGCGGTGCTTTTAGCGCCCGGCATCACGGTCGGGAAGGGACCGCCGGCTCCATTACTTATTTATTTATTGGCTCCAGCAGACGTAGAGACTTGACTGTGGTGACCACGCGGAGACGAGGGGAGCCGGAGCTCCCCGGGGGGTTGAGCAGTGACCTGCGGCGGGGCCCGACTGAAGCTCCACGAAGGGACCCGTCGGCGTTCAGCTGCCACGAATTCACCACGTTTGTAGGTAGTGAAGCCGCCGTCCCACCCACTTCACCCCAAGTTCTTCCTGTTATTCAGAAACTGTGCCAACACAGAGACCGAGCATCCAGCTTCCTTCACAGCATGGTCGATTGAAAAGCTTCAACAACCACAGGCAGTGAGCTCTCTGGGGCTCATTCGACAATTCACGGCAGTCATATGCTTCCTGTTCAGCGCTAAATAAATAAGTCTGCAATCGTAATGATTTCAATATTTAAATTGAGGCATTCCAGCGGAAGCTGGACATAATATACATATTAGATAGACACATGAGAAAACGAACCACATTGCAAAAACCTCCAAGCTGGTTCAACTTAATTTCACTGTATTTTAGATAATAATTATTTGTCTTTGTAACTTAAAAGTATTACTCATAGCAAGTTGAGAAAGCAGTGGCACATGTATTTATTTATTTTTATTTAATAGTTTATCTTACCTTAGTCGACGGTGTTTCATGTCATTTTATAGAAAAGTATATTATAATAATTTCAACTGTGTAGATTCAGTAAACTGGAATTTACCATGTTTTACATACACAACAACCTGTGCTTTCAAGTGTTTTGGTAAACCCACTCATGGTGATCCGCGATAAAACAAACCAAACACGGGGCGCCCGCTGGTTTTATCATCTTTTGGTTCAAAAATGCTTATCGCGTGTGTTTTATGAACCACTCGTCTTCACCAGAGTGGTAAATTTACACCGAGCTTTGAGGTACACAAAGGCACCACATCATCACAGAGCAGCTGGAGGATGAAGTTCTGCAGCCTCACATAAAAGCACCCGTAAACCCGAGACCTCAGCTACCCCAAACGCCCCAATACCCAACGCACGCACGCACGCACGCACACACACACACACACACACTGCTCAGCCCTAGCCAGACCAGATTAGAGAGCAGAGGTCTCTCCAACCCGACCGATCCCATTGTCCTCAGTGCATCATCGGGATCTTTTTCAGCAAACACAGGTGGGATGCTGCGAGGTTGCAAGCGTCGTTTTTCTACCCAACTATTCGACGGTTGCCGCCGCCGTGCAAAATGCACGGTTATAGCACACGCTTTGCAGAGTTGCAGTTAGTGTGTCAGAGTGCTGTTCCCCATCACCATTTTTGTTTTACCTGTGCGTGCGTGCGTTTGTGTCATGTGTCGTTTTGTGTTTCCTGTGGCTCAGACGTGGGTTTTGGATGTGACAGACGAGCCTGCTCGTCTGTGTGGGGCAGGATGTTCCTCTCCAGCAGATGCACAGTGGTTTACAGAGACACAGTGTGCGTGTGAGTGTGTGTCCTTGCGTTGCTGCATGAACCGTACCGTCCAGTGTGCAGGCAAGTGGCCTCTCTCCACACTGTAGAAACATATTGTGTAGTGGAATCAATAACAATTTAATGCATCTCATAAAAAAAAAAGTATATCCCTCTGAATTATAGTAAAATTAAGAATTAGAATTATGTAAAGTATACATTTCTCAAACTCATAGGATTTCTGGATCGTGAGGAGTTTGATTAACAAACACTCGAATTGTGTAGAAGTCGTCATTGTCATGTAGACGTAGTGACACCACCGCATGTGAGAGACAACATGAGAGTTAACAAATGACTTGTGTGTTATTTGTGTGAAGTAAACAGGCCAACCAAATGAGCTGTGTCTTTTTATTTGTCCACATCTGAAACTTTAAATTAAATTAAATTAAAATGAAATGATTTATTTTTATTTGCCACTGTAACTCTGTTCAATACAAATGCACTTGTGCGGGTGTTCGTATTAAAAAAAATGTAACACACGTCTGTAGTGACTTTACGGCTGCAAGTTTGGCCACTTTAAAATGCATCTGCAGTATGTGAATTTCCGAACGATCCAAATGTGCATCCACTTCATTCTCAGCAGGTTTCACGGTGTAACATCAATCCTAAAGGGCACGTTTGTCTTCCCCAAGATTAACCACTTCGTGACTCAGTGTCATGGGCAACATCGAAAACAAACTTTTTAACCATCACTCTGCTACTGATCTCCGTGTGCATGTGTGTGCGTATGTCTGCATGCCGGTGTGTGCGTATGTTTGCATGCCAGTGTGTGCGTTTGTTTGTGTGTGTAACTGTGTGTGCTTTGCAGCAGTGACCTGCTTTCATTTGTCAGCCCACACATTTCAGTACCTCGGTGGGTTTTGCTGACCTAGAACAGGGGGAAGGAGGGGGGGCTCAGGAAATTCACTAATGCGTTTGAGCGTGTGCATGTGTCTTGTGTGTGTGTGTGTGTGTGTGTGTGTGTGTCCACGTAACTGTAAATGTAGGCATATGTGCATAAGCTTTTTACAGTCCTTTGAAAGCCGGTAACATAATAGCGCACTCCATTTTTCTCCAAAATGTCTTTCTCACTTTCTCTGTCAGCCCTCCCTCGCTCTGCCCCTCTTTCATTTGTCTCTCCCTTTGACAAATAGGGGCGACGTCCATTAGGATGCTTTATGAGGTGATGCTGACACAGGGCACTCCTGACACTGTCCCAACACACACACACAGACACACAAACACACACACTCTCTCTCTCTGCCTCCCTGTTCATCCTCTGTATTCCCCTATAATATCGGAGGTCATTGCTCTTTGTCATCCATTGCAATGCGTGCCTGCGCTGTGTCCTTGTGTGTGTGTGTGTGTGTGCAGTTTTGTGTGTGTGTGTGTGTGTGTACTGTATGTGTGTGTGTGTAGCTGAACCCCTCGGCTCTCACTAGTCGAGAACCAGACTCTGCAGACGCTACATGTGTCTGATCTATGATCCAGGACTGGCTTTTATTCTGAGGGAGACATACAGTGTTTCCTTTGTGGGAGGGGGGTGTGCGCGTGTGTGTGTGTGTGTGTGTGTGTGTGTGTGTGCGTGTGTGCGTGTGCGAGGGGGGTGCCGCTCCTAATGAAGGCCACTCAGGGCGGCCTCTCTCCCCCCCCCCGGCCTCTAATGCATCCCAGGCCCCCCGGACTTGCTGGCAGGCTGGATGACTGGTGGGGCTCAGGGGTGCACCACAGCACACGGCACCGCGGGGCTCCACTCGGCCCCTCGCGCCGCACGGAGGCGTCTGTGCTGCTCAGCGGCTCTGGTGTCAAAGAGCAGCTTGAGACGGCCTCTCGCGCTCGAACTGGCGGAGACGCAGGACGAACGCGTCAACAACGGGTCTGGCTCCAATTTACGCTCGAAAAAGTCACATTAATAATTAAATACAGTGCGTGTTCATGGGAGCGGAGTGTACGGATTTATTCCTGTCTGGGTCCAATTCCTTCCTAAAACATTTAGAAATGTTCGGCATACAAAATAATTGTCATTTGTAAAACACCAGGCGTTCTGTCTTATCTTCAGAAGATGTTGGATGGGGAACTTGTCTGGACCATAAGAAATATCTCCATTTGTGTGGTCACACCAACAGTGAATTGATCCTGATAATATCAATATAATATAATATTGTATTTTTAAAGGCGGGAACTACATTATTTCACTGGTTTTCAAAAAACGCATCATTGCATTGGGGGATCCGTCCCTCCATCATCATGCAGGTGGGAGTGTTAGATTTTATTAAATCAGACTTACACTATCTTGCTGCTGCAAATATTAACAGTAAATAGAATAAAATGAATCCCGCTTGAGTAACTTTTACTAAAACGGCTGTTTTAAGATTTGCATCTTTGATAGAAAAGAAGTTCTCTAAGAATGTTCTCATCTGTGAATATGACCCTGTATATTTAATGTTGAAGCTTTGGCTTTGGACTAAATGCAATTTTAGTATTACAGGAATTTATGTAATACTTCCTTCTGCTTCTCTTCTGAAAGTACCACTACACGCGCACACACACACACACACACACACACACACACACACACACACACACACACACACACACACACACACACACACACATAAAGTAACAAAATAAACCAAATAAGTCTCTTTTCTCACTCTCTTTATTCAAAATGTATGCATTCCACACTGCGTTCTTCATAAACGCATATGCATTGATATAAAACGAATAGATTGGACCTTCAACCTGCTAAAATGTCTCCAAGCAGGAGGTCCAGTCAGGCCCTTCGTTTGAATTACTGATGGCCGTTTATCTGCTCTGGTTTTGTTTAACTGGTGCTGACCAACATGAAAGTAACTTGTGAATATCCTTGCTGTTCGTGTGGTTTTAACACCTCGGGTAAAATGCTCACAGTGACAACAAGATTTACAGTGATGGTTTGATCAAATGGGCAGTGGAATTAATAGTTCTAATCTCATAACTTAGTCTTTATTTAGACGGGGGTTTAATAGTCATGATTGATTATTATTGATCAACTCTACTGAATAACTATAGGTCTACTTTGAAAGTAGCCTGAACACTGTTGAAAAAACACCAACCTGCAGCTGCCTGTTCACATGCCAATAGTTAGATTTTGCAGACATTAACTTACCATGCAAAGCTCAGCTCTTAATCAATTTGATATCATTGAGGAAAGTGGCCCATTAGAGCTAACATGCTTTGTCTACAACTTCCTCGCCAGGGGAAATTCTTAGTAACCGACGTATCTTCTAACGGTATCTTTTTTGAGCAATTTCATCCTTAGGAGGAACCGTTTTTACTTCATATCTTTATAAACTATCAAGAAATATGAGATACATTTTTTACATTTTTTACATCTTACCATCTCTACCAGCTACACACTGTGTCCTTATTTGTCTTCTTGTGCAGACGTCTACGCATGCGATTGTACTGATAGCCGCCTCTCTGTATCCAGGTGTGTGGCACATTTCATATATATATATATATATATATATATATAGAATATTGAATCCAATGTGTTTTAAAAGACATTCATTGCAGTCCCGGGCCTATGCACTGTGTTTATGTTTAACACATGGGTGCAATCTTTTACTTTTGAAGACAGCACTTCATGTTGTTTCCCACGCTCTATGCTAGAAATAGATGTGCTGTGTTCCCCTCTATCACACACACAGACACACACACACACACACACACACACACACACAGGCTGTGAGACTCCTATTGTGACCCGTGCATCGCTCCACCTATATACATCATATAAGGAGCCTTTGAAGGAAGCAGGTGCTTTTTGCATCGTCTTCTTCGGAAGACTCGAGTAAAGACAACGGGTGCATCTTTTGGTACTCGAGTGCAGATCCCTGCGTGTGTGTGTCTGCTGTCTGTCTGAGAGCGTCTGTGCAACCAGGTGCTTGCTGACATACTGGGGCTTTGTGGTTGTGGTTGGTGGCTTGCTTGCACAGACAACCGAGAGAAAACGGCCCCTTTTTTTCCATGTTTCTATCTGTGTATGTGTGAGAATAAAACTTGAATATATATTAAATTCTACAACTCTCACAGACTGACGAGCACTTTGTGACTAGACGGTGGGGATTTGACTACCGCTGCTATTTGGGTGCATATGAGTGCCTTTATATATATATAATTATATATATATTTTTCTAGGCGAACCCGAAATCTTCAGCTTCTTTAATACATTTTTCGAGCATGTGTCCCCGCGGGGAACGTCGTTGTCTGTCCTTTTTTTTTAAAATGATAAACTGAGCAGCAGACCAGAGGCTGTAGCGCCATTGGCTTTATCAAAGGCCCCGTCTCAAGCCACATGAGGAGGCTTGCCGTTCACTACAAAAGGCGAACAATGGTCGGGAGTGGGAGTGCGTAAGCGCTCTGCCATTCCCGCGGCCGTGACTCGGTACCCAGGGGGGGCGCTCAATGTGTCACATGACGCCTGGGGAGAATATGATTACGGCCTGAAAGGCTTGAGGGCATCATTGTCTGTGGGCGTGGGTGCGGTACGATAGAGCTTGGCTTACCAGCACTCAAACGCGTAAATATTTGCTTTAATCATGTGGTAAAATAGCAGAATACTCATGTTCTGGTGTTATGAGTGATTTAGAGTCACGTGTGTCCGATGAGTGGCTCCCAATTTCTACCACCCGGTTACACCCCCGTTGTTTTAATTAGAGAATACGTTCGTGCGATAACCTAATTTCACCTTTGTATGTTCATAAGTGTTCCTTGAAGCATCCTGACACTTTTGTCGCACCGTTGTACGGAGGAAGGGACCAGAAAGGAGGCTGACGCTGCCGCAGAAGAGGACACATGTTGCCACATTCTCACGGTGTTGGTTAGCCAAACCTCTCTACCCAGAACTCTTGGCTAGCTTCTGCTAAGTTGAGTCATCTCTCTTAAGGCTTCTTCAGCTTCACACAAACCACTGTGCATTATTTGAGTCACGCAGACGAGACACTTCAACCTGCACACAAACTCACGATGGATACGGATTTGTCCTCAGTTCTGATTCGCAGTTGTTGATTGGTCGAAAAATGTCATTTTCCTTTCAGTTTTTGCATGAGACACGAGTGACAGACAGATATTAGTGTGTAGCGTCGACCCACTCGCGCTCTTCAGTCGTACCTCACGATTTAGCAAATGGCTAAAGGTGGTTTCTACACGCCCACGCAGACTTTTCCACTGCAGCGTCGACGCATCTCACAGCGGCCGAGGCTTCGGTGAGCTGTCGCTGTTGTGATTCACGCGCCTTTGGGAATGACTCGTCCTCCCGTTGCATCACAAGCCGTGTGGGAGCCGCGGCCGCATTAGAAACGCCACTGCGCGTTACACATTTTCATTCATCGTGTTTTTGCAAAGGCCGTGGAAGCCGAACTACGGTTCGTGGCTCTTTTGTGTCCTTTGTCAGAGGTTGCTGCCCCACCAGTGATGTGGTTTAAAAGTGAGAAAAAAGAAACACGCAGTCCCGCTGGACGGAGATATTCGTCATCTGAAACCCGAATCCTCTGTCAAAATAAGCCATAACATTAAAGCATTCATGATGGAACGTCGCCGACCTTTCGTCATTTGAAACTTTTGCTTATAAAATAAAAATATATTGAAGGATAGGGTTTCCTTGCCGGAGTGCACGTGAGCGTGTTTCTGGTTTGTTGGTTCTGTGCACAGTGCAGACCTGCTGACTGAAATCAGACACAGGTTGGCACGGGGAAGACTCGCCTTGGCAAGGCCCAGGCCGCAGACGGGTTCCGGTTTTAGCTCGCATCTTTGTGGCTTGACGACTGCTTTGAGAAAGACTTAACCATGTGACAGACATGTTGTGCACTTTCCCACCGCCACTGAGCGGCCGATGCCACTCTTATGGTTGCTTAACATTTACACTTTGCTACTTACTTGGCACCTTGATGTTACAGCATGGCTTCCTTTTTTTCCTTCCTCTTATGAGAAGACCACACTTGCATATATATTTATGTGCATATTTATTTGTGATTGTTAATCCCGCAAAAGGCTTTTGATATTAAAAGTCCGGGCCGTTTCCCTTCCTCCATTGAGAGCCTGTGGCCTTTTATTAGTAAACCAGAATTAAAGACTCTCAGTCAGCCTTTTGAATTGTTTGGTTTCCTCCAGGCCGGCGCAGTGGCGCAAGTTTACACATGCAAGTTTGTTGAAGCCAAAAATCAACAACCTGGAGGGATGGAAATGAATCGGCACATCCATCACCTGCTGCCGTTACATCGTCCCACTCCTCATTCGGATGTTTCCATAATGCTAATTCAAGAAGAAGCCCCTCTTTGAAACCCGAGACTCGGCAACGAGCTACCATGTATATTTAGGTATCGTGTTTCTTTTGCATTCCTTTTTTATTTTTTTACTTACTAATTACTGCTGCTCTTGTCTTGTTTCTTTTCCTTTTATCTTGTGTGCACTGTCAACTTTGCTGCCGCGGCCGTGTGAATTTTCCTATTGTGGAGCTAACAAAGGAATCTTATCTTACCCACAAAAGACAAAGCATTGTTGTAGTTATCTTATTTGGTGCATTCTTACAACAATGCATTTTATCTCTCAAGCTATTCCTGTGTCTAAAATCCCAACACAACATTTTCCCCACGACTGAGCGTTGTATCAGAACTGCAGAGCAAAATGAATCATCGCAATAACTGCCTGTGTCGATATTTTTATTTCTTTTTGGAGACGGTTGAAACACCCGAAGCTGTTCGCAGTGCTGCTGTGTGTTGTGTCTGTGCGTCGGCCCAGCCTTCCCCAAATCAAGAAGGCAGAAGTGAGAAACGGTTGTGAAGTACGACCAGCGTTCTTCCTGTTACGTGAGTGTCAAACCCCAGACGGCTGTCTGAGCTGCTCGCACGCAAACGCCGGCCCGGGAACCATGGCAACGGCAGGTCTCCACAGGCAGAAGGCGGAAGTGAGCCGGCGCGCTGAGGAAGTTATTGGCTGTTTGATGGCCATCGAACGTGGTTTCGTGAGAAAGACCGTGACACGCCGCTTGTGCGGCGCGGGGCGGTCAGCCGGCGTGGGAAAGCAGTCCTCGCCGTGACGGTGACGGTTGTGACACCTACAGTGTGACCGGACGCCACGACGTGAACTAGGACACGAATCAGCGACAGAAGTGATCGGTTTTTAAAGAAATACGTTTATCCTACTTCCCCAGAAGCGAGGGGAGGCAGAATAAGAGCTCCCCGCCGTCACTGTGTCCGTGTGCTGTCATGGAAACGATGGCGCAGGTCTCACCTGGCCCCAGCAAACCACAGCGACCTCAACCTGTATTTACGGTGAAGTCAAACTGTGACGTCTCTCGCTCTCTCTCTCTGTAATTGTGTGTGGGCTGAGGCTGATTTACAAGCTATCAACCACATGCATTCAGCAGAATACTGTTTGTGATAAATCCACAGGAACAGAAACAGGCTCACACCGAGGTTTAATACCCCCCCCCCCCCCTCCCCCAGAGTGGTTTGCATGAGTCATGCAGTAAAGATCAGTTGCCTCTTGACATTTTGTCTCTCAGACCCTCATTGAGGTCTTAAAGGTCCGCTTTCATTTTCTCCCCAAGGTTGCCTGATGACAAAGGATCATTATCAGATATTGGGTGAATAAGCTCAAAGTAACTGCGAACTCCTTCCTCCGAGTCACAGATGAATGGTCATCTTCCTCTCTACACTTGGCCTAATGTAGATATTAAAGATACTATGCGTTCTCCTTCAGTTTATACGACGCTTTACCTGCTGTTCAGCTGCCTTTTTTATCCTCTATACTTTCAAAAACCCTGCAGCGTTATTGTGAAATAAAAGTCATATTTAGCCCCATTTCCTTCCTCTTCTGATACGCGCGACAGTGCCTTTGAATTAGCCATCAGGGTTTAACGGATGTGTGTTATAATCTCCTATTGTGTGGAATATACCTCTGTTTTTTAATGTAATCTGAGAGATTAATCTGTGCGCCTGCATCAACAATGAGTCATCCGTAGAGAACAACATCCCGACATACTTTTCTTACTCTTCATTGACGAATGATGTTAACGTCTGCAGAGCACGGGCCCCGTTGCATCTTGCAGCGGCAGCATGTGGCTCTGCATGTGGCTGTTTCCTCCCATATCCCATAGCCACACCTGCCACAGCCCGGCTTCTGCCTGGCCTCAAGCCTCCTGCGATCCGCACATGGGTCGACCGAGCATGCCGCCAAGCACCCCTTGGGGGCAGAACTCCCCTCAGCCAGAACCCCAAAGGCCTCAGCTCTCCGCCAGCAACGAGAGTGAGAGTCACTTTGAGGCGACTGGGGGAGAAACCACCCTCACCTCGAGCTCTGCTCAGACGTCGCAGGCTGCAGCCGAACTGGGACAGAGGCAGAACTGGAAACCGATAGCATGGAAACATGCACAGGGGGGGGGGGGGGTGGAGGGTGGAGGGAGTCTGCGTTAATGGGCTGCTAAAGGCCAGACTCCCCGCAGGTGGGAGCTCCTCTGTCGACAACCATAAAAAACAAAACGCAAAATGGAGCGTCTCCCCAGCTGCTCTGTGACTTTACGTCCAACAATGCTGCAGACAGTAGCACAAGTCAGCCAAGGGAACACATTGACACTGTTGTAAATGCCATGCGGTTTTATGGTTAGAGGATACGGGCTGCTAGGGTCTTCTGGGAAGTCCCCCCCACCCCCAAGCTTGCTGACCTTCACAAGGCGGGTATATATAAATTGAAAATCCCGTCAAGCATGCTCACAACAGCAGTGATTCAGTGCAACTTGTGTGAGAATGTTGCTTTCTTCTTTTTTTTTATTTTTTAGAAATGTTGATTATGTTGATTACAGTTCTTTCCGTATTTGCTCCATATTTTACACATCTTCCGTCCGCAATGCTGCGGAATCTTTTCCATGCCTGTGATTTTGTGGTGAGGTGCTCATTGAGGTCCATTACGTTGTCCAGCAAAAGGCCACTCCTGTGCGCCCTGGTTTTAGGGCCCTGGTTAAAAACAAAAAAACCAAGCCAGGCTTTTAGCGTTGGTGCAGAGGAAAACCACCACTCCGCGACAATGAATATTTTACCTTGCTACCGGCAGTCCAGCAGCATTTAGTGACCACAGGCAGTGTTAAGTGTTCCTGACCAGAGGCGAAAGGGGGCACTTAACAAATGATAATGCCCACTATCTGCCTGTGCTCTGGGCTGCCACTGCTGCCTGAGAGCTCGGTGGTAGCTGCAGCCAGACCACTCTGGGCCCACCAACGGCCTGCCGGCTAACCACACACTCTCCACAGCCTCCAGCACACACACACCTCCGCTTCCTGGTGGGAAGAGGGGCATCGGTCATCAGGCCAATGACAACTGCCACTCTGGAGGCTGGCTGACCCTCTGACCCCGGTCATCAGTAAAAAAAAAAAAAAAAATTACACCGGCCCGACCTCCTTAAGAGGCTTTTTACAATAAGAACTGATAACCACAATAGGATTCAAGGAAATGGAGAAGGGGGAGATTCTACAACCCCCTCCCCCCCCCCCAGTTCCAGGAACATAATGAGAAATGAGTAAATAGAACCCACCACTCAGCCCCAACACCCTTTAATAACTGCTGTAAATAGCAGGTAAAGCGTTAATATGAAATGTTGGATTTATTACCCAATTCAAATCGGAGCTCAAATCAAATCAGCTGCAGTTCTGTGTTTCAAAGTTAGTTGGGGAACCTCCAATGTGAGGTAGTTGAGGTACGGCGGGTCGAGCATTGGTTGGCTCAAAGGTCTCTGTAAGCTCTGGCGTGTATTTGGGATTTCTTCATAGAAAGCTACATAGAGCAGCTCACCTGCTAATTCTTAAACCAGCAACAAACATTGTCTTTGCTGTTTTACGAAGTCCAATAGAAGAGAATAAACAAATTAAATAAAAAACAAAAGGGAGGAAGGAAGAAAAATCTCACTGGCCTCCATGGTCCATAAGAGCTGCCAAAGAAACAGCAGCGTATGTCGAGTCGGGGGCTGGAAGAGGGAGAAAAGAGTAGCCGGCGGCCCTCTGTGTGGTCCTCCTTGAGAGCGTGTTCTGTTTAACTCTCGCCAAAGTGTTTTAAAGTGTTACAAGTGCATTAGTGCCGCGGGTCGCGCCGTTGCTTGGCTAACCTCTGACCCCCCTGGGCCTTCTAGCAACTCCGGGGCGGGAGAGTGAGCTCATGTTGAGGGGTTCGGCCCCACTGTTTGGAGAGGGAGTCGCCCCAGGGAGGTGAAGGGAGGGGGGGGGTCGGCGGCCCATAATGATCTCCTCATGGATCTTTAATGGCTCCCCTCAGTTAGTGTCAGTGTTTGCACTGGGGGGACACTGAATTATTCATCAGGCTAAAACTGTGATCACACACAGGCACGGTCACAGATATGCAGTATTACACACACACACACACACAGGATACCAACAATTAAGCGTACTTGAATGCAGAAACAAACCTACAGTACATCTGCACCTCTCACACACTGTGAACCATTATCTTTCTTATTCATCACTTCCTCTTAGTGATTACAGGCGGCACCGGAATATCATCTGTGCAGTTCTTTCCGAGAACCGCTGGCACCGTGAGTTTGCTGAATGCGCAGGTTACAATCGCACTTTTTTGAAGACACAACATCCTCGGATGACTGCATGATGTTGCTCGTGCAAAGGCCAAAGATAACCCGGGGGCGTTATCTCCGTATTGTTGTTCTAATATCTCATTGATCAGCATTCAGTCTGTCACAGCAGCTTCTGTCTAGATGTGTCTGTACCTCCTGTACGTGCCAGCTTCTATCTCTTCACCAATCCAATATGTATCAAAACCTCTTACTCATCAAGCTGTGAAATTAAACTGCAACTCGCATGCAAACGTCTGCGGTTTACATCTTTCGGTGGTTTGTGCCTCTGTGTCTCTAAAGTCACCACTCCATCTAGTGGTACTTCAGCCACAGGTCTTTGTCAGCGTGGGGTGTGCTTACACTTGACCGTGCTATCAAAACCCCACAACACAGCCACATTCATTCTGGAGATGAAGGTCAGAAGAGCTCTGACGGGCTGCAGGGTCGTTATCGGGAGCTTCACGACTCGAATGCACTTTACAGCCCGAGAGGCCGGCAACCGTGACAAACCTTCTGTTTCCCTCTTGATCCTCAAACCGAAGCCTTTTTTCGACACACGAGAATACCGCCAGGACCCACAGACCGTAACCACCCTTGTAAAACACACGTATTCGCTGACCCCCCCCCCCCGTGTCATTAGGAGCAGTGCAGTGTGAGTCTCGGGGCCCGCAACCTCTTAAGCAGCTCCGGGGCCGGCTTGCCTAATTGGCAGCAGTGGCGGAGCAGGTTAACCCCACTGTCCTGCGCCGGAGGCCTGACCTTCATTAGTCGGGCTGTAGCAGGTCCTCAGATCCTAATTCTGCCGCCGTCGTAAAAATGGAACCCGCTACTTTCTTTTTTTTTTTTTTTTTTACTCTGAGCCCCAAATATCTTTTTCCTCCCAAAGCGTGCTTCCCTCAGGAGCAGAGCACATGTGGTGTTTGGCTGCGTAAAATGATCCCCGAGCAACAGAAAAACCCCTCATAACACATCTTGGAGGTTGACATCGGTGGAAAAGTGAAGAAAGCGCTGCTTTCGTGACGCTACTCGCCGTAGCGTAACCGCTGCATTGTTTTCCCTGCTGCGCTGTCCGTGTAAAAGCGGCGCTCGCTGTCGGCAGCGGCGAGGAACTGTGTGTGTTTTTCTTTGTCTAACACTATAAGCCCTGATTGAACATGTCACTGATGGCTGATGGGGGGGTCCCTCGGCAATAAATGACCCATTGCCTCCGCCGGGCGAGCTTCAGCTGTGTCTCTCTCTCTCTCTCTTCTGCTTTCCCTTCTGCCCCTTAAGAGGTTTG
This sequence comes from Gasterosteus aculeatus, assembly GCF_964276395.1. NCBI lineage: Eukaryota > Metazoa > Chordata > Actinopteri > Perciformes > Gasterosteidae > Gasterosteus > Gasterosteus aculeatus. Next base: position 5,454,491 of record NC_135703.1, read on the forward strand.
CTCGTAGGATTTTCGCTGTGCACCCAGGGGTCAGATGGAAAACATACACTCATAAACAGCATCTATTATTCATGCCGTAGAGCCCGTTGATCCACTCACAGCACGCACCGGCTACGACAGCTGTCCAGCCCACTCCGCTCGGCGACAGGCAGACGTGGACCGGTCCGCCGAACAGTAACGCACTTCCAGAGCGCATGCATGGCGGCCTTAACCAGCCGCGATAATCGCTGTAACTCAGCGGGGGTAAACACATCTGCGTTGCATCTGCGATCGGAATAAGCCGGTCGCACACAGGCATGACGGCGAGTAGGTTTTTTTTCATGGAGCTGATGATGATCGCTTGTCGTAAATACTCTTGTTTGTGTTGTTGCCTTTTTCCTAATCAACTGGCTCAAAACATTGGACACAAAAAAAAGGAGCCATCTGAGCATTATGGAGTCCTCTGTTGATGTCTAACGGGGGCAATTAGGACTTTTCCAGCGCAGTGATTGTGTCATTTGACGTTGTTAGCGTTTGCGTGTGTGAGTGTGGGCCCGGCTTGTCCCGGAGTTGACAGCGTGTTAGTGTACTAATCCATTAGGGTCCCCAAAGGCCCTGTGATTACACACACTGCTAATTCACACATGGGCGCTTTTCTTCAGAGACGTCTTCCTGATGGTTTCAGGGGCAGCTTGGGTGGTTTTGGCGTGTTGGAGGTGGACGGGTGGGGCGGATGGATATTTGGGTCTGGCAGCGGGGGATGCTTTTGTTTAGGTCAGAGGAGAGAGTGATACCCGTCTCCCCTTGGGCAGCCCCACTGGCAGGCCCACAAGGCCCCCAATCCCCCCCCCCCCTTTCCTCTGGACTCCACCCAAACTACGCTCAACGGTAAGTGACTCCAGCTAACGACCTCTGATGATTTTAATCGCCAGCAATCAGGTGCAGGAGTCATGAATCTCTGGACAAGAGACAGACAGACAGGACAGAGGGAGGAAGGGGTGGAGGGGGGGATGGGGTTCTCTGACGGGGCAGCAGAGCGATAGAAGGGGTGCTCTTATGGAGTGGAGGAGCGTGGCACAATTACCTCCAGAGCTCCACGTGGAACATGACTCCCGACTCGGGCGCGGGGAGACGGGGAATGGGAGCGCCGCTGTGGCTTAAGCGGTCCTGATTTGTTGGCCGCCATGCTGTGATATCCGAATCCGGGGAATCCAGGAGTCCTCGTCGTGTAATTTGAAAGTCGGTTTCCAACTCATCACTGTAACCGGCGGATGATTTCGGGGGGGGGGGGCGTCTTGATGATTTAAACCTTTTGGTCGTGGTTCATTGACGTAGGGACATGCAGAAGGATGGCGAGTAAGAGGAGGAGACAACCAGTTGGATCCGTCTCCTTCTCGTTAGAGAGACTCGTTCGTGTGACTGAAGACAGGAAGACATCTTTGCTTCCCTTTTAGTTTTCGTGCGAACCATCAGTCACACTTTTGGCCCACAAAAAGCATGCAAATATATAAACAGAAATGTATCTGCAGACTAAATATGAACCGCCCTGCCGGCAGACTCTTTTTTTTTTTTCTTCACTTTTCACTTCTCATAAAACCCCTCAAAAATACAGTACATCCACATCCTCCCTTATGATAAAAATATAACTTGCAACACTGGCTGATTCTCAGTGGAGCCACATTGGAAACACAGCGAGGTTGTTTGCGGCTGCTGAGGGAGCCAGAGAGGAGGGGAGGGGAGGGAGGGGGGGGGGGGGGTCCGGGGGTGGGCGTGCGATTCGAGCGGGGCCCTGCCACAGCGGCGTGAAGCGGGACCACCCAGGGTGGCGTCAGGAGCTTGGCAGAGGTTCAGGGAGGCTGGTCGGAGGGGCCGGACCGGCAGCCCGTGCCCCGCGGCCGAGGCAGCCGGCGGCAGCAAGGCACTCAGAGCCGCTGCCAGAGAGGACGGAGATATTCGGCTCAGCCCACAAAGGCCACTTCAGCCTCCCACAGCAGAGCCACAGTGATGGGGAGAGTGTGTGTGTGTGTGTGTGTGTGTGTGTGTGTGTGTGTGTGTGTGTGTGTGTGTGTGTGTGCGCAGGGTTGATAGTGTGTGCATGTGTTTGTGTGTCCGTCCGTGTAGGTCGGCTGGAGTCTGGGGGCGAGACGAGACGGATATTTTTAGGGTCCCAGAGTGGTCCCAGATATGAGAGACCTCCCGTATGGAAATTAAGCGGTTAAGCCAGAAAATGTTTATTCATGAGAAGTTCATACCTCAGCGTCTGGTTCAATGTGGCTGCAGTGACACGAGGCTAAAAGCTGTTGGCCCCAAAACTGCTCCATTGAAATGAATGGGGTTTTTTTTTGGGGGGGGGGGGGTAACAAAAGCACTAAACTTTGCGCCCGTAGTGACTCGTCGTATTTGAACAAAGATGATTTGAAGGTTCAAACGCAAGAAAAAGTCCGGACATTGAGCCAAATCTGCATTTTCCTACTTCCAATGTTTTTCCTTTGATCCGCTGTTCAAGTTTTAGGGCCGTTTCTGACTTTATAATGAGAGTGATTGATGGAATCCCAGGGCTCCAAAATCCTGTGAAAAAAAACATATATTTCTATCAAGTCAGCATTTCCACAATTCAACAATCATTTTTTGATAAAAGGTCAGGATTTTGAGCTGGTCTTATATGACTGTGGAATCCATCAGACTTGCACATTTGACCACATCAACCCTCCCTCCTTCCTCCATGCAACCTCCATCCTTCCTCCCTCCTCTCCGCCACGACACTTTGTGCAAAATGTTTTTTGTGTGCATCATGCTCCGCTGAGCAGTACGGTGCGATTGGTTTACCAGCTAAGGAGGCGCTGTCCCCCCTCGCTGCTCACAACCACTAAACAGTAACAATAAATATTAACCATTTCCTCTCCGCCGGCCTCCCAGAGGTCGAGCGCGCTGCAAAACAGAAGACTTTCCCCTGGTGTTTATCTCTTTCCAATGAGGGCAGTCATTTCATCGCAGCACTTACAGCTTATAAACTCCTTGGCAAATTGCATTAGCCTTTAGCTTCTCTCAGCAGTTTACCGCCTTGCTGCCAAAGTATCATTTATCACCGTTCTAATTCACTTTACTAGGTAAATTCACTTTGGCCTTTCTGTCTGCTGCAGAGGATGTCGGAGGAGAGGGGACGCTGTTAGTTTTTAGCGTTTAGCGTTTTCCATCCCTGCGCTGCACTCGTTCATCCTTTGGAGTGACAGCGGGGGGCTCGGGCCCATCCGGGGCGAGGAGGAAGGGGGCCACGGCACAGACACCTAGAGAAGGAGATGCTGATGCCATTAGAGTGGGGGAAACCCTCTTTTGCGATCTTTTTTATTTTATTTTATTAGATAATAATTAAATAGTCACATTGCGTGTTTAACACTGCGCGTCACTTTTTATTCCTGATTCCATTTAAGGCTGATAAAAAATTATATTCTGCAGAGTTGTATTTGCTGTCAAACCTTTATTGAATTATGCCAGCGGGAGAAAAACAACAAAGGATGTGTTAACACATTTTACACCACAATCTCAGTTAATTCATCCTGGGACACACAGAGTGACTGCAGGAGAAACTAATCCTTCTCCTCTTTTGTTCTTGATGAACCTTTCCACTTACTTATGGTTTGAATGTAATAAAGTGTCATGGAGCAACATGCCCCCCCCCCGCTCCTGCAGCTGGAACCTTTGCACTTCCTGCTCCTGCACCTTGTTTGAGTTGAGTGCAGATCACGCAGTGCAGGGCAGGTGTTGCACTGATCTCCGTTTGCCTGCTTCCTCGAGGCCGTTCATCACTGTCACAGCCCAAATCCCGCTCTCCTGCCTCCCGCGGCCGGCCCTCTTAAGGATGAACAGATCTGCCCCGGGCAACATGGGTGTCTGTGTAACGGGCCGCTGCTTCTCCCCCTTCGCTCTCTGCACGTCTTTCACTCGGCCCGACCTGCGCTCCTCATCACCTGTGTTGCTTTTTCTTTTTTCGGTAGCCCCACGCCGCTCCTTCCCCTGTCCGTCAGCACAGATACCCCCCCCCCCCTCCCACCCCCGCATCTGTGTTTTCCTTTTGCCCCCGCACCCTCCTGCCCGTACATTTGCAATTAATTTATTTTGCCCTGGCTTCCTTTCCCGGTGCCTCTCCCTCCCCTTGATCCATTGTGCAGCAGTCTGGAAATGATTTTGACGCTTTAGTTAGTTGTAGCGTGCAGATGCCTATTGGGGACATTTTGCACTCCCTGACTTTTTATTACAAAGGAAATACCGTAATAGGTTGCGAGGGAGAGATTGTTTAATAGAGAATTGCTCACGGATTTCTTTTTTATAACTGTAAAGCTTTTAAGTATTGCAGTTGTAAACATGGCAGTTGTGTGTGTGTGTGCGTCTGTGTGTGCGGGTATGTGACTGAGACAAACTATCGCTGGGTTTATTCGTCTTAGATGATATAATCTGGGGTTGGGTGAGTGTAAAAACAGCCTCTAGCGTATCTGTACATCTCTGCGTCCTGTGAGAAGCGCATGCGTTCCGTTTGAGGTAGCTGTGAAGTTGTGAAGCCGTAAGTTCTGAGGTTGTGGGTGTTAAAGGCCCTCCACGCTCTGCTCATCTCCCCACTGAACCCCCCCTCCCCCCCGCGTCTACTGAGAAAGACAAAAAAGACATTAGTGCAACATTAAAGATAATATAGCAAATAGTTACTTCCATCATCTTTTTGATGATTTTGTGGATCCAAATGTGCGTTTCTCCTCTGGCACATTCAAATGGGAAAGCTGGTGTGTAGACGGTGCTGCTAAAAGCCTCATGAAGGTTGGATGCAGCAACATCCTGGTTCTTTTAACCATTTTGGAGTTTTCGTTTTGAAGTGGCTTCCACCAAACCATTAAATATTCCTGATTCTAACCTACGTAGAAAGCAGTAACAGTCATTGGAGCGATTTCTTTGGGAAAACAGACAATTTGGAAGGAAATGCTCAATAATTCCGCCCCAACCTCAAACACACCTGGGTGCACTTCCTTCCCTTCCAGGGCTCCGCCTCTGCACGGTGACCCCCGGGTCGTGTTCGCCCTGCAGATGTTCAACCTGCTCTCTGCCGCGGCACCGTGGCCGTTTGCTGGTAATCCGTCAAAACCAAGTGAAAAGCCATAATTAACCTTCGTAGAGACTCCAGACACGCTGACATCGGCTTTCACACTCTGGCAACGCACCACGCTGTTCTCGGCTGCTCCCAAAAAAATACAGTATGATGGATGCGAACCTGCTGTTTGATAGAGCTTGAGTTGTTAGAAAATAAAGCCATGTGTCCGCACAGTGACGAATGCTGTGTTGTGGGGGGGGGACACAGCGGGGGAAGCTCCTCCTGCTTTACACACAATTATGTGGCCGCTGGTCAAACAGTTGTGTATATCGCCACCACTTTGGTCAATTTGTTAACCCTCCATCCGTGTTTCAAGTGTGTGTATTGTGAGTGTGCGTCCGCCAGTGGTCGTCTGGCGGTTAAAAGTGGGGGATCTCCGCCCCGAGTACAAAGTTGGCTAATTGCCCCCCACCGCCGCACCACACGCACACACACACACACACGCGCGTGCGCACACGCGTACAGAATCTGCCTCCATCGTCCTCCGTTGCTGCTAGGAGGGAGGAGGGGAGGATTAATCCTAATTGCGGTGTGTGGGAGCCTGGAGAGAGGCCAGGATCACTGGGGGCTTTCTCCTTGATCCACAGAGATGCTGATGGTAATGCGGCCTGCCCTTCCCCATTGCCGCATACGCACCAGCATCGGACGCACGCCACTCCCACGCACACATGCAGCGGGGTACAATTTCATGAACGCAGCAGCCCTTAAGTATAGGTTCTTAGCCCCGAAGCGCCGGGGTCGGTGGTGTGTGTGTGTGTGTGTGTGTGTGTGTGTGTGTGTGTGAGGCCGCGGCCTTGCGTCAGTGATGCCGCGCTGCTGTTTATGTCTGCTGTCGTGTGCGCAGGCTGCAGCCCCCAGCTGACGTACTGCCGCCCCGGTGGGTTAAACCGGTCTGCGACGGGGAGACGCAGTCAGCCGCATTCATTGGCTGTCTGCTCGCTGTCGCTTGGCAGCTACAGGAACGGTCGGACATTTTGGAAAGGAGCCTGCAGAGAGATAAGACGGTTTCACTCACACGTCGATAAGATGTGGCGGCAAGCGAGGAGGCGGTTAGTTTAGCATTAAGCCCATAGAACTACGAAGAACATAGAACATTTTTTTTTTTTTACAATTTAGTTTTAACGTTTTCAAATGTGTTGATTGGGAGATCTTTTTAAAGTGGTAGCTGAGCTAACAGGTTGGTTATAGCTTCGTATTCAATGTACAGACATCGAAAGGTATCAATCTTCTCAACCAAGTATAAGAAAAGAAACAAAACTACCCTTTTAATTAGTTTAAAATTATTTAATTTCTGCAGTTATTAAGGGTTTTTAAATGAAAATTTGCTAAATATATTCAAAAACACTATAAATCTCCCACATTACTAGAACTATCAGCGTTGTCCGGATGTTTAAAACCACTTTTGCATCCCTGAAGACGGTGTGGAAAAAGCCCGGCGCCCCACAGCGAACCCTTTTGGCCCCGTCAGTCCTCTCCACCATCATGCCGGCCATTGTGTGAGAAGCCGCAGGACTGCCCTCCTCTGTTAACAAAATCAAGTCAAAAAGCAATTAATATCTTAATACCTCCATCAGCGCCAACCGCCAAGCCGCCGAAAGGGCCCCCGCTCTTTGTTTTTTTTCCGCCCTGGTGTCGGCACCCTCGATGCTCTCGACTGGCCCGTGGTTTTCTCGGTTTCATTTCCCAGTGCCCCGGTGGTCAGCTGTGGTTTTCCAGGGGGCATGGGGTAGGACTTTTGTGGGCAGGAAGGTCCCCCCCCCCGCCCCTCACCCAACCCCCCCACCCGCTCTCCCCGAGCATTAAGTGTACTACTCTACAAGCCTGAGAGCTCCGGTGGCCGCAGAACTGGCCCCGTCTAATGCAGCGGCCTACGGATAAGACCTGACCAGAGACGCTCATCCACTCTGAAGGCTTTCCGTCCATTAAGGACGGGCCGGTGGGGGTTGGGGGGGGGGTCAGGGTCGACACCTCCGATGGTGGTGGGATCGCCGGGGATGTTCTCTGCGTTGCACCGGCTGTTTTTTCTCTATTTCAGTTGAGGACTTTGATTTGTAGACAAGATTTACCTTTGATTTTTTTCTTTTTTTTTTAAATTACGTCTCCTAGGGATTACGGCATGTCGGAAAATGATTGATGACGTCGTCTCCTCTGTCCTTAAGCCACACACGTTGTCTTTACGGGGCTTACGTGAGCTTATGTTGCGCAAGCGTCAGCCAGGTAACATTAACCACACAAATTCCTCTCGTATCGCTGAACGCGATTAAAGTATTCCCCCCCCGTCTGTGAACACAATACCTGGTCCCAGTTAAGTGTTTCTTTTACAGCTCAGCTCTTCAAAGGGGAGCGAAAACGATTGGTTTTGACTTCTGAGCCATGGCTCCACAATATTTGGTTTCTCAACATTTTCATTCATTTCTCTTGGCAGGCGGGTTCCAGCGACTGGTGGAAGGTCTTGGCAGAACATACGATAAAAGCTCATGATTAAAGGGACTAAAATAAGTACTGTGTATAACTCATGTATCCATTAACCACTAAAAAGAGAAGAAGAAAGAGCAAAAAAGCAGTTTTTTTCTTTTCTACCCTCGCCTGGCCCGTACGTTTATATCATGTATGTGTAATATAGTCTCCTCTCTCTGTTTATCTCTGCTGTATTACTGTATTTTTGTGATGCATGTACCATATGATCAGTGGGCCTCTTTCCTCAGCTATACAGCGCGAGCGCATCCACCCGCTGACTGTCCGGGGTCATCTGCACCCACACAGGCCCACACACCTTGGCCGGCTGGGTGGTGGTGCTTTTGAGTACACTGTAGTGGTTTGGCCCCGGGCCCCTGGCCCGGCCCGGCCCGGCCTGCCTGCCTGCCTGCCTGCCGGCGTCTGTGCTTTAGCCCCTTTTGGACAGTACGCCGCAGGCTGCTGTCAGAGACTTTCCTTTACCATCAGACGGCAGCTAAACAGCAGCTGTGCAAACACATATACATTAAACGGGGCCCGTATTAATGACTTTATGTTGGAGCCTCTCTGCGGCGGCGGTTCTGATATTCTGAGAACTTAGTAGTGGTTGTTGTAGTGGCGGTGGTCCTACACGGAGAGAAACGCTGATGTCGGCTGAGTCTTTCAAGGGCACAGTGGTGGGGAGGGACGGCACGCTACCAGCTGGACCGGAGTGGTCTTCGGGCAGTGGATATGGAAGCGTTGTTGCTCCAACTTGGACAATGTAGGTGGCTTTAAAGTATCGGGTTGCAAGTGATTTGACCATAATGAACACATTGTCTTTTTACGATGACTGCGTTTCATGATTATAGGGTTTGAATGCCGACTCGGCCCGCGAGCCGTTTCCACAACTTTTGATTCCTCGTCCGAAGGGATGAGACAATGGACCAATTGAACAGCTCGAGCTGTGATTGTTGATGGTTTAAGACAACGAGGGGTTGTTTCAACCCGTCCGGCAGAAGCTCTGAGTGGAGCCCATTGTAGAAGAGATTGATTTACTATTTATCCCTCTGACAGCGCAGATAGGGAAGAGTCATAATTCTGTGCACTGGGGAGATTAAATTCCTGTATCGCTGTCAGCTACATTAACTGACTTCCTGGATCTCAATTCAATTAGTGCAGCAACATTCTCTAGCATTAATAAATCAATAGTGATGGCCTGCTGATAGGCGTGCTGCATGCAGTATATATCGAAGATGTTTTCCGCTCACATGCATACACACACACACACACACACAAGCTCATGTGTTACAGTTTGTGTCTGCACTGTTCATTACTGTTCATTAATGATTCCAGGCACCGCTAGCATGTTAGCTGCTGTTTAACCACACTTGCCTCCGGCGCTGGATGCACGCTACAAAAACGTCACACAATTATTTACATCATCTCTGTCAACATGGGAGAGCACAACTTTAGAGGACTAATCATCTTACTGTAGCTGGTGTTTAACCAAATAACTAGAGGCCGATTGACCCTTAAGGGCCTTGACTCTTCTCTCGCGGCCTCGGCAACGAAAACCAGCCAAGTGTGCCTGTGTGTCAAAGAGGAGAGCCGAGCTATTGTTTTCCAAAACCGTTAAATCTCCACAGCTGTTTGGAAACCTCTGTGACAGCGAGTGGAGAAGCGGAACCAGATCACTGACAGGGAGGAGGAGGAGAAGGAGGAGAAGACATGCTATCAGAGTTGACCTTTCCAAGCCCTTTTCAGCATAAGCAAACATGTCAGAATGGGTAGAATAAAACTCACAGATACGCTCACTTTGCGGCACCTCAGACATTTATTGATTTGTCAGTTATTGGTTTTATAGGTCTTTTACTGGCCCGTGGAAAAGCGCTAACACGTGGCAGCAGGCTTACAGACCTGATCTAACTATGTGGAGGAGAAAGTTGGATTTTCTGATCAACTGTTTAGCTGCAGTTAAAAAAATATTGCCGCGATCATTGTTCTACTTTGTTTGTCCTACATCACTGGTCAATGTGAAGGGCGATTCGGGTATAAGACGTCTTTCAGTACCTGTGTACACCAAACGGCTCTGATCTGTTGACTCTGATCTTTATCGTCATCTTCATCTTCTGTCTCATCTGTTTCTGTCTCTGGTCATTTCTCTAGTTAACTGTTCTACCCACTGTTTTTCCTTTTGGATACTCTTGTTTCATAGATGTTAATTTCTCCTTGATTACACAAACTCTGCATCACTGTGAATTTCCAGGGGCTAATTTGGCCAGTCGGGCCTGATGAGACAGCTGATAAGGGCATTGATTGGCTGTCCTTCGGAAAGAGGGAAGGATTTCATTGGGACAAAGATACGGCGGTAACGCGGCATTCATTTCAGCAATCAGCCTGGCATCCTCCCTCCTTCCGTTCCTTTCCCTATTCGGCCAAACTCTTCCCAGAAGTCTTTCAATATGGATTACACTGGATGGTACGCACAGTGGTAATTCAAGGTGAAATAAAACTCTTCTAATCCCATCGTCTGCAGCGGTGAGAGAAAATCGGAAAGCGCAGAAGGACAGACGTCGCCGTTTGAGGCGATTAGATGTCTGTGGCCTTTCCTTTGATGCGCATATCTGCCTATTTCTACCTCTGGAGGTTGATTTGGTAGTAACGGTCTAGTGAGCACGTCCTCAGTCGAGTCCCTGTCTCCTCCTCCTTTCTGGATGCGAGCGCTGCTCCAAATAAAAATCATAGGCCTTCATTATCTCCAGTCAGGCAATTTTGGGAACATAATACTGTCTCAGGATTGGAGAGCTCGCCCCCATCAGGGCTGAGGCCTGATCAAACCACTCGCACCGGGAAGGGGAGTTAAAGAGAAGCACGCCTGCCAGTCGGTTCATCTCCCTTCAAAGGCATATGGTGCAAATTTGATCAAAAGTGTAGGGGGGGGAGGGGGTATCCACATCGTGAAAAAAATAAGGCAGGGGCTGTAAAAAAACAAATCAAACCAAATGGTCTGCTCTCTGGGAGCGATTAGAGCGAAAGAAGAACCAGCTGCCACATCGTCTGCCGCATCTCAATCTCCTCGACGCACTGGCAGCCCGCTGGCTGGCTGGCGGGGCAGAGTGAGACGGGGGAGGTGGGGGGGGGGGGGAGACAAGTGCTCATCCCTTCATCTGCCTCAGTGGCTTCTGAGCTCTGACAAACCACAGAAGGAAGAGACGCCGTTAGACGAGAATAAAACAGAAGAGAGGTTGCAAAGAAAGGGAGGGGAGGGGGGGGGGGACTGGAGTGCATGAAGGTGGCAGGGGTCAGGGTTAGGAGAAAGTGCAATGAGGCAGTGGGTGAGGATGTTAGGGGGCCTGCCTCACCCCCTCTGGGAGGCCAAATGGAAGAGTCCCAGTGTGTCCTTAAATATTCATGCGCAGTGTGACTTGCAGGCCTCTCCTAATGCTTGCTAGTGGCCCTAGGAGACCAGGCCCTCTATGGGTGAGTATACACTTCATTTCAAATTACAGCCTGTCGTTTAGACAAACACTCATAGATGGTTGTTTTATAGTCGTGCCATCCTGTGATGATCAATTTTGCCTTCAATTTTGGGCCTTTACTGTGAAAAGGGGATCCGTTTATTAGTTATTATAAGTATGGCTTGTTGGTGATCAGTCTATGACAACCAACCAAATAACCACTTAATGTATTCTTTGTAATTCAAGTTGGAAAAAGAGTATTTTAGTTAATTCAACAGCCTCTACAGATTCTTCAAATGCGACGTATTTTTATGTATTTTTCAGTTGCTGGAGAAGCATCTCCATTCTCCAAAGGTTAAGTGTCACACTGAGCTTCCTCCTACTCAAAGTCCTTTGCCTTAATGACAGCAGTAATTGAGATGAGACAGAGAGAACTCATCACCCCGTGACTCCAACAGCATCCTCACCAGGGCCCTAAAAGCCCCTTTGTGCTCCACAGGGGAGGAGTGTGAGATGGAGCTGAGAGCGACGGACCAAAGGGACTATCTACTTTGTATTTTACGCCTAGAAGTAGTGAGTGTTTGTCATCACCATGAATCATCCAAAATACTCAGCAGAGCCATACAACATCCATCTCGTCCCCATAACTCAAGGCCATCAATTTGTTTTGTCTATTAGCGACGCTTACAAGCGGTCGTGCCCGTGCTAACGCACACGCACAAACACACACACACACACAACCAAATCCTCATGCCCAAATAGCAGTAATCAATCCCATTACCAACAGAGTCGCAGGAGTCACGGCCCCCCTCTCCGTCCTCCGAAGCCACATTCGGGTCTTAGAGGTGAAGGTCAAGTTTCCAGAGTGACCGGCCCATCTGCAGCCCGACCACAGAGCGGAAGGCTCCACCTCAGGCGCTGACCCGGGGCTTCTGTTGGGGCTGTGCACCCTCAGATTGCGAAGGTGCCTCCCCTCGTGGCCCCTGTCATGGTTGGTAGGGGGGTCAAGGTGAAGGCTGATGATATTGATTAGTTATCTTCCAAACAACTGTTGTGGCCCTTAACTTGGTCTGATATTTATTTGCATTCGTCGTAACATTCAAACTGAATCACATTCATTTTGAAACACAAACTAGTTCCTCGGTTTTGTGCTCGTTCTTCAGTCCGAGCGCTGTGATCCGCGCTGTCTGTATTATTGTTGTGTCGCCATGGTGGTGTCTGTGTTTGTGCATGGACAAATTCTTGTGAACACAGTAACAATGACTCAGGGTATAAACTTCATACTTACACCACAGGTTTCCTGTGAAGACAAGTGGAGTTGGTGTAAGGATATTTGTCCATCATATGGGTAATTAAGGAGCTAATTCACAGAGCTAACGCTATTGGAAATGTGTTGTTAGGCCGGTATGGACAAAATCAAACATCATACTTTTGACTAACTACCTTAATATGGCTGTTTCAACAACATCGTAGGGGTTGTCCATTTCAATCCATGCTCTTATGAGATATTACAGTAGGTCATCTGCAATGTGGCTATAAATACAATGTTGGTAAAGGCAAACTGTAAACATGTATGTTGCATGTGCTACACGGCTGCAGGGATCCTACACCTGTGCAAAGAAAGGAAGTCTGCCTTACAACATGTGGAGATGTGAAACAGTGTTTGACAATCACCCCCCCCCACTCCCCCCGTTCTACGAGTCGCTCATTTTTCTTTCCCTGCGCTGCGACGTATGGATGCATTCAATCAGAAGCCATTCCCACTAAAACATGCTCTTACACAGCGAGAGAGTAAACCTTTATGTAACCGCCAGTCGAGCTGGAAGTTCATTTGATGGAGAGCCGTGCTTTATTTGTTTGTGGCTCCAAAGAGGCTTACGACGCGCGAAGCTGCCCCTGTTCTGCTCTGATAAATGGCTCTGGTGGGAGGGAGGAAGGAGAAAAAGTGTGCGTGAGACCTCGCCAAAGACTTTGGGGTTTTTCACAGCTTAACTATATTACGAGACAATCCCCCGCAGACACACACACACCCACACACAAGTCAGCTATTAACAATGAACACACACACACACACACACACAAGTTAGTTGAATCATGTGTGAGTATGAACAATTTCACACACACACACACTACACTGAGGTAGGAAGTTAAGTGTAAAAGTACGGTTACTTCCTCTCCATCCGCCTGCGGAGTGTGTCGTGTGTTTGCTTCGCAACGAGACGCTGCTCTCGTTTTGTCTCCTCCGGGCCGGTGCTGTAATTGAATGTTACCTGTCCCACCCAGCAGGTCCCTGCCACAGCCGATTAGCTCACACTGAAGCCGCGCTAATGGTCCGCGAACACACAGGCGCCCACGTGGAATGTCCATTCATGACAATATGTGTGTGTGTGTGTGTGTGTGTGTGTGTGTGTGTGACGCTCCTTTACATCTGCCTGCCCCTGCGTCTCTATGACTGTTATGTGTAATGAGTGAGTATTACTATAGCGACCAGCTGCTGACAGGCCGCACGTAACGGAACACAGTGGTCACGCAGTTGTCCCGGCGACGCCGCCCCCCACCCCCCCTCACTTCACTCTCCCCACAACACACACACGGCCCTCATGTCAAGACCGGGTAGAGAGTGTGCCACTGGAACACACAGATTTGCTCCGGCTGATGGCAAACCACAGCAGTGGAGGCTGTGGCAGCCTGCATTTCCTTTAATATCCTGGCTAATGTACAGAGAGAAGCCAGGGCCTCTGGAAAGTCACCCGATCCCGGCCAGGCTTCCTAACCTACCGCCACAACCGTCTTATGTAATGCTTTGATTAGTGCAATGGGCTAGTTTTAGTTAATGGGACATAAATGTGGACATGGCAGTGTCTTGGCATCCATAGCCTAATACTGTCAGTTTGGCTCGTACCAAGCTTTTGCCTCGACATTAAAAAATGTTAAGTGGGGGTATTGGCCTAAATATAAGACAACCTCAGACTGCTCCGGTTGAGCAGCGCTAGGCCATTGGAACACTTTTAAACAGTAACGCCTAAAGTCTCCAACTGTTACCTGGCAACAGCTTCAAGCCAAGATGCAGTTGAGCATAAATTCAACCCTCCATAAACGAAGAATTGTTGGGTTCATTCTCTGGTTTTTGTACAGATTAAACAAAGTATAATGTGTTAGATCTGTCGGGGATTGTCCTGAATCCCATAAAATGTCCGTATCACACCCTAAGAACTCATTTACCAAATTGCCCTGATTTTACCACAATTAAGATTATAATTCTAATGCTATACTTGTTTTTAGTGCTAGATTTGTATCATTTCCTGCCCCCCTCTCTATTACCCAACCCGATGTAAAAAAACAAGTGGAAACACTACATGCATGATTGAAAAAAGCTGCGTTCTGCAGACGCTGCAAGAGCACATTTGGCTGACATAAAAGATGATATTGACGGCCAGATAGCAAAAAGCACAAATACATAAGCGTGTATGTGCACACGTGCATGAACGTTAACGGTTTGTGGGTTTTGAAAAGATCCCCCTATCTTGGACAGATTTGTTATTGTTGGACAGCGGCAGGCTAGCTGTTTCCCACTTATACAGCCTTTACTCTAAGCTAAGCTAACAACCGCCTGCTGGCTCTATTTTCATAATCACCATAAATATTAGAGAGCGGTATCACTTTTCTCATTTAACTCCAGGCCAATAACCGTCCTCTCAAAATGTCAAAAGTTTTGCTTTAAGGCTCCAAACGACCCATAAATCCAACCCCGTCCCCCCGGATGCAATGTCACCCAGTTGTAGTGGAAATAAATATGTAAATGACCCACACTTTTTCAGTAAACAAAATACATGGCATATTTATTTTCCACAGAGTGGACAGAAAAATGAAGGTAAAGCCAAAGCTGAAGTCGTGGAAAAGACAGCAGACCTTCATAGTGACGATACGAAGAGATGATGCAGAGAATATTTATCGGGATGTTGGAATGAAGCGGTTGTGGGGGTGCATTGTAGCCTCGACGGCGCAAATTAAGCACGGCTTCATGCGCGGCCCATCATTTCAGGATTCACAGCAGCTGGAGAAACCGCATCTCCTCCCATGGAGCGGAGCCAGGCCCGAATAAGCATCATCTATTTTATACCACAAAAGAAAAAGAAGGAAAAAGGGATTGAAGGAGAGAGAGAGGAGGGGTGGGGGGGTCGGTTTAGAGGGCAGCAGTAAAAGGGAGGCTCTCTTCATGGGGGTTTGAGGCCGAGGAGCTGAGGAAGGAAACCACAAGAGGATTACGAGCGCGGGGGCTCTGCGTTTCAGTTCAACTTTTCTTTCAGTTGGAAACCGTTATGTAGACTTGCTGACCCTCGCTCCCTCGGTTGGAGCTTCCTGCCGCTTTCTACCGTGCAGAACCCCCACACCCCCACCCGCCCTGAGCCAAATCACACCTCTCAGCCGGGCTGTGGCAGTCCATGAATTACTCCGCAGAGAGGTGTTACTTCCGGCTCACAGCTGTGGGCGGCCACTGTTTTGTACAGATATAGCTGCGTGGTAAACTTTTAGGTTGGCTGTCACCAAATCGCCGAGTCGGCACACCCGAGGATGTCGAGCCGGGACGCGGCATCTGCTCCTGGCACTTATGGTGAACGGCGTGGGCGATTTCAGGGCGTGTTATTTCTCCCATTCTAAAACTTCCTGTCGACCTCGGTCCGCGTGACGTCAAGCTGGCGGTTGAGGCCAGTCGTGATCGGGTGGTCTGGCCTCGTCTGGCGAGGTCGGGTTTTTGCGTTGGGAGGAGCTGCGCTTGGCCCCCGGCTCGCCGCTCCACTTCCACCGTCCGCACGGGGTTGGTGTTAACAATGGGTAAATGTTCCGGCTGGTGTTCTGCTGCCGTGTCCACACAGTATAATTACACCCTGTCCAATGGTCCTCCTTGGACCAGAGCTAAATGCAGAGCGTGTATTGACCTTTCTTTTTGGACCCTATACTTTTCTTATTTGACCATCTTTCTGTTTGTTGTTTTTGGTCCGGGTCTGGACGGAAGTGGGTTTTCCTATTGACTTCTTTGCACTGTGAAACCTTTTGAAAACACTGAGCGTTGTAATCGATGCAGAATCAGCAATAAGTTCCTGACCACCTTCATCGTACCGCAGAAGCCCCAGAAGCCACTGCAGCTGCTGTGTGTTTGCTGAAGCCTTTGTAACACAACATAGGAAATAAATGCAATTAACATTGTGCAGCAATTTGTGTCATATGTTGTTGCTGCCTGCACATTGTGGTTAGCGATTTTGTCATTTCCATTTATTATGTACTAATTATTTGTAGATTTTGAGGGAGCAATGAGTCAAATCAACGGCGTGGCAGCAGTCCAAAGTCTATCTGTCCACTCTGGTGGTGTGAAATCCCATTTCTGCTTGTCTTCTCGAGTCTGGATAACGCTAAGAAGGCAGACGAGGAACATCTGCAAAGAGCCTCAGTAATTATATCTTAAGATGTGGAGCAACAGAGGAGGAGGAGGGGGTATAAAGGAATAAAAAGAAGGGGTGAAATGGAGGGAGGAGAGTGGGGGACAGAAAAAAATCTGACTGCAAAATGACTGCCAGATTTCTATCTGTGCGTCTTGAAAGGCCCGTGTCTCTGCCGCTGCGTATGGGATGTGGGACGGGAGTTTTGGCAAATCAAAGGCGCGGCGGATAAAGATCTCTGGAAGCTCTTGCTAGTAAACAGGCCCATAAAAGCGTCTTGCGGGGTGCAGCGTCAAAGCAAGACTTGAACGTCTGCCCACCTCCAATAAAGCCGGAGGTTCTGCAGGCGTCGGTTCCGCTGCGCTCAGCGAGGCGCCCGGTGCTGCCGGTGGTTTGGACCTTCCTCATCGTATCATATCCTCTGATCAAGGCCTATCAGTCATACACAATCCCACTATGTCTCTTGATGGATTTTCCAACTTTTCCGTTTGCTCTTTTTTTCGACTTTTATGTAGCTTTTTCGTGCAAACTCTTCTCCAAATTTCTCCATTGCCTTTCAACCCTTATTAAACACATTTCCAACGCTTTATTTCCACATCCATCCTGTCATTTTCTGCAATTATTAACCACCAGTTATCTACAATCCAATCCAACCCACTCAATAATTATTTTTCCCGCAAACAAGGCATGTCCTGCTGTACCACTTTAGCATTAGTGCTAGCAGTCCGAAGCCCTGAGTCTGCAGGTCTGCAGCTGTCTCAGTCTTTCGCCTCACTTTACCGCTTGCCAACCGTCGCTACACTGCGCTTTTTCTTTTTCTTTTTTCCATCACGTATGTAAGTGTTTGTGACATCGTGGCTAGAAGGGGGGCGGAGGTGTTGAGGCCAAACTATTTCATTTGAAACAACTCAAACCCGGTAGCATTCCAGTGAAGGCAAACCCTCCTGCTGTTTGCTTGAGCAGGAGAAAAAAATATATAGGAAATAGAGAAAAAAATATGCGGTAGACTACGCTTCATGCTGTGTGGCATTTGTGCGTTGTTTTTCTTTTTTGGGCGAGCAAAGTACTTCCCACCACAGAAACACCCTTCAGTTTCAACATTGACAACGACGCCCTCCTCGTTTCAGCCTGTCCTCATTATCACCAGTTTCCTGTGTATACACATGTATTTATTAGGTATTTAGAGCTGAACGCGTCCTGCAAATGAAACAGTGAACACCGTCCTCGGGGAAAAGCGCCTGCGTTGATCTGCCATCAATGGGCGATGCCACTGAACTGACATTTCCAAACTTACACCACACGTGATGCAAAATGTGGCAAATAGCTATTATACCCTCACTTAGTCACTGTTGATCATTCCCAGTGTCCGTGGTGAAGCATCTCCCAACAAAGAGCGCTCTGTGAAGGCAGACGGTGCAGTGCCCTCCAGTGGTGTAGCGGCTGAAAGGGGGGGGGGGGGGTTAGGGCCCTTCAGAGCCGACCGGCTTTACATGCATTCCTGCCCGGTCGTCGTCAACGGCTCCTGGCTGACAAAGGCACACACAGCGACCTTAAAAAAAAAAAAAAAAAAGAAAGATTCTGTTTCCACCACAGACTGAGGAATGTTTATCAGCGGTGAGCGCGCTGCCCTGGAAGCATATGGTGCGGTTTCACTGCTTTGGGTGCACAGGAGGTGAACTTAAAGAAAAGTCGTATGATCATGAGAGACCGAACGGATGGTTGAACATGTGAGTTTCTAGTAGTAAATCCGCCCATTCATCTGACAAAATCACTGACAAAATAGCAACACCTTGACTTTTGATCCTCTTTACGTTTGGCGCCTTCCTTCAAAATGCCATTAAAACACACGCGTGTATATATGCAGTGTACTTGCGTGTACACCGTATGTAACCGCCAAGTTATCCACCAGTCACAGAGGCATTGGGTCACCACCACCAAACCCAGATCAGCATGCTCCTCAACCGAGACCCTCATCGAGGTAGACACTCCCACCCTGAGCATGATGGGATGATGATCGGTGCATCTACTGCCGCACAATTTTTAACCCTCGCGTTCTTCTTGTCGTATCTTTCTTGTACACAGTTTTTTAAAAATACGGTCGATTGCGAGAAGAGACCCGAGAGCTTAAGTCCATGAGGCTCGAGGACTGAAACGCTGGTGTTATTTTTATTGAGCACATGAGTTTTCATTTTTCTGTCCACAATGTGTTGGATCCCGTTTTACAACACAGTAATAGAATCTTGATACATGAAAAGTTTTAACTCCCGAAAGATATTTGTAAGGGAAATTTGGCTGGGGAAATTAGGCAATCACTAATAACCCTCTATATATCTACTGTATATGTTAATGCCCTAAACTCATCATACTCACAGGCTCCTTGTCTCTGTCAGAGCAAGGCCTCGGGGGCCCTCGCTTTAATGACCCTCTCCCCAGTAGGCCTCGTTAACTTCTTTTCAGGACAAATTAGGAGGTGTTAGACGTGTCAGAGGTCACTCTGCTGCTCTCATGCAGCTCTCCCAAATTCACAACACATGCTCACATCATCTGTAACCCCGAAAGGTGTTAACTCAAAGTTCACCACCTCATTTAAATCCCTGGTTACTTGCAGGGCTCAGGCTCGATGAGTCACCGCCTAAACGTGGGGCGGTTAAATCGGATATTAACAGACGGGAGGTTGAAGCCTCGTTGGCTGAAGCCCCGGCTGTGGGACAAAAAAGTTCTATTTTTAGCCGCAGGGCACATTTTGCTATAATAACAGTTTTATTATTGATATTATTGATAACTAGACAGCTTTTCTGGGTTTTAACTTTGCTAAAAGGGAAAGCCCTTTTGCTTTTAAATTTGATTGATTTAGCTCACATAGATAAATGGTGCATTAAAATCTGCTAGTTCCAACATTTTCCAATGCGGATCAAATCAAGCACTCAGTTGCTGTTTCACAGTAAAGATTATTAGTGAAATCAGACCACACCGGATGGGATTCATATAACATCCGCCCCCCCCCTGCTCTCTTTGGAACAAATACACTTGTTTATTTCGGTCTGTACCCCGTGATTTCTCGAGTGTAAGTGTAAATTACATGTCGCTGCCATTAAATATTAAACCCAATGGAGCATCAATAATTAACGGCATCGCTTCTTATGCAACGGGGGCCGAGGAGCCAGCCCAGAAAGGACCCTTGCATTAGGCTCTCCTTGAGGTTGCAGACTGTGGCCACCGTACCCACCCATTTCTTTTTAGCAGGATGATGGACGATCGCAGGAAGTTCTTAAAAGAAGATCTCCCCCACCAGAACGGCATCGTCTTGGGCAGGGAACGGCCAAGTGCTGAGTGGATGTAAGTGCTTCTTCAACCACAACTAAGTATGTTCTGTGGACCTGAGGACTCTCGAGCTGTGGGCAGGATGGGTATAATGATCGGTTTGGGGGGAGAGAATGGTGTGTGTGTGTGTGTGTGTGTGTGCGGATAGAGTGTGGTACAGCGTAGGTTACCCACACGCCTTCCAAAGCCAGCGCGCTGTTCCCTCTGCCCCCAATAGTGGTGTGTTTGGGGTGGCTCCGGCATCTCAACGTGCCACCGCTTCAAAAGCGCATTCAATAAATGGACAGCCGTAATTATTGTGACGATAAAAGCTCCAAACCACTGACGGAATCTGATGGTAAATAGGACTTCCCTGACACGGGCCCGGAGAGAGAGGCGCTCAGGGAAACAGGGCGTTGGGATGATAGGCTCCAAACAAAGCGCCACGGGAAACACGTTGTTTGCTGTCAAACATGTCGAGCTGCTTTAACAGTCCGATAGCGTGCATTACTTCTCTACAGTGCCGTGAAGCGCAGGGAGCTGTAAAAGTCTCTCCTTATCCAGTTCAACAGTCTCTCTGCAGCACACTCAGCTCCCCCTGGCAGTAATCAATACAGCTTAATAATAACCTATAATCAGTCTCGTCAAGTTGGGAGTGATGTTGACTGATGGGCCTCTGCTGTCCGCCTGGCGCTCCTGCTCACGCTAATGCACCGACCGTCTGTGAGCAACTGTTTATTACTCAATAAGGACATTTGGAAATAGTCTGATCAATAATGAATGGTACTCCCTTAACTCTGCCTGAATGCATGGAGGAGGCAGAAAAAAAAAAAAAAGCATCTCGTCCAATGCAGAGTTTCACAACAGCAAGGGTGAGGAACGTCACCAAACTACTCCTGAAGAAAATGTTTTTTTACTCTGCATTTTTAATAAGATCATTCTAAATCTAATGGAGTTGGTTCAAATGGAAATAACTGATAACAAAGGTCACCATTCGCTGTGGAGAGAGAGAGAGGAGAGCGGCCCTTCAAAAAGCCCTACGAATGGATCGATTCATTCAAACGCCACCGCCGGTGATTAGGGTAAACGGACATCAGTCATTTTGTTTAGGCCTTCCCGCTCTATAGAGAGCAAACACACTTTGATCCGGGCCACTGAATGGTCCTTTTCAGTTTGACACACTCACTTTCAAACAGTAATGGCGACAGATATATAAAAGCAGCTCTTCAGGCTTCAGAAAATATTTTGGGAAACCAAAATAGCCCGGCACTTATGAGAGGCAGAGACAGAGAGAGAATGGCACTCCCCCCCCCCCCCCCCCCCGACTTGACTGGAATGGCGACAGCGGTATATTTGCTTTTTGAAATCTCCTTGGAAGGAGAAGATGTTTATTTATTTTTCTCCCTTCGGCCACAACTTAGAAACCCAAGGAGTCCGCTGTCCTCTGATGCTTCAGGGTGAGCGTCTGCCTCCAGAGCCGGCGTTGGCTCGCTTTGGAAGTGGCCGGGGGCACTAAAGGCGGCTGAGGTTTTTCCTCGAGGACCCGTTGGAGCGTACCGAGGCCGTCCTGTGCCGAGACCGTCAGTGGTGGGACTTGCGGCGCTCCATGTGTGGGCACTGCCCAGGCTGCCCGGCCACCACACACACTCACTCATCTCACCTTTACACGACGAGTGTATGTCCGTCCCTGTCTACACACACACACACACACACACACACACACACAGCAACGCCGGAGTCAGACCACCCACAGCAAGTGGGGAACCATGAGAGGGCCACTTTATGCTCCCAGACAGCCCAATCCGACCACAGTGGCGCCCCTCTAACACCCATGCAGCCGCTATTACCCACAGAGCCCGTGTGTGTGTGTGTGTGTGTGAGTGTGCGCGCGCCAACAAATGCATCCGTCAGTCGGTCCCCCTGCATTGACAAATGTGTGTGGACGCGTCGGATACTCTTCTCTTTATATTCTTCCAGCCGCGGGCTTCAGCACATTTAACTCATCGAAACGACTCTGCAGCGACACCAGGCGCTTAGCGCTTTGCACCGAGTCCGGGGGCCTCGGCCGCCCACTCCGTCACCCCTGCCTAACGCGTATGGCGCTGGTGTGTGTGGACGGAAGCGGGACGACGGGCCGGATTGGTCAAAGTGGCGACATTCATCCCGCGAGTCTGCGGCGGCGACGGTTTGGTCGGGCCCTGTTCGTGGCAACCGCCCCCCCCCGGCTTTGTTCTATCTCTCTCTGCAGAGCATCACGCGGCCCTGATGGAAATTGCCAGGGACAAATTAGCCACATGTGTTGAGTAATGGTTACAACAATTGATTGGGCACAGACGTCCTTTGGGGAGTTTCCCTGTGTGTGTGTGTGTGTGTGTGTGTGTGTGTGTGTGTGTGTGTGTGTGTGTGTGTGTGTGTGTGTGTGTGTGTGGTTCTGTGATAGAGCATCATGCCCGTGCGCTTGTAGCCCGATGAATGATTGTGCCCGTGCGTTGCGTGTGACGCTCGCGCTTCAGCACGCCAGCTGGTGTTTGCACGACGCAAATTGAACATTGGTTTGTTTTAGTCTCTGCATCAGGGATCAACATTCAGCCGATGACATTTCTTTCAGGGTTTGCTGGGATGATGATGATGAAGGAGGAGGAGACGTGAGGGAACTGCACCGGCAAATCTGGAAAAGGATGAGTCATTTTCATGTGATGCTTTTCCAACCGAGCCTCCCACCGCGCCGCGCGCGCCAGCCGCCCCACCTTTGATGAATGACTTCTGCTATCGTCGGCCCTCGCGCCTTGTGATCTTCTAATGAAGTTCGTTTTTCACGCCGGGAGAGCTGGTTGGACGAGCTGCAGTGACTCATTTCCTGGATGCTGCTCCACATCACAAACAGTGCGACAGGAAATGCTAAGAAGATGTAGCAATGATTCATTTATATATTCTGTTCGGATCGCTTTTAGTTCGTTTCATGCGCATGTGTTAAGAAGCTGCTGCAGTCTGTGTTCTGGAGAAGACAGTAATACTTTGATGCCTAACTAGTTAAAGGGGTCCAGGTTTACACATGAACTCACAAAGAGTCATTTTAAGTTTTTAATGTTTAAGAGCGCTGAGGCAACTCTAAGGCAGCAAAAGCTCAATTAAGTAATTTGCTTAATGGGAAATCTAGTATCCAGGTTAATTGGGACTTTTACCAACATTGCCACTAAAGCTTCCATCGTCTGTTTCTTTTTTTGGTTACGTTATCTGTCAGAACGTGGGATACTGAATCAGTGGCTCAACCCTTTTATTGCTTTCAAAGACAAGTAAACATCACACACACACACACATTCCTGGAAGTTGGACCAGATAGTTTAATGAAGGAATATTGAATTGCTGGAAGTTGAGGTGTTGAAATGACACATTATTTTAGGTTGCTCATGCAACACACTGTGATTCTGTTTTAGATTGGTTTTACCGCTCAGGCGTGAACGTCATTCCGTGTGCTGTGTTTAAAAGGAGTCACCGACGGGAGAGACCAGAGACCAGAGACCAGAGACCAGAGACCAGCAACGGCAGAGGAAAAACATTCTCAGGAACTCTGTTGCCGTTGCACCCGACACGCCGGGGCGGATGATGAAACCACCGGGGTGAGCCGTCCATTCGGAGACAGAGCCACCTATTTATTTTTCTTTCCTGCCTTCTGATTGGCCGGCGGAGGTGTGCGGCCAGTGAGCGGCGAGCTTCCCCTCCAGAGCCCGATGACAGATCCAAAGGATAGTTCCCGATCCTTCTTGTTACAAATAACTTCCTCTGACATGTTTGGGCACGCTGACAATGTTTTGAGTGAAAACAGCTTTCAGGGTTGGACGGGATACAAGCTTTCAACCCCTGGGGTGGGCTACTTCTTAAACTGCTGCTTTATCCCTCTGAAGAGAGAAAGCAAGAGGGAGCGGAGGGAGAAAGAAAGAGGGAGAGACGAGACTGGGATTAAGGACAGAGAAGCACATTGGATATAAATAAAGAAAAGTGTTTGGGCTTTACGGTGACACAGGCCCAGTTTTTCTCGTCAGGGCTTTACAGAAAGCAGCAGGACAGGTGTGGGGAGGGGGCAGAGGTGTGTCATTGTTGACACAGACAGGGAAGAATGCCTGGACAGTTTTCCTCTGCTGTGACTGGATCCACTTCTGTGGTCGGGGCTGTGTGTTCAGAAGCAGTTCCAGGTCGTTTGCATGTGATCTGTGTCGCCGGCTTTGCGTCTGCTCTCCGTCCTCCGGGTTGGAAAGCAACGCTCTGCTGCTCCGTGTGCAGGCACTCGTGCATTGTTGTTGCTTGTTCTTTAAAGAAACCAAAAAGCAACTTTCTCATTACAGTTCCAGCATCTGCAGGAATATCGACAAACTGCCCCGAAAATATGATTTCATTGGAGAAACTGTCTGACTGCCTTCTTTGTTTATTGGTTGCAGATATTAAGCTCTGTTGGCTCATGGTGGGTTTTGTATCGGTTTCTGGTAAGGTTACGATTGGGGCTGTTTTTATTGAATTGGCCGTAGTTTAAGCTGTGGTGGGGCTGGAAACTGTCGATCTGATCTGGAAAGAAAAACACATTGGATAGCTCTCATCTCTTATGGAGTAAAATACCCTGTTTGGAAACAGAGTTATGTTTTCATACTAAATACCGGTTTTTCTTCATATCCACGGATCATCAAATGGCGAGAATGCTAATGTTCTGGGACATGTTAGCTTTGATCTTTTAGCGCACATACAGCCACCAAGAGCCTATTTGAAAACAATTTTACAAGATTCTCGGTCGTATGGAAACATTAAAAAGGCTACACAGCAGTTTTTGACCACATTAACTAAATGTTGTTTGAAAACAAAACTAGCTAAAGGTGATAAAATCGTTTCCAATGATGACGGCGGCAGTAACCGAGGCGGTTGGGGCTCGGTGAAGGGTTACCTCTGGCCTTCTTTGTACCCGTCTCTCTTTTTATCAGCAGTCCTGCGGGGCGAGTCTCCCTGATCAGGCCCATCGGAACGCTGCTATGTTCTCCTCAATTGCCTAATCAGAGGAGATGGTGAAATCAATGACGGTGCATGGATCCTGACAGGAATCTGAAATGAACACCAGTCTGGAGGATCGATGTCGGACTTGGCCCATCGCTGCGTTTGCATGTGCGGGTGTGAGGAGCTGAAGAGGTTCGACCTTCGCCAGGACACCGACGCTTTAATCCCGGTCTGCATCGGATCGCTTTTGGGAAATGATAGAAGGTGGAGGAAAAGGAGGACGGAGGAGGGGTTTTTAATTAGAGGTCAAAGTCTTCAGAAGGCGTCGGGCCACCACAAGCCGATTCTTTTAAAGACCAAATCAATCTTATCAATTGTCCGAAAGGACAGCTGATCCTGCACGATCGATCACAGCCACCATGATGGAGGTGGGAGTTGAATTGAATGCACATTGATTTAGTCTACGGCAATTATATTGGAAACCAAAGGCAATAAAAAACAACATTTTGACGGCGACGGCAGAGGAGGAGCTGACAGATAAAATAAGCAAAGGACCAAAAAGAAAACCGCACCAATGAAGGGGCGAAGAGAGAGAGTAGCTCGTCCCCATCTGGTCCCCATCACCTCTGCCACGACTCCTGTGATGTTACTGGGAGGGGAGGTGGTACCAATTGGAGACCAGACTGAAGACAACACAGGGGAGATGTAGGCTCAGTCCCATGAGCTCACACGTCGTTTTCCTAAACAGGTATTTCCAGTTTACAGTCGTGGTTGCTGATATTTCCACACCCTAAAGTATTGATCCCGTAGTTGTCACTAAAGAAGGGGTGCAGAGCAAATTGGCGGGAACGGAATTCGGCTTTGTAGATAATGGCAGACCGGCTGGGGAAAATCCACCACATTTTAGAGCCCCTCTTTGGTGAGCGAGACGAGCAACACTGGCTCTCCTCTTATTTCTTTATCAGAACAGGAGACGGCTCAGGCGCTTTCCCAGAATCTGTCAGGGCCCGGCGAGCACAGCGCTTCATCCATCACCGGAGCCAGCTCCACAGGCTTTTCATTTTACTGCGGAGGCCCACTTCAGAGGCCAGGCCCATTAAGTTTTCACATTCGTGTCCCAACGCCTGTCGTTTGGCTCACATCAGCTCTTTCACTCTCGCTGTCCCTCTCTCTGCTTTCCCCCTCGTCCCATTTATCTTTATTTATCGGCCTCTCGCTCTTTGCCTCGCCACCCCCCCACCCCCCCCCCCCCCCCCCCTCGTC
Source organism: Gasterosteus aculeatus (assembly GCF_964276395.1). Classification (NCBI taxonomy): domain Eukaryota; kingdom Metazoa; phylum Chordata; class Actinopteri; order Perciformes; family Gasterosteidae; genus Gasterosteus; species Gasterosteus aculeatus. Next base: position 5,480,467 of record NC_135703.1, read on the forward strand.
TCTCCATCACTTTTCTCACCTCTAATGAGGAGTGAACCGGTTTTGAAAATGATGATGTGATCCCGGGGTCAAAGCTGCAAATGAAAGGCACGTTTCCGAGGGCCGACCCCGAACGGCGCTAGAGAGGACGGAAAGCCGCTCAGGTGCGCGCGTGCATTCGCAGGCTTCGTTCAGCTCCACCGCACATGAGCATTGTCCTGTGCGTCCCAAACAAAGAGCGAGAACCACGCTGCTCTTCCTCTGCACCCGAGCCGAACGTTTGTGGGTCTGCTGAGCGGCTGAACGGACCATCTAAACGCTATCAGATTCCCGCCATTACTCCATTTCCCCTTCGTAGGACAGGCAGCATGTCGTGCTGGAGGGCCGGATCACAGGGCTTGTTGACAGTCACATTTAGTCTTGGAACAGACCTGATGCCTCAATTGCTCCCCCCCACCTCCCTCCACCATCCCCCCTTCATCTTCTCTGGCCGTTTAAAAGTGGTTCTGGTCTCACTGCCAATCACTCCGCAAACATTTTCCCTAATGGGTATCCGATGGCTCGAGGCGATTTACCCCTCATTTCGGCGCTGCCTAAAATTGTTTGCGAGGCCGCAAAGCTGGCGTGGTGACATCTTGGTCTGAAGGGAGGCGTCTCTGATCTGTCCTTGTTGTGGGTCTGTACTGTGGCGTCGCAGTGACGCAACACTGAACACTGGAGCTTTCTCCTCCAGCTCGGTGTCTGACGCGTCGGCCGCAGCGCGTTCGATAACTTAACAGTAAGTGCACTTCGCTTGAGCTTGTTTCACTTTTGCAAGAAAAAGACCACATTTGTTCTTTCAGATTAAAAGTTGAAGTCAGAGGCAATGAGACAAAGCTCAATTCCATACATATATTGGCACTGTAGATTACCTTACTTATTGACTTTTTAGCTGGTGGCAGCAATTGTCTTCTAACTTGGGATAAATATACTCTGTAATAGGGATTATTGAGTCAGTCTGAAGACCTGGTGACACACGTTAGAGGTGCTAAATCAGACATTCTCTGGATTGTGAGTCCTTCTATGCTAAAAGTAACACTAGTGAAGATGCCCTCTGTTTACAATTCAGTGTCTTCCTGACAAAACATTTGCAACGCTGTTTCAACTGTGTATCTATAAACAGTTATTTCCAAATCTCTAACTTCAAACATCAAACCAGGTGGTTTTGAAACAAAGTAGATGTAAACTAGCAGAAATGCAAGATGGATGCATGTAAACGCTAATGAGTGTTGATAGTCAACATGTATTTTTCCTGGGTTTCGTGATTCCAGTAAGAAGTAAAGAATATACACTATGCAGATTCTCAGTTTGTTTTAAAACGTGCCCTACTTGCCTCCAGCCCTTTGTTGCACCACACGCCCAACACTTTAGTTAATCCCATGTTTTATTCCTGTACTTGTTGTCCGTTTTGTAACCACGGCTCCCGACACATCGCACATGAACAGACGAGGTTCTGCCATCTCATTTGCATGATTTCATTGTTGCCAAACAGTCATTTTTGTGGCACTCCGCACCAGACCGCCAATGAGGCAGCACGCAGAGCAGGCAGAGCATTCCTGTGTGTTGTGATTGTGGTACAGTGTGTTGCCTCACATTTCTGGGCCAGGGTTGGAGGCACGTACTGCGCACCGTATGTCAACACTGCACAGTCGAGGGGGGGGGGGCAAAGAGAGGGTATTGATTAGGGGTCGGCGGTCTGCAGGCGGTTTATTTGCTCTCCCCGGAAGATCGCAATTTGAAGGGAGGAGCTGGACGAATCCTCGTGAACAGCCTCTTTGTCGATCGGTGACCTTTTCTCCTCTCTTATCCCTCCGCACCACTCGAACCATCCAGGAAGGAAGCAGTTGTTGTGAAACACTCCTGTTTCCTCTGTACACATCATCTGTCGGCTCACGCTGAAAAACAAAAACACAAGTGGTTTTGGACATTGTTGTATCTATCCAGCGGTGTGTGTGTGTCTTCCAAAGCACCAAACATTTAGTTTGAAGTCTTTTTTTTGTGCAGCATTTTAGTGGAAACCCACGTTTATTTAATCTGTGCATTTGGACTTGTCTCTCTCTCTCTCTCTTACTCAGCTCTTTAAGGTGTTTACATAATGGACATATTGAATTTGTTACTGGGCCCAAGTCTTATTTCCACTTTGCTCCGGGTAAATAAAAGGATAGGCTCTGTATTAAAACATATTTTTCAAATTATATGATAATTAAACCAATTAGAAGTTGTTTATGGGCCCGTGCTCGGGTTATGGCCACTTTGGGCAAACCATTGAACAATGTGGATCTTGTTTGGCTGACGTTTGAAGCCGCTGTTAACTGAGACTTTTAAATAGCTGCTTTTCAAAACCCTG